>NC_089868.1:14443050-14757894 GCF_036373705.1 Amia ocellicauda | reverse complement strand
AATGTAAGATACACATCTGCTTCACACAGCTGAAACAAGGTGAGAGCCTAACACCACTTATTATATGGACCATATCTGCACTCTAAAACTATACAATTATAACTATAGTACCTTATGCAATGTATAAGATCTCTTGACTTTGACTTTTTCCTTCCACCAAGTAAGTGTTTGTCTGCCATTTTGTACAATCACTTCTAGATATCTTACAACTCTCTTACAACACTTTTTGTCAAATATGATTCTTATTTATTAACAGAACCAAATTGTATTATGTTTCAAGCATAGATACTACTATATATTTAGATAGCAGTTGATTGCTGTGGTAAATCTTGCTTGAGCTAAAAGAACGCAGCAAAATTAAATAATTAAACATACATTTGTAATTTTTCATATATAATTGGGTAAGCAATTCTGAATATGTTGCGTTATTATAAGTATTGTATGTATTCAACTTCCAACGTGGACATTTACACTGAGCTGCATTTCACATTTGTTTTTTGCGACTATATTTGTGCATTTATAGAAAGAAGAATATAGTATAAATTCATACGCATGTCATAAAATATGAATACGATTTCTAAACTTGAAATTGGAAGATATGTTGGTGGCAAGAGCAGCAGAAATTCCTAGTGACTTTGGTAGAGATCAGATACATGTTATATATTATTGAAAATGTAAAGAATGCAAATAATATGATGCATTAGCTGGGAGAAAATAGATGCACTGTGTGTGGAAGAAAGTGCATCAGTTTCATGATTTATAGTTTCAATTACTGTCATGAAATAGGGGCATGATGATACACTCACAGCAGCCCTGCTGGTCAAACACATATGCGTTAACGTCACTCACACTGGATTGCCATAAGGAAATATATTACTTTTAAGACAAAAGAAAAACTCAGGCAGATGTTTGTATATAGGGAAATTGCTGCTTCGAAATCCATGAAAGCATTTGAGACAAAGCAAGAATGGCTTCATGCTGTGGGTGGCATTGTAAGAGAATGTAATCTTTTAATATGCATGTTCATCAAGTTGATTAAAGATGAATAATAATAAGCATACAAATATTTTTTCGCTGCCTTACTAAAATGTTTTAATAAAAGTAATACATTCTTTGAAGAGCAATGTGTTTTATTGACTGATTACAGGACTAATAATATGTCAATAATATGGTAAATAGAAATACAATATACAGAAGGTTTATACTTAACTCTTAGCTGTGTTCAGTATACACAATGTTAAAAGAGTGATTATCTGCTCACACGAATGCATGTCTAATTGAATGCAGGTACAGTTTTGAAAATATGTAGGAAGTGTGCAAAGTCAAAATGCGCAGCCGTCTGATACATTGTAGTCTGGGTGTTAGTATTAAACAGTGCGAAAAAAACGAAATACAAGTGAGCTGCCATGGCAACCAAAACACATCTCTTAAGAAACACTATTTGAAAATGGGTTATTATAGTTATCTTCAAGGAGAAAACTTATGAAAAAACCTATCGGTTGTGAAGCAAGAAAGCAGTGCAATTTGTTCTTCTCCAAAGTAAATTTTCAAAAGGATTTTAAACATACACAAAACCGGGCAAATTCACTTACATTAGGAGTTAGTAATAGTGAAAAATGTAATCAAATCAGCTGCTTTCGTGACCTGTTGCATCTGTATCCAGCAAATTCCATTGTGTAGGTCACATACGCTGAATATTGAAGGTTTATTTAGGAAGAACTGATGCAATTTTTCCAAATTAGTTCTGCTATTTGGAATTCATATAGCAAATTGGAGAAGCTACTGATTGTTGTTTTTCTGTTTTTCCTTCCCCCCCTCCAATTATTCCTTGTAATTTAACCCAAGAGATGTTCGATTAATTCTCCTAATTTAAATATTTTTGACTGATAAAGAAGACAACTGTTGGTCAGATAGTAATTATAACTACAATGGGGACATCTTAAAAGTAATGTAAATAATCCATGTTTTAAATGTCCATTCTTACAATACGGCAATACATGTATTTTACCAGTCCATGCAGTATAAGGGTTTTTCTTCTTGCTGGTGAAGGCTATTCCCCAGACAGAGCTAGTGGTATGTATGTATGCAATAATGCATGTATGTACAGTACGTGTCAAAGCCCTGTCCAGCACATCTACAATCCCTGTCTAAGCAACTAGGTCCCCCTGTTCCTGTGTCCTGTTGTTTTATTTTGTTGTTCTTTCGGGGGAAAAAGGTCTCTAAATATTGTAAACAAGTACTAAAATTCAGGATGACTTGATGCACAGAACAATATTACATTGTATACTCATAACCATGTATGATAACCCATATGTGTAATGCACTTTGTTTTGTGTAAAAACAAAGCCTAATGTCTGAAAATTGCAGCATTACACAAGCTTTTCTGTTGGGTTATTAGTTTCCTGCAGACTGACGCCTAGTGTATAACAGTGATTTTTCTAATCAAATACAGCATATACTGCTAAAATAGGGCTTTGTCTTGTTATCTTTTAATTATCTGAAAATGCTTTACCAGAAACAACACACCTACATTTTCCACTGGTTGCCACATATTTGGCTTTGACATTGTTCCTGGTCACCCTTAATTATGCCCCCACATGTGTGTGTGTGTGTGTGTGTGTGTATATATATATTTATATATATATATATATATATATATATATATATATATATATATAAATAATCTACATTTTTATACAATATATTTTAAAGGATATTGTTGGTTATGCTTGGTTAAAGCCGTTTATTTATTTTTTAGCTAAAAAGCTGATATGAAGGCTTTATGGTTTTAATTAAAAAAATAAGGACCTGCCATCACTACTTATTATTTCTGTTCGAACTGTTTTGACACTCCGTTGTTCTGCATCTACCACAAGTGCAGTGCAATCGATTTAAAGGCAATTTTAAAAAGTGGCCATCCAAACCCAGCATTTGTACATGGGCTGCTGCATACCCTGTCCTTTCCTATTAAGTGTCTGTGGTTCGTCTTCTTAAAGGGCAAAAACATTAAATGGAGAAAAAAAGGGACTTCCAATGAAAGAAAGAATGACTACATGTCTTTAATCAGATTACCAGCAGGGCACTGATACTGCACATTGTGAAAGCCCAGTATGACACAAACATCAAGGGGGAATAATCTGCAACTTTAGAAAATTAAGCTTTTGTTAGTTTAAATGAATTGCAAAGGATGCGTGTGATTGATTTGATTGCACAACTCCTTGCAGTGCATTAGATGCAGTATATATATTTTCCCATTTATACATTTGTAGGACATACTATAAATGTTTAAAAACACACTAAAATTAACTGCACAATTTGTTAGACAAAAAAAAAAAAAAATAATAATTAAAATAAATACCTAATTGCACAGCTATTTCAACATGCCTTAAAACACCCAGCTATGTATTTGGCAAGTAGATATTTAAACTAACAATAAAATCAGAAAACATATACAGGTTTATTTACGAATCTATAATTGTACATTTCACCTCAGCCTGTGCAAACATCTGCCTGCTGTATAGCAATATGTATAGTAGTATGTATAACAGTTTGGTGAATTTTCTTCTTTCTTTTACTCTTCCCCTGATTATTACATTGATTTACAGTGCAGAACTGCACTGACATCTTCTGAGGCTACCCTGATAATTAAAGCATTGGCAGAGAGCTGTCAGATCAAACTGGACAGCGATCTTCACTGAGACGTACACAAGAGGATAAAGCAAAAGGATAAGAAAGAATAATAATAATAATAGTAATCATGATAATAATAATAATAATAAATGCAACATGAAACATCTGTGTATGTATTTGAAGCTCATATCCCGGGGATGTGATTGAAGTCGGCACATCTTGAGAAGCGCACGGCCATGAATGTGACATGAGGTCATTTCAGATTACAGATAACATTCAGCTCTGAGCAATGAATTCCACACTCCCAGGGCATGGCCAGATATAAATATAGCCATTCCCCCGAAACGCAGCACATGGGCGAGGGACCATCACTCGCTCTCCCACTCTCTGCACAGCTGCTGCCATGGAGACACACTAAACACATCAACCCCATTAAAGGAGCTGGCCTGGGAAATATGACATTACTTTCTGCACTCATCAGAAAACATAAGCTTGCCTGATTCATCATCATCGTTGACTTCCCCGTTTAAAATATACAGTTACTTTTCTTTAAAGATGTGGAATTAATGTTTCCCTCTCAAAAGTTACAAAGGCTTGACCTTTAAAGACTGGAAAGTCTTCAGCTCTCGAGATGTACCAGGCTGAATCTTTCCCTAAAGTCAGCACAACCTTGCAAATAGTTCAGTGCAAACGTGATTACTTTAGCAGTCTAGCATTCAGAAGAAAGAAACCTTTCACTTAAGACAAACAAACTTAAGGACCAGCTTCATTAATTGTTTTGTGGTTTCAAAGTTTTTCTTGTTAGGAAAATTGAAAATGGCTTCTGGGAAAGTGGAGTAAAATAGCAGCATGCAGCTTTTGAGTACTGCTTATTCAACGTTTCTATTAAATGATTTGCTGTAGTGACACTACTGATTAAATGTGGAGGTTTTGCAGCCACCCTGCTGTGTTTTAATGGGACGAGTGCTGTGCACGCTAAGGGTGGTTGTCACCTTGGAAACGCATGATATTAAGTCACTATTGGTGTGCTGTACTATATTAGATTCTCAAACTTCTTTCATCAGATACATTTCATTCCATCCATCTTCGAAACTCAAGGGAACTCAATGTTACAGCGATGAAAGTTCAAACGGATGGCAAGAAAAGTTTCCACTTCCAGTTTTCCACTTACACCCAATTAAGGTATGCTGTGTTTCTCAGCAGCTGATCAACTGAAGTACAACTCAAGGGGTCCATAATATATACTATAAGAATATATACTATAAGAGTGAAGCACACCAAACACATTCAGACAACATTTTAAACACAGCTCAATTATGCTATCCTGTGTCACCATTTGGGAGTTCACAAAAACAAACAGATTCCATAGTATAACTGTATTGTCCCTGCATATCAGCATCATCATTCATGCCTTTTTAACATCATAATTATTCTTTTAAAGAAAATGCAATGAGATCGGTTTAATTGCATCAATACAAGAGTGGATATGAGGGGCTAATTAACCTCCAATGACTGATAACTGATGGAATAGCTTGTGATGTGTTCAACAAACGTCTGACTAATAGAAAAGGCCTCTGAACAACACAAGTAAGTAGCATCCTATCATTTCTATAACATATCTTTAATACATACAGTTAGGTCCATAGATATTTAGACAGTGACACATTTTTAATCTCTTTGGCTCTGTACGCCACCACAATGGATTTGAAAGGAAACAATCAAGATGTACTTTAAGTGTAGACTTACAGCTTTAATTTGAGGGTAGTTACATCCAAATTGGGTGAACAGTGTAGGAATTACGCCCATTGTTATATGTGGTCCCCCCAATTTTATGGGCTAAAAAGTATTTGGACGAACTAACATAATCATGAATTAAATTGTAAGTTTCAATACTTGGTTGCAAATCCTTTGCAGTCAATGTCTGACTGAAGTCTGGAACCCATAGACATCACCAGATGCTGGGTTTCTTCCCTGGTGATGCTCTGCCAGGCCTGGACTGCAGCTGTCTTTAGTTCCTGCTTGTTCTTGGGGCGTTTTGACTTCAGTTTTGCCTTCAGCAAGTGAAATGCTGCTCAATTGGATTCAGGTCAGGTGACTGGCATACATCTTGATTGTTTCCTATCAAATCTATTTTGGTGGTGTACAGAGCCAAAATAATGACAATTGTATCTCTGTCCAAATATTTATGGACCTAACTCTATACTGTCACTAGTCCACATGTTGAAAACTTTTACACGGTTTTGTACTTACAGACACCATCACAATATGTGAAATAGACGACCTGTGAAGCACACCCTAAAGAGCACTGAGCTTGCAGTGTTAAGATGGCATTATTCTAAACACTTTATGAAGACTAACATCAGCTACATGTTCAGAATAAGATGAGTAGCATTTTAGGTATGTTTTAAACATGCAGCTTGTAGAATATGTTATTGTGAGTTAGAGTGATAATCAAATACTTGTTCACGAAAATATCTTATCCTGAATACCAATGCATCACTATGTAAGTGTAAGACCTTTGGTCAAATGCTTCCCTGGGGCTAATATTCAAAATACAGCTTGCATGCATATGAATAAAAGTCTATTAGATTGCACTCGCATTCAAGCATATTATTAACAAGACATAAAGAAAGCCATACTGCTGTGGTGATGGCTAGTAATTATTTTTGCCAGTTGATGTACTTAGCTTTTAAGTTGTGTGATTTACAAATATGGTAGAAATGAATATTTCTGGATAATACCAATACATTTCAGGGACAGTTGAGATTTGCAAATTTAAAAATGTGGCAAAATGCAAATTCCTAAGCTTTTATTGTCCAAAGTATTATACAGTTTAGTTTAGTTTGGAAATAAAATGTATGTGAATAATGTGAATAATGTGAACGGGAATGACGAGCATCTCTCTTGTGTGTCTGTGTGCCTGTGTGTAGTAGCACACAGCAGGGCCATGAGCAGCTGAAGCAAGTGAATGTCAGAGGTTTTCATTGTGATGCTGTTCAGAGGCTGGTAGAGATAGATGCTGCAGCTTTTGAAGTGCAGCGGTGGGCTTTTATTTAGTGGGGTGTATATTGATTGTGCCTGTTCTTTACATGGTGCTTTTCACCTCCCCTGAACAAGTATTTATGTAATTTGTTTTAGGGTTTATGTAATCCATTTGAGAGTATTTGTACTGGTATTTAAGCATTTTAATTTAGCAGCTCTGTAACCTGAGAGCAATATTCTGCAATACAGTATTACTAATCTGAGTTACACTGGTGCTTTTTTATGCTGGATTAGTTCAGTGAAATGTGTTAGGATCTATGTTAGTGTACCTGCCTGAAATCTTGCACTAATGAAATGCAATGGAAGCATTGATATTAACTTGCAGTCGGGGTGCTGTGTGTGCATATTTTACCTTGTAATAATCCACAGCAGCAGGCTCTGGTGGTTTGAGGTGGGGTCTAACTGTCTCCAGGATGAATTCTCATGTTCCTGTATAGTAGTGTGTGTGTTTGCATAACCTGATATTACTGTGTGGCTCTTATTCCTGGAACAACATTACAGAGATGGTTAAGGTAAAGTCCAGGTATTATTGTTCCAGGAACAACAGCTACATAGAACAATCAGGTTGTGTCTGTGTATGTTCATAGCTATATATAGACATTTTGAATTGTTCATGAACTCTCAGGAGTAAACAACCCCAATTCTACAATAAACCATAAACAACGGTTTCTGAACACACACTCCTAGTGTTCGTCATTTCGCATTAGTCTAGAGCTCAGGGCCTTCGCTCGCGAGACAGCGTGTCATGAGGATTCTCTGTTGGACTCCCTCGGTTGACTCAGTTTGCCCACATGGCCATAGACCCAGACGCAGCCACTGAAATCTCGCTGGGTCCTCTATGTCCTCTGTTATTTTAGATTCTCCCCACTCTCTGCTCCACACTACCGGCTGTCTCAACTGGCACTCTGTGAGACCTGGTTTCCATTTCCAGAGCCCCACAGACACAGGTGCCCACAGCCTTGCTCACACTTGTTGCTTGCAGTCATGGCGGTGTACATTCATTTTGCTCCCTCTTTCTTGTTGGTGTTTCACATGACGGTGCTGGCCTCTATTGCAATCTCTCTACCCTTCACCCTCCCCACATTCATATTCCCAGCAGTGATATGCTGGCTATACAACACTGTCATCAGTACACATTTTGAAAGTTTCTAACAGAACAGGGTCATTATCCACTACGACAATCTCTTACCTATAACCAATCCATGTATAACATATACTGGCCAACTAAAATCAATCGCAAATACTTTCAAAATCTGAAATTCAGTGACCGTCAACCAGCACACTATAATTACATGCATGCCTAGGCTCTGCCTGTATTGGCAGAAGCTTAATATAACCAATTGTTCATACCAAGCCTTAATTGGGGTTGTAAACTACACACACACACACACACACCTACATACACAGACATACACACATACACTCACCCTTATTAGGAACACCATACTAATACTGTGTTTGACCCCCTTTCGCCTTCAGAACTGCCTTAATTCTACGTGGCATTGATTCAACAAGGTGCTGAAAGCATTCTTTAGAAATGTTGGCCCATATTGATAGGATAGCATCTTGCAGTTGATGGAGATTTGTGGGATGCACATCCAGGGCACGAAGCTCCCGTTCCACCACATCCCAAAGATGCTCTATTGGGTTGAGATCTGGTGACTGTGGGGGCCAGTTTAGTACAGTGAACTCATTGTCATGTTCAAGAAACCAATTTGAAATGATTCGACCTTTGTGACATGGTGCATTATCCTGCTGGAAGTAGCCATCAGAGGATGGGTACATGGTGGTCATAAAGGGATGGACATGGTCAGAAACAATGCTCAGGTAGGCCGTGGCATTTAAACGATGCCCAATTGGCACTAAGGGGCCTAAAGTGTGCCAAGAAAACATCCCCCACACCATTACACCACCACCACCAGCCTGCACAGTGGTAACAAGGCATGATGGATCCATGTTCTCATTCTGTTTACGCCAAATTCTGACTCTACCATCTGAATGTCTCGACAGAAATCGAGACTCATCAGACCAGGCGACATTTTTCCAGTCTTCAACTGTCCAATTTTGGTGAGCTTGTGCAAATTGTAGCCTCTTTTTCCTATTTGTAGTGGAGATGAGTGGTACCAGGTGGGGTCTTCTGCTGTTGTAGCCCATCCGCCTCAAGGTTGTACGTGTTGTGGCTTCACAAATGCTTTGCTGCATACCTCGGTTGTAACGAGTGGTTATTTCAGTCAAAGTTGCTCTTCTATCAGCTTGAATCAGTCGGCCCATTCTCCTCTGACCTCTAGCATCAACAAGGCATTTTCGCCCACAGGACTGCCGCATACTGGATGTTTTTCCCTTTTCACACCATTCTTTGTAAACCCTAGAAATGGTTGTGCGTGAAAATCCCAGTAACTGAGCAGATTGTGAAATACTCAGACCGGCCCGTCTGGCACCAACAACCATGCCACGCTCAAAATTGCTTAAATCACCTTTCTTTCCCATTCAGACATTCAGTTTGGAGTTCAGGAGATTGTCTTGAACAGGACCACACCCCTAAATGCATTGAAGCAACTGCCATGTGATTGGTTGGTTAGATAATTGCATTAATGAGAAATTGAACAGGTGTTCCTAATAATCCTTTAGGTGAGTGTATATATAGTAAGTCATCATTCGGAAATCATATGCATTTAACTCTGCTTTGCTCTTCTTTTCCCCCCGGAACCACAGCACTGACGAAGTGTATTTATCACACGGACAAATGCATGTCTACACAAAGCTCAAGGATCCTTTACAATTCTGCACTAGGCAGGTGCCATGACACAGAAAGACAACAAGCACAACATGCAGAAGTCATGTTCCTTAGCTCAGAAGAGTGCGCTGAGAGGTGTGATTTGGGACATTGGAAGTGTGCCATTATGCAGATGTTTTGAAGCAGACAATTATACTGAATACCCCCAGAACAGCATGGTGTGATTTTGTTTTTATTTAGAGCAGATTTGCTCTTTGAGAGCGGCTTGACTGTTTCAGAACCTGGACAGTGAAAATAATATAATAATGGTTATAACAATCCTATATATTACATGGTTATAACAAATATATATATGTGGTTATAAAAATAGCACATGTAAGTTAATTTACATAATGCCCCAATTCACCTTCCAAATTTGTCTTTTTTTTGTATAACACACAAATGTTACATTTGCCAAACAAATTGCAGCAAAGGAATGTGCATTAAGTGATATTACTGTCAAAATGTCTTGTTGTTTATTGCTTGGTTTAATATTTTAAATTCCATTTCAAGAACACAGTCAAGATAATATGTTACTAGAAGCCTGATAAAAAATTAGCATGAGAGAAGATCAGTCTACGTACAATGTAGCCATGAGCTACTCTTCCACTTCTTGCATTGTAAAGTATGGAACAACATTATCAGCATCTCAGAGGTGATCAAATGAACAATCTTTACGGCTAGAGATGTTGGTTTGTAACAAAAGTGGAAGATGATTCTAATACAGGTCTGAGTGAGTAGCCAGATGAAATTGTAGCTGCAAACTGAGACCTGTGAGGTTTCTAGTTCTGATCTACAGTGCCTTGAGAAAGTATTCACCCCCCTTGGCATTTTTCCTATTGTGTTGCCTTTTACAACCCGGAATTAAAATAGATTTTTTGAGGGTTTGTATCATTTGATTTACACAACATGCCTACCACTTTGAAGATGCTAAATATTTTTTATTGTGAAACAAACAAGAAATAAGACAAAAAAACTGAAAACTTGAGCGTGCATAAATATTCACCCCCCCCCCCCACAAAGTCAATACTTTGTAAAGCCACCTTTTGCAGCAATTACAGTTGCAAGTCTCTTGGGGTACATCTCTTGGCACATCTAGCCATTGGGATTTTTGCCCATTCTTCAAGTTGGATGGGTTCCGCTGGTGTACAGCAGTCTTTAAGTCACACCACAGATTCTCAATTGGATTGAGGTATTGGCTTTGACTAGGTCATTCCAAGACATTTAAATGTTCCCCTTTAAACCAATTGAGTGTTGCTTTAGCACTATGCTTAGGGTCATTGTCCTGCTGGAAGATGAACCTCCATCCCAGTCTCAAATCTCTGGAAGACTGAAACAGGTTTCTCTCAAGAATTTCCATGTATTTAGCGCCATCCATCATTCCTTCAATTCTGACCAGTTTCCCAGTCCCTGCAAATGAAAAACATCCCCACAGCATGATGCTGCCACCACCATGCTTCACTGTGGGGATGGTGTTCTCGGGGTGATGAGAGGTGTTGGATTTGCACAAGACATAGTGTTTTCCTTGATGGCCAAAATGCACAATTTTAGTCTCATCTGACCAGAGTACCTTCTTCCATATGTTTGGGGAGTCTCCCGCATGCATTTTGGAGAATAGCAAACGTGTTTGCTTTTTTTTTCTTTAAGCAATGGCTTTTTTTCTGGCCACTCGTCCATAAAGCCCAGCTCTGTGGAGTGTATGGCTTAAAGTGGTCCTATGGACAGATACTCCAATCTCTGCTGTGGAGCTTTGCAGCTCCTTCAGGGTTATCTTTGGTCTATTTGTTGCCTCTCTGATTAATGCCCTCTTTGCCTGGTCTGTGAGTTTTAGTGGGCAGCCCTGTCTTGGCAGGTTTGTTGTGGTGCCATATTGTTTCCATTTTTTAATAATGGATGTAATGGTGCTCCGTGGGATGTTCAAAGTTTTGGATTTTTTTTATAAGCCAATCCTGATCTGTACTTCTCCACAACTTTGTCCCTGACCTGTTTGGAGAGCTCCTTGGTCTTCATGGTGCCGCTTGCTTGGTGGTGCCGCTTGCTCAGTGGTGTTGCAGATTCTGGGGCCTTTCAGAACAGGTGTATATATACTGAGATCATGTGACGGATCATGTGACACTTAGATTGCACACAGGTGGACTTTATTTTACTAATTATGTGAGTGGTTGCATCAGATCTTATTTAGGGGCTTCATAGCAAAGGGGTTGAATACATATGCACGCACCACTTTCCGTTTTTTTTTTTTAAAACAAGTTATTTTTTTAATTTCACTTCAGCAATTTGCACTATTTTGTGTATGTCCATTATATGAAATCCAAATAAAAATCCATTTAAATTACAGGTTGTAATGCAACAAAATAGGAAAAATGCCAAGGGGGATAAATACTTTTGCAAGGCACTGTACATTAGTGCAGCCCATCAAACACACATACATTGATGGCAGCATGCAAGACATAAATGGTTATAAGGGAATAGCTGATAATAGTGTCAAAATACTGTATAACACAGACTGAACGTGTCAAAAAGCATGGGAGGTCATAATAAACATGGATAAAGGTTAAATAAGTGGATGTCACTTCTAATGAATCAGTGTTTTTGCCTTCAAGCTAGAAATGAAATCTTACACAAGCTACAAAATCTGTGTGGTCAAAAAGAAAAAGTATTTACCAAACATATGTGAAAACAAAAATGCCATGTAATTTCTATGTGGACTTATTTTTTTGTTCCATTCTTCATAATAGGATTAGTCTCACACGCTTTGTGTTTAATCTTCATGGTGATTTTTTTTTTTTAATTAATTGCCCTAAAATGTAGCCTATATATATATATATATATATATATATATATATATATATCGTCTTTTCTTCTTTTTTCCTTTATACACTTATCACCATGTAATAAGTAGTAGTGGGCTGTAATAAAGTAAAGACATTTTACTTGACCTCATATTGCACAACATACCTGTCATTTTTCTTTCAACAGTAAACCTGTGAGGTCCCTTGCTTTTTTCGAGTATGTATTCTGAAGATGTACTGTTTTCATTAAGGGTGGTGTTTGTTTTCTTGCTTGCCCTTTTAAAGAAAGATTAAATCAAAAATCAAAAGTAAAAATTGTAAAATGTAGCTTTTTTTCTCCATTGTTCCTCTGGAAGGAGCTAAAGGGCAAATCAGAGGAGTATTCCACGCTTTTTCAAAAACATTTCCTGTAATACAAACTTTCCTAAACAAACTTTCTATTTTAAACTTCACTGAAGGTATTTGTGAAGTAATTTAAAAACTATAGCTGTTAATATTAGTCTCAGTTATTTTATAATGCAGTGAAAACATAGTTCACTACCAAAACTGTATTAGAAGCACACACTTCAGGATACAACAAACAGCATATATAATGAGTAGTACCATCCTTTATTTGTGCACAGGGCTAATTCCCTGAGTCTCATAGGTGAGGTTTATATTTCAATATTCAATTCAATATAATTAATGCCTCGAAAAGCATTCAAAATATATATCCTTAAAAAGTCCAATAACCAAACAGTTCCAAACAGTTAAAGAAACCACACAAAATTAGCATCATGAAAACAATACAAGTGCAGAGATTTTCAGCCAAACACACATTCATTGCTATGAATTATGGATGAGATGTCGTAGTGTCTCTCTGGTTGTGCAACGACACTTGGTAACACACGCACTGCGATAATTGGTCAGTGAGGAAGGCTCTTAGTAATGTCATCGAGTGGCACCTAGCCAGAGCACTGTAGGTGGCAAACAGACATATTGGCAAGCATTAGAAAAATGCAAATGTAATATACACATATTGAAAAATCTATAAAATATGAATAATAATGAACAGTCTTGTCCAATATCCACTGTGGAAATAATAAGACTGTGGATTTCATACTTTAACATCATCTGCATATAAAAATGTGACATTGTTCCATTATTTTTATGTAAGACCCAATTTAATAAAGTCTTATTTAAAAATGTCAATAGATTATATAAAGAACCTGCAGATAGAGCCAGCTGCCCCCATGTCAAGGAAGCAATGAAAGCCTGCAAATCACTACGGGAATAATTTTTCCCTTCTGCTGAATGTATGCATCTTCACTCACATACAAACAGGACACACACACACACACACACACACACACACACACACACACACACACACAACCACCATTACCATTAGCTGTCATTAAACACAATTAGTGGTGAGTGACATTCATCTGGCCAAAAAAATAGGAATAAAATGATTTCCTCTTCAAAAAGCTACAGTATTGAAGTAGATCGTGATCTAATAACCACACACAGGGGAACAGCCTCCTCAGCTGTGTTATTTTTAAAGGGGAGGGTTAATTAGGAAGTCAAATTCAATTATGCAGTCCATCTATACTCCAGTACCCCACAGACAGACATGCCCAGAAATCTTACAAAAATAAAATTAATGAGAGAAGAAAATACCCCTCAGTGTAAAAGTCAGCTCACAGACCTGGAAAGTGGCCCATAGTTGTAAAAAGGTATATTATGAATGTATGGAAAAGGTGGAATTACCAGTGTTATAACAGTGTTATAACATTCTACAAATTAATGTTTATGCACCTGTATTTTTACAGAAACACAATTCTGTCAGGAGGTCTACATTAAGGGGACTCCCAGGATTGCTGTGAAGCTCTTTATAATGCAGAGCTCTCTGCCTGTAACATGAGGCTCTCGGGCAGAAAGGAGAATAGGCTGGATTTAAAAATTAAAACAGCGTGTGGTTTTATGTCCCGGAACATTTTGGATAAAGTGTGTAGCGTTCTAAATTCCCGCACAGTGATATACTGCCCCCTTTTCTTCTGAGCGCACTCACTGCTGTGGAGCTGCAGAGCCCAGCACAACATCACAAACACAGGGGGGAGTGAAAATGTGCACTTTTTCAACACAAATATTACATGTAATGAGAACATTGGCTAATTAGCTCATTTTTAAACCTTTAAAACAAAGCTGAAGGTGTGGTCACAGTCCCAGATCAATGCTGCTGAGAGGATATGGACAGTCTGGAGTGACAGATAGGAGAGAGACAAGCAACATCTTGAGAACAAAGTTTGATTCAAAAGATTCAGTGAAAAAAACAATCATATCACTGACAGAATCTGTACGATCTCAAAGATAAAACCTCTCTCTCTAGATGTGTCTCTACAGCATCGATCACTAGTTATCTGTCTGTCAGTATAATTAATGTTTAAATTCCATTGTTTAATTTAATTTTAATAGCAGTAAGGCTATGCAACAATATTGAAGATATAGATATATTTTAATTGTCAAGGAAATGTGCCAAGGCATCTGAGGTTTAGCTACTTGTTTTAAAATATTGCATTTTCAAGAAATAAAATGTAATTTGATTATCTCGTCTAGTTGTTCAGTCCCACACACGATTCCTCAAATGCTCATTTAAAAAAAAAAAAAAAAAGTCTAACATAACAGGCACAATCAGCAAATCCATCTATTTTTATGTAGGGTTGGACTCCTGCAGTAACTGCAATTTAAACCAGATAAGCCACTACTGAATCAAACACTGATTGCATTTTACCATCAATAGCTTTCAATAATCTCATACCCTATACTGTGTTCTCTTGCTGTAATAGGGTTAATCCTTCACAGACAAAACTGGGTCATAACTCTCTCTAGGAGCAAACTCATTACAGAGTGCTATACAGATCACAAGCCAAATAGCAAGGGTTTTATTCAACCTACTACAGGTTCTCTTGCTATAATGAATGTATTTCAAACCACCTTAATATAATGCATTCGTTCATGTTCACGTCAGATTAAAAATATAAATTGTGGATCATATATTATACACACACACACACACACACACACACACACACACACACACACATATTATACGTAGCTATTTCCTGTATGGGGGGTGGGGGGGTAATTCTGCCTTCTGAGGACAGGAATATGACTGAGGACCTGTATTTGGGGCATCTCAGCTGGGTGTAGTGGAGCTGCAGAGGGGTGATTGGAGTGGTTTCACCTGGAAGCGTTGACACCTCTTGGGCCTGCAGGGGATAGAGGCCTCTACCTCAGTCCTGTGAGAGGGGGAGGAGGCAGGAACAAGGCCTGGTTTAGGTAGTGAGACCTGGATGGTACACCCCTGTTCATTATTTGTGTTGCTGACCTGTAATACTAGAAAGAATCACACTCCAGAAAGGAAGGTTTTGTGTTAGGCTTGAGGAGTGATAAGACTGTAAACCCCTCCGCCTTTGTGTTGTTTTGTCATGTCAACATGCACCTCGCCCCATCATACTGCATTGTCAGCTTCTTTGTATGAAAAATTATATTTGTGGGCACAAAACGACTGACTCCTTTGTGTCAAAACCCCGCTGTACAGAGAACTTGTTCACATACACATACAGCTCTGGAAAAAATTAAGAGACCACTTAACATTGATTTCTGAACTTGAAGTGGTCTCAATTTTTTCCAGAGCTGTATAAAGAAATCAAGAGGTTTTCCATAAAACCATAATATGTTAAAACAACTTAAATTAAGCCAAAACAAGCATTAAATCTACCGATAAATACATCCTGCCCACTGTTTATGTTATCAGTAGCAATCAACACCAATGACACTGCTTAGTGTAAATAATTGGATAGACAATCAAGAGTCTTCTTATAATTAGAATCAGTTAATGCTTTATCACCCTTATTCCTCTCTCACACAAGACAGGGGCTGTAAATCCATGTGGGAACAGATGACCTGCCTGCACTGTCATTCGCTCTGTGATCTCAAAGGATTTTAAGCACTTTCATGGATTAACACTGAGTGATGTGATGCTCAAGGTAACGCACCCCCTGTATTGTCCAGATGATGTGTGAGGGCAGATGTGAGGTTTTTGATCCCCCATGTTGTTTACATCTTACATGTGTCAGGTGATGTGCGGAGCAAAACATTTGTGAGAAAAAACAAAACAAGACTAGAAAAATGGACTGGTAAACAAACAAAAAAAGATCTAAACAATCATTTAATTCATTAATTAATGTATTTACGTACTTGTGAAATGTGTTACTACTAAAAAACTACTGAGATACAAACTACAAGAAACTCCTCCTTATGTTCTCACATCAGTTGTAACAGTTCAAAGTTAATCTTTAAACAAGATGTAGGCTGGTGTATATAGGTGACTAGAAGAATACATAACAGCTGTCCAAAGGATTCCCACAATGCCTTTATACAACTTTAAAAATATCTGCAGCCATATCGATGAGCTCAAGCCTTGAAGATCCATGATGGAGCATCCTAACCAGTCTAATACTTTGATTTCAAATTTGATAAATATCACTGTTAACTTTTTCGTACTGAAATGTTGATTTTATTGTTTTGAAATAGGAATTTCCAAAAGGAATGGAATTAAACAAATCTCCTGACCCCCCCGATGACAGAATGAATGATGATCTTGTAAACGCTAAACTTATGAATGTTGTTTTGTTTAACAGCACTTGTTTAGATCCCCGTACTGTATAGCAGAGGCACACAGCTAGGAAACTCACTGTTAACATCAACTTGGACGCTCACAAGCTCAATAAAAAGAGCTGTTCTTTGTTGTATCTCAGGCACATTGCCTTTGTGGGGCCATCGTTTTGACTTCCAGTGGACATCCACCCATTTGTTTACTTCCTTTTTCACAGTAAGCCTCATGGATTATGCTGTAACGTGAAGGACAATGTAGCAGTACTGTGTCATTACAATGAAGGATTATGGGAGTTCTCACTAGGTCTTCTTTAAGAGTTTTAATGCATAGGTGCACATGTCCAGCCTGGCAGACAATATGAATCAACTTCACCTGCTTCTCCTCCATCCTGCCTCCCATCTCTCTCTAATTCTCTCTCTACTAGTGTTCTGGAGCTGATGTTAAACACTTTTGATTCCTGGAAAAATGCAAATGTCACTCGACATACCTGTTACACATGTCAATTACGAGCAGTTAATTTGTCATTCACAACTTTAAATAAAAACATGAAATCTGTCAGTCAAAATAAAAAGGCTGAAAAAACTAAACTGTGTAAAAGGATTTTTGTTTTCCATGTTTAATTTACATTAAAGGGGGCTATAAAATAGATGTATGTGTTTATAAAGTCATGGGGATATCATCTGGAGTTGATGCAGAAGAATTTCAGCACAAAACATACCCCCTGCATTGTCTGTACTGCAATTGCTATAATTTCAATGTCCACGTTGCCAGTGTTATTTAATGAAAACCAAAATGCATTGTATTTTCCTGTTTAGCAGCAATGAATTACTATTTTGTGTCCAATCTTTTTTTAATGAGTTCAGTTTTGTGTTCAGTTTTTTTTTTAATTATTATTATTATTATTATTTATTATTATTATTATTATGCTCCTGTCCCGTGGTCCATCTACTAATTTTGCTTCAGTGTTTGGTGGGGGTTCAAGACCCTATATGTTTGAAGTAATGAATTGTGAAATCGCTTAGGACAAATTCCTTCCTGGTCTATAAAAATCTAGTAGCCACTTAACTGAAATATAAGCTCAACTAGTTTGTCCTTTAATTGCATGATAAATATGTAAAATCTGCCCGGCAAGGGTCATTTAAGCACATCCCTTACACCAAATGTAATTCAACTAAGGGAGAAGAAGAAAAAAAAAAAGGAGAATGAGATCCATCAAATCTGTCACAAAGGGTCTAGCTTGGAGCTACACAGCCTTGCAATTTTTCTTGTGCGGTTCTGCTACTCGTTGTAAGAGCCTGATTTATATATTTAATTCAGTCAGCAAACCTGATGAAAGTAAAAATAGCACAGATACCTGAGGTCTAAGGATCTCTTATGTTAACGCATTGCAGCACTAAGATCATTATGGCTTTAATTCAAGTGTAGAATTAAATGGATGTGTTCCCCCTATTATGCATGACTTACTAATAATCTTTTGAAGAGGCTTTATAATCTTTTGTTTGTATTTTTATTTTGGGAGGCATTTACCTTGTTTCGGCTATCTATTAGTTCATTTGTATGCCATATGTGTTTACAGAGGAATGTAGGCAGACAGAAATGTAAAAAGTCTAAAGTTTTTAGAAGAAGCAGGTTTTTAATAAAATAAAAATCAAAGTCCACCCACATAAAAAGTGGCATCATTATTGCATACTCCTAGAAAAAATAGATAATAAAAACAATCAGAGCAAAAGGTCATCTCTAATGGGAATGTATACACCCGCAATCATTTAAAAAAAATGAATTAAAAGTAGCTCCAGCAATCGAAATTGCTCCTTGTTCGGTTTATTATTTACAACACGTTTTCTCACAAAATACGTTTTATATTTCAGGTAATGGTCTGTTCTTTACTGCAAAGAGTCTCCACAACTTCAGGATAGGACTGCATGTGTGTGTAGGAGGAAGTGACAAAACTCCTTCTGTTGGAAGCAACTCTGAGCCTAAGGGCAATAAGGTTTACGTAAGATCTCTCATAGGTTACTGTCCCTAATTCAGTAAGGCATCCTCAGTTCCTTCTCAGCCCCCAGACCTCTGAGAAAACAATCCTCTCGTAGAGGTTTTAAAGAAGGGGTGGGCTAACTTGAAAGCTTCCTTTCACACTGGGATTCTTGAGCTGTCTTATCTGTCACTGACTCAGAGTGACAAGCTTAGCCCACAAAGCATTCCTGAGGTAAAAAACAGAGATTCACATTCACCTCACACAGGTTGTGTAAGTGTACGTTTTCTACCCGTATGACACATGAACTCCTATATATTTTCATGCACTCCTATATCTGTTACAGGTAGGAGGGATGAAATTCTCTCCATGTGGAGGGATGGAGGTCAAGGACTTTGAAACTATGTAATATATTGTAACTATGAGACATAAACACTCTGTTTCAGCCCTCAACAATCTTTATAATTTGCACACATCAGTCTTTTTCAAACAGTTATAAATGTTGTTATTCATTGTAATGGCAGTGTAAATAGTCAAATATTTTTTCAGTAACTGGTAAACATTTTACTAATCTAAAAGCTGCCTACACTGTAGGCATAAATGTAGATCATTGTACATTTACAAATTACATGACCAAGAAATGTTATCCCATTTCAGTCATTTAACTATTTTATCTTTAATATATCACATGAAAAAAAAAACACATTTTAAATACAGCTCTGAAAAAAATTAATAAACCACTGCATAATTATCAGTTTCTCTGGTTTTACTATTTATAGGTATGTGTTTTTGCGTAAAATTAACATTTTTATTTTATTCTATAAACTACTGACAACATTTCTCCCCAATTCCAAATAAAAATATGAATGGAATGGAATAGCTGCCATTCATGTAGAGATGCTGATTTAAGAAACATTTGCAGTGGTCTCTTAATTTCTTCCAGAGCTGTATATGGCAGAAATAGGTGATATGTTTCAAATGCCAAAATTGGGCCCTTTTTGTATAATATGTATTTTATGATGACAATATATTTTGAGGTTAATTTCTAAAATAACGTGCAACATTTAAATAAACATCTGGGTGACAGACTAAAATATATTTTAAATATACAAAAAGGGGGAGCAATGTTGGCATATGAAAAATAGAAGGGTCACACATCTCTATCAGATATTAACAATATTATGATACACCCCATACAGAACAAATGTATACGTTTTAGATTATCAGAAAAAAAAGCCCTCAAATGGCATGGTGTGCAAAAACAAACAGATGCATTAGACATTAGAGACTTATTTTCCCTGATTCCTTATTTCAAAGAAAGCCAACCGAGTCCAACTAAATCTGCCTCTAGCTAGAGCACTTTAATGTCTCATCTCATTAGTTTGCAGCAATGAGGTCAGTTTGGATTATTTGGACGACATCTTAGGAAAAAGAAGTAGACCAAGTATATGTATGTATGTATGTATGTATATAAGTTTTGTGTCTGTTTCAGAATGATCGCCTTACTTACAAGTAAGTGCTAAGGGATTACAGACACCTTTATTTCAAAACAGTCTGAATACAGTAGGATTTATTACATTCATCAATATTCAGGAGGACATATTAAGTATGAACATTAACAACATGGCAATACAACATGCATACTAATGTGGTCCCTTATGAAAATTGTGCAGGCTTCATTAGTGATTACACATAGCAGCATATAACCATTCAATGAAGCTCGTCTTACTGGGGTTCTCATGAAAAGGAGACATTTCACCTCAAACAGCAGTCTTCCTTCATAAGCACAAAGTATGCATCTCCTTTAGCTCTGGTCTATTGCAGATACACATATTTATGCATCATTTTTAAATACCAGCCTTCTAATTTAAGTCATTATGGTTTAAATGCAGTTTGTATTTTGCCTTGGACAAAATTATGTTCTCATCCCAGAAGTAAGACGCACAGTGATTTGCCTGGTGCTCACATGCAGAATAATTGAATCAGTTATGCTGCAGTTTCCTGCTCTGTGTTTGTGCAGTTCACTCATTTGGCTCTTCTCAAATAAAGGTCCATAATGCCAGTATAAAGAAAGGCTTCACCAACATGTCTGGAAATTGCTGAACACTTTAGGTCAAGCCTCGTGCAGTGGAAACGTACCCGGGGCTGACAATCGAATGACTGAATAGTTTACTTCTGCTCAGAACTGAAGAACAAATGCAATAAAGTCAGACAAATAAGGCCTGAGTCAGAAAACAGAGAAGGTATTTTAGGTGCATCCCATGGCAAAAGGCATCAGTCTGCAATGCCCAGTTGCTTTCAGATCTCATCCTCAGATCTGTTTTATAATTTTTTTCCTCTTGTTTTATTGAGGCAGATTTTGTCTACAATTTCTTGTGTATTGTCCAGTATTTATTACTTGACATATATGTATGTCTGTGTGTTCATTTGTTTAGTTTAGTTTTCTTTATAAGAAATACATTTACTCAATGTTATTTTTGTTTTAAGCTCTGAGCTCAGTACTTTTGAATGGTTATCTGGTTATCACTGCTCTGATATTCGATCTCTTGCTACAGTATTAAGGTGCAAAGCAAGACAGCTCAAACCGTGCTCTACTTAAATGGAGATTATATCTAAAAATGTATTGACGTTTTTGTTCTTTTTAGCATATTTTTGGATTTATGGTTTTATGCTGCTTCAAGCAAAATCAGGCTTAACCACTGTGTTTTGGTTTTTAGGTCTCTCTGAACACGTTAAGGACAATGTGTTTATGTTGCCGTGAACTACACTGCTGTATGTTTAGGGTTTGCACTGAAAATCGCAAGACACAGACTACCTATAAATATCCAAAATTAACCAGATTTAACCAAAATTATCAAAAGTTTTTTCATTGTGCTAACTCTAAGATACTATGGAAATCCCCTAATCTCAGCATTTTAGTTTACCAAAGCAAAAAGAAAACAGAACTGTAATGACCATTCACATTGTGTTTATCCTTTCAATAAAGTCAAGAACAATTACAATATAAGAACAGGATATGTTGATAGCTAGCCAGTTCAGATTAATCAATTAAAACTGGACACTGCAACAGATCTAATTTTATCTGCAGTAAAATACAAGTAAAATAGTGCACTCAGAACATCTGATGACAGCAATCACAGAATTCACCACAGTTTGGTTTGCTCTATATCCAATATTTTCAGCACCAGATATACACAATGCATAGTTCAACATCCATTACAAACTTACTGATGCAGAAGGTTTTCTTTCAATCTATATTGGAAGGCACAATCTAGATCTATGCAGGGAACATGTCTTTATGTGGGGATTGGCACTTGTTATATCCCATTTCATAGCCTATACAAATCTCCAGATTCAATCAGTGTGCACTCTGCTTCTGAATCGTGCAGTATTTGAATTCTGCAATGGACAACAATGTTAAAAAATATATATATAGCAATAAAATAAATGTTCTTGACTTCCAGATTCTAAAAAAATGCAAAAGACAACTAATTCAAACTGTGCAGTGTGAATATAAATCACACACCAGATATGTATTCTCTTCCTAAGCTTCTCCCAAATATCTTTTTCTTCTCTTCAATTACTAGAGAAATGTCAAACTGAAAAAGTTGAAGCAAGCATTTCAAAAGTTAAGAAAAGTGCTGATGATTAAAAACAATTGACAATGTTCTATAATCATACATAATTCACTTTGCAATTGAAACTGGGCTTTGTTTTGTATTCCTGTCAGGAATGAAAATGAGTGTAGAGATGTTAGTTTTCTGTATGCCTCCATTCACTCGCAAAAACAAACAAAAAAACATATGCCAAACAAAGTGCTATTTCTTACTAATACTACTTACGAGAAGGACTTTAAACATGATTCTGAGTTCTACTGACATTTCTCTTCATTACAGTGTGATTTTTCTTCACTTTCCTTGACACTTCTGAAAATAATTTCCCTTTAACTGTTTTAGGCAATGGCAGTTTTTATTCAGTCTTCTTCAATCCTCTTCCAAAATTGTCTACTCCTCAGACCTGAAACATCTCAAACAGCAATGCAAATTGACAGGAGCCGTAATGTGCTTGTTAACACATCTAAAAGCAGGTTCTATGATTGCTGACAGCCAACTTACTTAGGGGAGAATGGTAGCTCACAAGGTCCTTTTCCTATCCATGGGCTGCAATTAATATTAGACATTATTCTTTTATTCATATGATTGATTTTTGCCGCCAGGAGGGCTAGGAGATTGCTAGGTTACCAAGCTAATTTTTTAGTTTTTTTTCCACTTGATGTCAACATTCACACATATTCTCTGTATGTGGCTGAATGGTACTACAGTTCGAGGTACACAATACTTAGGAGGATACCTAGAACTAAACAGAAATAAAAATAACAAAGGAAGACTATGGTTTGATATGCAAATGCCACTGATGTGCCACTTTTCAATTTCATCCCTCTTGGACGCACTCAAGGCCAATGGGTTACCGGTGTCGGCTGCTGTGTCCAGCCACACCGTCAGCTACTTATGATCTACACCAATTAATTAAAATAAATTTAAATAATTTGAAATGAAACCAAATGATTTCCATTAAGGCAGAGAAAAGCAGCAGACACAGGAGTCTTCAGTGAGCAGGTCTTGTAATCACAGCTCTAGACCAGCGACTCCCAGATCAATGTGCAGTGGCAAATTGCTGTGCCTCCAGGTGTGAGCTGGTGTGCCACAGAATTTGTGAAACCCCCCCATCCAATTGTGGAAAACTAAACAAATAACTTAATCAGAAGAGTGTTCTCATTTATTTGAACTAAATAAGTTCATGAAAGAAATAGACAAAGATTTAAATTAACATTAAATGATATAGGGATAAAAACTAAAAGCTCACACCAAAATAATAATCACAATCTTTATTCTACACTGTGATACTGCATTGCAAATGGACAGACACAAATAATTATATTACATCGGTAGATTACCAACCCATTTTAGCCCCTAACAACAGCCTGAACTCCAACCATAGCCATCACAAAAGGTTCAGATGGGCCCACACAAATTTACACAAAGCTTAATTAACTCAGTAGAAAATCTCATTATTATAGATTCATTATTATAGTGCTGTGATACACTTGTAACACTTTGAATATGTTGAAATTTAGATAAAGGCACCTGCTGAAGGACTTTAACTGTGATCAGCGGTCAGTTCAAATTCTGTTAATTGTTTATTTGGATGAATTTAAATCCTCACATGACACTGATATTTATCATTTGAAAACACACCAGTGAACACGAATAGAGAGGAATTATTAATGCAGTGAATTAAAACAATCAATGCTGCATTTGCTGCATTTTGCTTGGATTATTTGTTAGATTTTATTATTCTTATAATACACTACAGATTTAAAAATACATAATTCCAGACCATTTTCAAAAGCATTCAGATTAACATGAAATACCAAGACAACGACTTCAGGCTAATTACTTGGAAAGCTCAAACATATTGATATCTATTTATATCCATTACTTAAATGCCATATGCACTTGTTGACAGAAAACACAATAATTCAGCTCATTATTTCTGTTGCCGTAACCATATGAAATGGCCCTTCTCAAACCCGACAAAAACACTAAATAAGAATACGTTAGACATTTGGCTAAAATTAGGTAATTATTTTTAGTATTATATTTCAGTTTTATAAATGATTAAGTATGTGGAATTGTGGTTAAACGTCGTGGATCATTAATCATTATCTGTACAGTAACTGGAGTGCAGAATACATTTAAATACATGTCTATAATACCAGCCTCCCCCGAACAACCTTTTAGTATTTTAAGTTCTTTTGCATCTAAACCTTCCCATTCTTCTCTGTTCTACATTATGTTTTTATACAAATGAAAAACAAAGAGGGGGGGCAGGAAATATACTGATTAGTAGATTAAGAATGGTATATACATTGTAACTGAGTCCAGTTTGAATCATATTGTGTTTTCAGAAGGTGTAAACATGGTTTTGAGTCCATTTTTAAAGAAAGAAAATAAACATGTAAAAAAAGGACACAGTAAGAAGCTGTATTTCTCCTTCTCCCATGAATTGCAATGGTGAATATCAGCTGATTGATATTTCAGAGCCCAAGCTAACAGCAAGTGATTATGTGTGAAATCACATGGCATTGTCAGCAATTACTTCCCTGGTTTTTGCTGGAATGTAAAGGGCTGTGTACCTCCTGTACTACTGCAGACACACAAGAAAACAGCAGTGACTGTTCAATTAAATAAACAACTCCCTTGCCTACCCATGATTAAGTTTTTAGATTTTATCAAATAAATAGATGCTCCTTTGAAACCCAAAGTCATTAAATACAACAAAAGAGGCCATTGGAAGAACAAATTAGTATATCAAAAATGAAAGCTTTGTAGCTGTTTGAGTTAATCTGAAATGGAAGGAAAGGAAAAACCTTAATAAGTAAAGAGGTGTAGGCTAAGAAAATGTGTACCCCACAAAAATTAGGTAATGTCTTGAAGGAAAAAGGATTACGTACAGACAATTTTACAAAGGGATATATATGTTCTATATATTTATTATATAACAAAAAAAGGATTATTGCTTGGGAGGCTCAAAATGAATCTAAAAACTGTCTCCTGTTGCCCAGAGAAATAAGGCAAGAAGTAGATAGGATGGCAGTGCCAGTGATTGCAATTAGACAATCTCTTAATAGCACAAAACAGATGCCCCAGTTTGCTACTCCGTGGCCAAAACTAACTCAGCCTGTGTTTCCCCTCTTATTCCCCCCTTACTTTGTATTGAGATGTGGAAACTGAGGGTTAAGCAGGTTAAGCGATCCCATTTGACCTTTACAAGCCTCCATGGCGATGGCATCTGAAATAGGATGTTAGGAAACATAGCCTATTGATATATTATCGCTGTACAATTTGTCATGCCCCTATGGCAACAAACATAAATCTTCTAACATCATAAAACAATAAAATATAAAACAAACAAACACAAACATACTGAGCAAATGAAGTCCATATTCTTCTGCAATGACAGTTACAAAAAACGATTTCTACATAAAATGGAACAGAAACTGATATTGCTTGATCCTTTACCAGATCCTTAGTTGTAATGAGCATTGCCACTGCATGTATTGATTTGCATTACATCCTTGCTGTGTGGATGTGTGTATTGTTTTCCAGTTGCCACAAATATTCACAAATAACATGTATCTAAAGTACAATACAAGATGATTATACCAATTCCCAATCCCCATAGCATCTGCACACTGTGGCAACATGTGAAAAGTTTAAGACCACATGGGCTATTAAAAACATTCTTTGCCTCATGTTCATACTATTTAATTAATTTTCTGTATTACTGGACTGAACAAATTGAGTACAAATACTTATCCCAATCTTCATTTTCAAATTAAAAATGCTTCATCTTAAATGTAATCTGAAAAGCAGCATGGTATGGTAATTACAAAAGTGAGATACACCCCCCCCCACCTCACTTAGATATTTATTGAGCTGTATAGAAGTGTTGGTTCAAATTGAGATATTTTTGTACATTGTTTATACTCTAGAAATCCTGCACGTTGGAGGATTATGTGCTCACCAATTTAATTCAAAACTGCATTGTTACTGTTATCTACCAAACAGCAGGTAAAAACAACAAGGGCAGAAGGATTTATAATCGAATTATTGTTTACAATTGATGAATTTCTGAAAAAAAGCAAGCATTTCCAGCTTTAAAAAAATGATGGAAAACCAAAAAGTGGTGCCGTTTTGTGCTGCCTGTGATCTTGTTTGAAGATATCACATCTTACCAGGGAAAGGCCATAATGGGCTGTAAAGGTTTACAAAGAATTGATTAGATCTCCGAGTTAAAGCAGAACGGTTAAAGCTAGGAGAAGAGGGGACATACTTAAATTATGATTAATGTAACCATTTTTGCTTTGCTCCTTTCCTCCCCTTTCCCGATCGGGCCAGTGGTAATGTTCCAGCATGCTAACATTGAACAATTAGAGACAACGCAGTGTGGCATCCCTACAGGGAATTTTCGTCCTTG
The DNA here is from genome assembly GCF_036373705.1 of Amia ocellicauda. Taxonomy (NCBI): domain Eukaryota; kingdom Metazoa; phylum Chordata; class Actinopteri; order Amiiformes; family Amiidae; genus Amia; species Amia ocellicauda. Next base: position 14,730,985 of record NC_089868.1, on the reverse strand, counting down.
TGCCGCTGACATTGGCAAGCATGTCACATCCACTGCGGCGCTCCGCCTTGCGACTAGAGCCTCCAAGTTGAAGAAAAAGCAGCCGCACAGATTCGATCGAGAAATAAAATTAGGGAGGATACCCGTCAACGGCAACAATGTGAATCCTCCCAGCAAGACCTTTAAAACTGGCCTGTGAAATCAATAGCACCTGAATCATAGCACTTGCTAAGTATCATAAGCTTTGTTGTTGCAGAAACAGGTATTTCCCATGAGACCTCTGACCTGATTCTAGTCCCGTTTCAGAGCATATTGAGAAGAAGGACCAGGCATCACCTTTGATGAGAGTAAGTCTTAAATGGCAGGACAGTTACAATGACTAATTCAAGCAACAGGTTCTTCTTCTTCTTGTACAAATGCCAGTGTTGTTTTCATCATGATTTCATTATCACATTGTAACAATTAAAAGTTGTTATATATTTCTAAACATGTTTGTAAAATAAATACAATAGTATCTTATCTACTTTCATTCAAGCCCCAAAACATACAATTCCTTTACTGTATCAGAGATGGATTAATGGGGCTGCTGTAGAGCCAGGACAAAGGAAACCTGCACTATTCTCAACCACAATAGCTACTGCTATATTAATAACATATTGTCCCAGAATATGGTTTTGTTTAAAGAAAATAGTCACAGGTGTATTGTTAAGCATGTCAGAAGAAACATTTTATTACAATGGTATACTGACTGATCTCAGTCCCTGCTGCGAAATGTATATTTAAGATTATTGTCGACTGAAAATTCCTACCCAAGGATATACATGACAAGAATTTGCATTACAAGATGTATTATGAAATTTAATTTCCTTGTTGAAGGGTTGGACATTTTATTCCATAAAATTTACTTTACAATTAACACAAAATTAACAAATACCCCACATTAATAAGATGTATAATAGAAATGCAAATTCATGGGACATTAATTAAAATACAATTACAGTTCATTGTCCTTTCATTTAAATAATGCTGAAGCAGTTAAAAAAAAAAGGCTAATACATCAATACAGAAACTGCTTACATATCTTTAAAATTAAATTCCCATTGAACTGGTCTTCTCAGTCTTAAATATGAGCTACTATATCTTATAACACAAGTGACTCCTCAAGTACTGTCTAGGTATTGATCTGTGTACCTGTTTAATTGCCTTATGATCCATTCCCTCTTCCATTACGCAACTAAAAAGCCATCTTTCAATGCAATCTATTAATTTGTTATCTATATGCCCCGCTGCATTGATCTCGCTAGCTGCTTCTATACTCTGTGTGCTGACAATTATTACCTCGACAAGGAGACACCTATTTACTTAACAATCGATTCATCTAACGATACCACTATTATAATGTTTGTTGCCCTGAATATATTCCCATAAGGGGACAGAGTGAATAGAGATTGCTTCATGAAACCTTTAAATCACTTCCATTGTCACCGGCGGATCATGGATGATATCCTGTCGGAGTCTCGTTTCTATAGGACTCAGAAAATTAGAAGGGACAAACCCATTTGGGCAGATAATTGAAAAAAAAAAAAAATCCCATTCACCCATGCAGACGTCTAAATCTGAAGCAAAATGAAGCCACTCAGTCAGGCCTACTACACTCTGTAAATCTCTGCTGAGTAAAACAGAGCTATGAATGTTTAGTTATAAAAAAAAGTTTGTTATTTTGTTTAATTGGCTTTACGAAACACAGGAGTAGTTGGTGGGATTGTTAGGTTATGCTCAAATATATCTAATCAGCATACCATCTTTTATTTTTTTGGCTAGCTGACGTGCTCCTAGATTAGAGATGAGTATCCTACTATTTATTCAGAAGATTGTTGCAAAGTGCGCAAATCTTCTCCGGCGAAGGCGCCGCAACAGACACCTGAATTCCTTTATTGCTACTCTCCTCATTAGCATGTTTTCTCCCAGTGCTTCCTTTGAGAACAGACCCAAAAAAACTTGGCATGAAGGTACTGCAACTCTCCTTTCTTACTACATGTGCCCCTTAAACACATTCAGTGCCAAAAAGAAAATATATGATGAATTAATTAATGTGCAGTCTCTGAACTAGAACTCGAAGAAATATTTTTGTAGCTTGATAGAGGAGTGATAAAGAGTGCAATCATAGCAAGATTCATCTGGGGGATGATTGGATCTTAACTGACAAGATGTGACAGCCAGTCACCACTAAATTTGTGTGCAGGTCTGATGGTTAACCAAGTGGTATTTTGATGAGGTAAGTTCAAAAGTCTCACTATTTTCATAGTGAGCACTGCAGAACTGTAGACAGGTGAGATATGGACCTGTAAATAATTAAACTGGGCATGATATTGAATAATAAAAGGTGGATTGTCAAAACTATTGAGAACTAGACTAATGTTATGGGCCACATTTGACATAATAACATGTTGTCATCTCAAGATATCACGTTGATCAATCATGAAAAGCTTGGTAACAGTCAAAGACCTGAAAATGTCGATAGTCCATAGACTGTATACGTCTATTTGCAATTCTCTTGCAATCTGTTTGTATTCTAGACAATGGCTTTTTTGACGGAAAAATCCATACAGGATAAAGGAGGGAAGATTGCAGGGCTGGAACATTTTCTCTGTCCAAGTTTGGGAGGATTTTTTTTTCCTCTTTTAAATCCTTAATATTATTTTCTCAGCTAATCTTGAAGACCTCATGCACTGCAAAAAACAAAAACAAAAAAAATATATCAGTCCGGCAGCTTTCAATCAATCTTTTTCTTGCTCTTATTCCAGACACAAGTCTGGTATCTTTCTATTTATCCGACTCTGCGTGGCACCTTCCCTGTGTTCCCCATCTTTTATCTATTTACCTCGCCAACGATAAACTCATTATATTCCAGGTAGGCTGAACATGTTCTGGGCAATTATAGCTTGTGGCAATGAAAACCCGACAACAGAGGGAGGACTCAACAACAGATGCAGCGCTGCCACAGCAATTACGTCCACAACAAAGCAGCCATGACAGTAATACAAAAAGGACGATGTTGGGTTGTTTATTATAATTTGAAACGCATTTTTAATTGTGGGTTCTTGAAGGTTTTGATTCTCTTCACAAGTCCTGTAATCTGAAGTTCAAACCTCTCTTTGGAGATCAGCCACAACAGTCTTCAACCTCATGTAATAGATCCTGGGGTTTTCTCTGAAGCCTCTTGACTCCAGACTCCAATGAAACATGATTTTAATATGTGGTACGGCCCCTATAGACTCACAGGTAATGTTTCAGTCCATTGCTGTTTCTTTCAGTCACCGCAATTCAATACCTTACCGGTACTTTGATTTCCTTCCCAGTGTGACTTTGTCATATTATAGCTCTCCATTCCCAAAATGACACATCCTTGGCTGCACTAGTGTTTCCATAGTGACTGGAAGTCTCCATACATCGGCATTACCAGAATTGTGAACACAAAACAAAACATGAACATTAATTTCTGCTGGGGTTGAAATTCAAGCCCTTTTGCCCTGTGGTTCAAGCAATTGAAACAAGTGAAAATATGTGGTCTGCACTAGTTTTGATGTCTGTACTGTGTTGTGTACAGGATGAAAGAAAAGAAAGTGGTCACTGCTACATATTCTAGCAGTAGAGCTAAGCCTACTGACCCAGGTACCCAGGCAACTATTACTTATTTTTTATTAATTATGAGTGTCACTACTTTTGAAGCGTCGGATGTGAAGTAAATAATTCATAGGAGGAACTTTCAGATTGTTGTTTACCATTGGAAGGGCTCCTTCACATTATCCTTTGAATTGACCCTTTTCCTCTTTTCCAGCCCCTATTAACAGTGTGACATGGAAGTGACCACTCTAATGGAGTTCTAATTAAAACAGACATTTACTATTTGCCGAGCATAATGTACGAGGAGCTGTGCATTCCTGCATTGCAGTCTCACTGAATACACAGTTCTGTACAAAAGCTTTCTTTGTCGAGCACCTCGAGAATGTTTTAAATAGGCTTACATACCTTTTGTATTCATCCAAACACACACACACAAACTCAAACCCAGCATAAATAAAAGATGCGGATTAGTAATGGTGAAGGAGATGAAATTATTGATAACGGTTTTGTAATGTGTCCTAAAAGGTTAACATAAACTGTTTCAGGCAGTGCTGGCTCACCCTCTGGGGTCAGGCAAACAGAGCTCCAAAGATGACTGCACATGCCACTGGCTCTGTAAGCATCTCCTGCTCAGCTAACAAGGGATAAATTGAATTGTTATGCATGATTCACCCTGAATTGTAATTACTTTTTAATACCGGGGAGTTAAGATATGATTTTGTTTTTAGCACTGCCCCCCTCCTGAAGTATTCTTTCACTATCATCTGTCTTCAGACTGTATGACTGGAGGCTTAACGTCAGTCTTTTTAACCATCAGAGACGCTAATTTAACGGAGGACAAAGACAAAGTGACACTGAGATTATAATTTACTACCATCTCCATGAGAGCTGGGCTCAGCCCGCCCAGTCTGAATTGCGGTGGTTGGAAATCAGCCCATTTTAAGTGATTTCAAGTTTGCAGAATAGACAGAACAGCGCTTGTAATGGTGTCACAGGATTCTTCATTGAAAGTTAGGGATCAAATCAAGTTTATTGTTCTCATTAAGAGGTATTTATAATATATTTAAATAATTTTTCTCTCATTAAAATTGAAATATTTCAGGATGATCTGGTCGCATAATTTTTAACTGTCTGGAAAACTGTGCATTCTCCATTATCATCTTACTGCCATGACCTTATAAAATAAACAAGCAGGACTTGACTGTTGGTAACTTATGACTTATGACTTATGACTATAAACATCAATTTTATTGTCTGTTCAAGTAATGCACAGAAGCATATACGGTCATCCTTTAAAGAATACTATTATTTTTATATAGTCAGTTTATAAGCTTGTAATATTAACTATTTTGCCTGCATTCGGTCAGTGACTTTTATAAGAGAACCAATAATACATTAAAAATGCAGCCTGAGATATGATATTGGTATAAACATGCATTTTATTGTCTGTCAAGTAGTGCCTTGTAATTATATTATGAATTGAATACACTGTGTTGCTTTTGCAATATTAAATATTTAGACATGTGCACTTAATAAATACCTACATGGTAGCACTACTATGTAAACACTAGTCTACCTTCAAAACACACTTACATTTACAACAATCCAGGCATGACCTGAAAGTTGTTTAAGCTCTGTTTTAGGGAATCATAATGCCAAACACAAAACTGAAAACAAAAAACTTGGATATAAACAAGCGTGCAAGGAATACAGAAACCCTACCTGGGGTTTTAACCTGTGTGGAGATGAGAAGTCAAGACCTGTGGCTAGATTAACTACACAGAGCGATAAAGCAAAGTCATGTTGCCTGAAGAAAGGATGTATGCGCAGTCTGCTGCGAAGGTAAAAAAGCAAACTTCAGCCACTGCCTCACTGCATCTTGGGAGGGTGATGGAAATCAATGGGTGTGATGATTATCTGCTGCTTGTTAATAATTCATCATGAACTGTAAGCCTGGTTTAATTGATCAGAAGGAGATAACCTCACTTGATAAATATTTCAAGCAAGAAAGCAAGCAAGGAAGAAAAAAGGATATTTTCAAGTTTTAGTAACATCCTTCTTAACTGGTTCTGTATTAATCATATTTCCCAAACCTCCATTATAGTACCTCCACACAGCGGCACTGTTAAGTGCATGCAGCTTATCCCACCTTTTACATTTGAGTAAGATATCCCTTCTTTTCCTTCAATAGGTCTGATATCCAGGCTGGATTTAAATAAAGCTGGAGAAAATTTACCAAAGCTTTTAACTGCATGGAGACCAAGGGAGCAAAACATTGAATTAGTAAAAAGTTAAAACGTACAGTGAGGGAAAAAAGTATTTGATCCCCTGCTGATTTTGTATGTTTGCCCACTGACAAAGAAATTATCAGTCTATAATTTTAATGGTAGGTGTATTTTAACAGTGAGAGACAGAATAACAACAAACAAATCCAGAAAAATGCATTTCAAAAAAGTGATACATTGATTTGCATGTTAATGAGGGAAATAAGTATTTGATCCTCTATCAATCAGCAAGATTTCTGGCTCCCAGGTGTCTTTTATACAGGTAACGAGCTGAGATTAGGAGCACTCTCTTAAAGGGACTGCTCCTAATCTCAGCTCGTTACCTGTATAAAAGACACCTGTCCACAGAAGCAATCAATCAATCAGATTCCAAACTCTCCACCATGGCCAAGACCAAAGAGCTGTCCAAGGATGTCAGGGACAAGATTGTAGACCTACACAAGGCTGGAATGGGCTACAAGACCATCGCCAAGCAGCTTGGTGAGAAGGTGACAACAGTTGGTGCGATTATTCGCAAATGGAAGAAACACAAAACAACTGTCAGTCTCCCTCGTTCTGGGGCTCCATGCAAGATCTCACCTCGTGGAGTTTCAATGATCATGAGAACGGTGAGGAATCAGCCCAGAACTACACGGGAGGATCTTGTTAATGATCTCAAGGCAGCTGGGACCATAGTCACCAAGAAAACAATTGGTAACACATTACACTGTGAAGGACTGAAATCCTGCAGCGCCCGCAAGGTCCCCCTGCTCAAGAAAGCACATGTACAGGCCCGTCTGAAGTTTGCCAGTGAACATCTGAATGATTCAGAGGAGAACTGGGTGAAAGTGTTGTGGTCAGATGAGACCAAAATCGAGCTCTTTGGCATCAACTCAACTCGCTGTGTTTGGAGGAGGAGGAATGACCCAAAGAACACCATCCCCACCGTCAAACATGGAGGTGGAAACATTATGCTTTGGGAGTGTTTTTCTGCTAAGGGGACAGGACAACTGCACCGCATCAAAGGGACGATGGACGGGGCCATGTACCATCAAATCTTGGGTGAGAACCTCCTTCCCTCAGCCAGGGCATTGAAAATGGGTCGTGGATGGGTATTCCAGCATGACAATGACCCAAAACACACAGCCAAGGCAACAAAGGAGTGGCTCAAGAAGAAGCACATTAAAGTCCTGGAGTGGCCTAGCCAGTCTCCAGACCTTAATCCCATAGAAAATCTGTGGAGGGAGCTGAAGGTTCGAGTTGCCAAACGTCAGCCTCGAAACCTTAATGACTTGGAGAGGATCTGCAAAGAGGAGTGGGACAAAATCCCTCCTGAGATGTGTGCAAACCTGGTGGCCAACTACAAGAAACGTCTGACCTCTGTGATTGCCAACAAGGGTTTTGCCACCAAGTACTAAGTCGAAGGGGTCAAATACTTATTTCCCTCATTAACATGCAAATCAATGTATAACTTTTTTGAAATGCGTTTTTTTTCTGGATTTTTTTGTTGTTATTCTGTCTCTCACTGTTAAAATACACCTACCATTAAAATTATAGACTGATCATTTCTTTGTCAGTGGGCAAACGTACAAAATCAGCAGGGGATCAAATACTTTTTTCCCTCACTGTATGACTGTTTTCACAGTATATCTCATATAAAGTAATTGTAGCATTTTTAAGCATTTTATTACTATTTCCCATTACATCTATAAATAGAAAAGAAAATAGACATCTTTACTCAGTATTATACTTTTTGGGGGGAAAAACTGCATGGTCAATCTAAAGGCAAGAAGGTAATCTGAAAGATAAATGAACTTAATAAATAGAATAATAATTAGTTTACTGAATAAGAATCTTAAATAAAGAACACCACCATACAACTCACGAGCCAAAACCTAAATAGGTTTTATTTAACCCTGAGTAGGCATGTAATGTCAATATTAGCTGGTATTATACAACCCTTAAATAGGGTTGAGCTAAGAGTTCAAGATTGAATTTGTGATCTCATTACTGTATATCAAATATTAAAACTAACATTTCTGTAAAGAATCCTGCATTGAATCGAAGGGTATCGATAACCTGTACTGACATACACCAGTTGTACAGATCTTGTCACATCTTCATCTATCCATCAATTTAATGCAGATAGTTAAAAGGAACAAACAGTGATTTGTAACAATCAAGCTTCTTATTGTAAGGCTATGAATTAAGATTGCGCTAACATATAATTGCTATGGTAGAAGGATTAAAGTACTGCTTCAATAAATTGAAAGCTCATAGCAATTCCTAGAATACAATCCATCCCTATATCAAGAGGGATTTATACAAATAATTACTGTATTTGGAGGATTTAACAAAATATAAGTATACGTACAAGATCAGCAGATGTTTATTCTTATACATACAAGTTGTAGAGATTAATCATGGCTCTTGTTGTTGTTAACTAAAGAAATAAATTATAAACATCCACTTCGGAATTTGAAATATTGATCCTTATAAAACCTTTCCAAATGGCTACCCTGGTATCTAAATCTGTGCTCTAGCCTGTCTGGAGCAGAATGTGCATGATGCTTGCAGAAATATATGTTGGAACACACACAAATTAGTAATGCATTTCATCAAATGATCTGCACGCGGCTATTCCGTCCTAAAGAGTTTGACCACAGCTAAAAGTTGTAACAAAATCTCAGCAAATAACTTTTTCTGATAGAAATGGCAAGTTGGTGTGGGTTCAAGGATAACATGCCTCAATACAAGCACATCAATGAAACTCACATCTTGAAAATATCATATTTTCTACCTTTAAAAATAAAAGTATTTCATAGCACAGAACAAAAAAGAGCAGCAAAATAATGTAATTCATATTTTATAAATGTTTGCTTAATAACCCAGCAAATAACTACATAAATAAATCCCCTTCTGTTGTCTTTAATGTTTAATGGAGTGGCCCAGTCAAAGCCTGAACTTGAATATGATTGAAAATCTATGGCAAACTTGAAGATTGCTGTCCACCAACAATACTCAATACAGCAATAATTTTATAAATATAAACCTGAAGTAAACCCTGCTATACGACAAACAAAAAAACTGGATGTAACGTACATGACTATTATAGGGTACACAAAGGAAATTGCTGTGGACAATGTAGATATACTTGACACATTATTTGGACCTCTGAACATAAACCTGTAATTTCCTCATTTCAGGGATCCTTTCAAAAACAATTGATTATCATTGCCTTAGTTACTGGTCTGACAGCTCATAAAAATAACCCTGGCACACAGTGTTTGACTACACAGATTTTATCTACCATCACCAAAGGGGCGCACAGGGGAGCTGGAAGAGTTGGAAGGGCAGCTGCGCTTTTATCAATTGTTAAATATACCTCTTCAGAGAGAATTCATGAAATCTGATTGGACAAAGTTTCATAGCTGTCATTCAAAAAGTGCAGTGTTCAATTCGTAAACGAAAACTGAAGAAAAATATTCGTCAACGACCTATTTTCAGTGACGTTAATGAGAGGAAATACTTTGAAAAAAATGATAACTAAAAATAAATGTCTTCTAATGTTAGTTGACTAAAATGTGACTAAATGAAAATTCAACCCAAGACTAATGGACATAAATGACAGTGCATTGCAAGGCGGACGGTCAGGGAACTGTTTCGTGGTATAATCACAATCATGCATGCGTTGACTCGGTCAACGCGTTCATGTAGCCCAGCTGATCATAGTTCTGAACAGACCTGCACTGCTCCAAAAATGGAATCAGTGGGATTTTGTAGATCTGCGCAGAACCGCGGAAATCTGCGCAACAGAATGCGACAGTACCCAAGCGCGTGTTTCGCTAAACGTTGAATGAGCTTGGTGTGGTTTACTGTATTGGGCTTAACGTGAAGTTGATACAGATTGTGTGAAGTTAAACGCTTGTTCTTTTGTATATAGGACTGGTAAGTCTTGTAACTGGTAAAGTTAGGATCTAATTGGTAAATCTTTCAGTACAGTAAGCCAAGTTAAGCACTTACAGCATGAAGCGCAATTCATGCTTGGATACAGAGGGCTTTACAATATGCTTGCGCTTTTACTATCACTTTAAACATCCAATCTTTTGTGTATCAGCGGACAAGTATTTGAAAATTAAATGTTAATGCAAAAGCCATTTGAAATGTTAATATTGTCAGTGAATGTGTGCACTGGAATATAAAAACACAAATGGGATGATTGTATTTGCATTTTAACCTAAATAAATGTGGGATTACATTTGCATTTGAATAAAGTCCACTATATGCTTCCATACTGTTCTTGTAACTCTATTCTTATTACACACATTTTCAAGAGAGACTTCAAACTTCAAAACATGTGAATTACAGTAATTTGTGACCATTAAGTTTACAAAAGCTGTTTGTGACTTCAATCAATGTTTATGTTTTGCATTCATCTACTAACTGATGTAAACATGTGGCATCAGACATGATGCATAATGGTGATAATGAAGTAAAAAATATATATACATGGACTAAAATGTGACTAAAATTACATGGACTAAAACTAGACTAAAGTGACTGGAGTTTTTGTGGACTAATATTAACTAAAACTAATTAAAGATGAAATGACTAAAATGTGACTAAAACTGATTTTACATTTTAGTCAAAAGAGTAAGACTCAAACTAAATCTAAAATAACTGCCACAATTCTAGTAACTCTTGTTACTATCAACGTGACAAACAATAGGCCAATAATAATAATAATATTCAAATTATAAGGTTTATATTTCCATTCATTATGTGGTTGTTGAGAATGATCAGACCTCATTATACATAGTTGAGGACATTTACATTTACCTTTCCTTTTTCATTTACTTACCCCCTACATATTATTATTTATGCTCATACCCTGCAAAATTCATATTTATAATAACGATAAACCATTTAGAACATATCTCCTTTCACACATTATGTGCAACTGCATGATTTACCTACGGAGAGCATTTTGTATGAATGTTATTACATAAATCATTAGACAGTTGGTACAGAAGCTGTTTTCAATCATCTCCTAGTTTTTGACTGCCAGGGTCAGTGCATAAGTATCCATATTCACCACGTTCAAAGTGATTGCTAGCATACAAATACAAATTAATTTTATCTGAAAACATGCAACTGTCATTTTCACAAAATAATACATCTGAAATTGATTTCCTTATTAAATGGATTGATGAAGACATCCATCCCATAATTCAGTTTGTTTTTCTTATAGAACTGATAATACACTGGGGGACTATTTTGGAATTCAGACTACAATGTCAATGATCACTGGTTTCTATAGGGACCTCATAGCTTGAGGAACACAGAGTTTTGTATTACGCTTTAACCAAGACATCTGGCATTAGGCTGTACAGGTTTTTTTTTTTCCTCAATACTACCATATTGGAAGGAGTTTAACAAACAAAATGCATGATTTGGAATCTTAATGTTTAAAGACCATAGTGATATACAGGGTCTCTATATCGTTGTTTTATTTTAGTTCTCCTGATATTTCCGGTGTTTCATGGGACATATTACAATACAATGCCAACTTATAGAATGTTTTTCAAACTTAGATCTCTTTGTTATCAAGTATTATATTAAAAAGCATTTGAATACAGTTGCATACAAAAGGAGGTGGAGATATATTCCTTTACATGATCCAAAGTAACCTCTTTTCACTTTCCCGTAATGAACTGCATAAGCAATTTAACTTGACAGATAACAGAATTCTGCTTTTGCTGATGTGTAAATTAACTGAAAATTTAATATTGAATTGTTGATGGCACTGGCGATCATTGTAACATTGTAATGCAAAATGATTGCTAAATTAAATTTGGCACAGGGGAAAGCACAGCAAATTCAGGCCTGCACTGTGGAAGCAGCAACAACAGGACTCAGGTATGGATTATGGAGGCAAATTAGTGAAATACCCTGATGCTGTGCAGCAGCAGAAGCACACCAGTAAAAGGGTGAAAATGGACCATGCTAATCATTTGCAAGTGAAAACAAAGCCCTCTGCATTAGACTCTGCCATTGTGATATCAATTATTGAATGCACTGCTGATCACAATAAACTGTCTCTGTGTGTATTTGATATGGCAGCCAGCTGTCTTTCCTGATAGAGCTGACATTTCGGCTCCATTGTCTGCGGCTTCTGGGCTTGCCGTGGGTACCGACACCCAGCCCAGCAGCCAGTCCTCTACGGCAGGTTAACCATAAGGTGAATCTGTGCTTCAAAACGCACCAAACTGGCATTTTATTTCCTCTGGTGTATACAACTTTTAAAGATCTCACATGGATGATTTGAAAGTTTGCCACATTCGAATTGCAAGACCAAAATCTATACTCGTATTTAATCTCAGTGGGGAATCTGGAGCTACAGTGCAAAATTAAACTTAATTTCACAAACAAGCTTCCAGTAAGGAGGAATTAATTAATTATGTGTACTTATTTATTTAAAAACAAACCACTAAAATGCTATAATCATAACAGGCTTCATCTATTAAATGCCATTTTGGGGTTTGGGGACTTTACATATATCCAAAGAGCAGATCCGGGTTCACCTGCTCAGATTAACAGCTTAGATTGTCCACAGTGTGCACACACACAAACTGAAGAAAACAGTGTCGTTATCTCTGCGTGTGCATGTATAGATCTTCAGCAATGTACAAACTACAGTAAGTACAGCAATACATTTTATAATACCTGCAAATAGAGTCTATATTGAAACATCACTGTACACAGTTATTAAAACTTCAACTGAGACTGTTTAAACAGTGATAATATAGCTATTTATTGGTTGCTTATATATGTTGAGCAATAGCTACTTTTAAAGAACACAGCTGGTGGAAGTAAATTAAAGCTCTTGCATTTTTACATTTAGTTATGTATAGCCAGTTTTAATTCTTTAAAAAGGTCTTAAGAGAGTTTGGGAAACCAATGCACAGTTTGACATGTTTTCATGTACTTTACAGCTTTCATGTGGCATTTACTTTTCGAATGGGATTCCATGCTGTCTACATGATGACTACTTCAACCTTTTGAAAACAGCTTGCCTGGGGATCTATCCCGAGGTTGGCTTTCATATACCTTAACTTATAAAACACAGGCGGTGACAGTGTTTTACTGTAGATTGAAGCCATGGTGCTGAAAATGCTTACTGGCAGTTTGTTGAACCATTCTCCCGCTGGTCATGATTTTCACCACTGCACATGAGGGCTGTTTGAGATTCAGCAAGACTGGATGCAGAAGACTTTAAATGTACAAATTGTTGTTCATATATATATTTATGAACACAATAATAGCATTTAAATGACCTTGCATTCGAACCAAAGTCATGCTTAACAGCTTTGTTAAATCAAAGAAAATTGAAGTAGATACTCAGAGAATTCAATAGATATGCCTACCTTGGACAATGAATCAGCGCAGACTTATATTATGGAAGAAATCAAAAGAGTAGTGAAAATGGGATGGAGTTTATTCGGAAGAAACAGCACGCTAGTGAAAGGAAATCTAAGAGAAAAGTATTTGATCAATTTATACTACCAGTGCTCAATTATGGTCGTAAATCTTGGTAACTAAATGCAAAAATGTTACAGAAACTGCAGACGACACAAAGAAGCATGGAAAGATGTCTGCTTGGAATAATATGGAACAGAAAAATAAAAAAATGAATCCGAGAACAAACCGAAGCATGTGACATCATTGAAACAGTGAAAATGGTAAAATGGCTATGGGCCAGACACATTGCAAGAAGAACAGATCAAAGATGGACTAAGGAAGCTAATGGTATGGATTCCAAGAGATGAAAAAAGACCTGCTCCAGTTTCCTGTAGCAGTTTCAAAAGTGACTCCTCTGCCCCCAATCCGGGCAAAGCGTTTTACAATAGGAGATGCAAGCATTGCTGAAAATTATCTTTATCTAAATGTTAAATCATAAAACATGTTGAAAAGGAAAATGGATTGAAAACACACACATCATTTATCTTCTACAATACTGATAACACCATTTCCCCTTGCATTCTAAAGTTAATTAAACTAAAACAGAGAGCTTTGCAGGAGATATTATTCATCATAAGGTATTAAACAAGCAAGATATGAGGTAGTTTAATTAAAAAGCATGTTAAATTGCCAGAGCTCACATAAAATCATGACAGGGCTTTATCATGGGAAAAGCTCGGCAATGTAGTGGTGAGAAACAAAGCCCAGTAAACAGCACGTCAGAAATGATCAACTGAGTCAAGAATATGAGAGCTGAAGTGGGATGATGACCTGCAAGATTGCTAAAGTAATCTTTGTTTTAAGGATACAAACGACACACTGGGGCAACAAGATGACACACTAGGCAATTCAAATTCTCTATATTACATTTTCCTACATTGCTGGAGTAGGGTTTTCTTCTAAATGGAAGAGTCTGTTTAAATTAATTTAGGCTTCATTTAAAATGGAGACATAATACCAAGGGATTTTTTTTTTTAGTACCGGGGGAACAGCTGACCTGCTCCCCCCACTTACAAAGACAGAAACTGTATTTGGATTACGGTAACGGACTGTTGGATTTGGACTTTACGGCATGGATTGTTTGCTGTGCGTCTTCTGTTTATAGTAGATCTATGTGTGGAGAGGGACCTGTGTCAGATGTTTAGTTAGGCTCAAAGAGGAGATAGGGTTCTGTTTATGGTTTTTGTCTGTTTACTTTCGAGCTCCCTGCACTGTTTTTAAATAAACCCACACTTTGCACAATGCGCCTGCCTGTTGTTTTCCTGAGACCAGCCTTACAGAGCACCGGCACTGGGCATAACCCCCCATGGTGCTACTGTATATATGAACGGAAGGCTTTTGCCCCCTCTCACATTCAAGTTCTTACTACAATATTGATTCTGGAACTCTCAAAGGTGGATTCTAGAAGGATTGCTCACATCAAAATTGCTTAATCGGGTGGGCAATTGTGTCTATTCTAAGTTACTCAGCTGGAGAATGTTTGTTTATGCATTGTTAAGCTAAGGTGCTAATGATCAATTAGGTAAGAGGTAAGATTGGAGGGGATACAACTGTGCAGTGGAAAGTCATCAATGCAAAAAGCACAGTTAACCCTGATAGTACTTTCATTTTCAATGTAAGCTCTGGCACTATTTTACGCATGGTGCGAGATTTCACACTACTTTAAAATGCTACCTTCCTAATTCTTCAGAGAAAGTAAGATAAGGAGTGTTACAGTGTTTGCTGTAATTTTAATTACCGTCAAGATTACAGCTTAAAAAAATATTTTCTATTTAAAGCCCTTTAAGCAGCAAACTCAAATCACCTAACCAAGAATTTCCTTCAGAAATTCTCATGAATGGCACACATTGCACTTTTTGTACTAATCTACTAATAATATATTCAATTTGTTGTACAGGGAACTGGCTTGTTACTATAACATGCTGTGTCTTGCTCTGGGACCTCCTATTTCACAAGATGCCACTTCTCATTATTTTTGATTGTAAATTACCTAAAGAGTGAAGAAAAACAATTAAAAAATTATCTATATATGCCATATAGTTCATGACAGATGTATAACCAAGAATAAACAGAGCAGTTGTTGTTGACATATGCAAACAGAGTGTATTTTACAGTTGTCTACTTTTAAAAATGTGTTTGAGTGATTGCATAGTAAGAACATTCAATAGTCTCTGGTATATCATTCTATGTTCACCTTGGAAAAACATTTACAGTCTCAAACTCAGTTGCCATGGCTGCGGTTTGTCCTGGTTTATGTTCCAACTGGAGCTTAAAATTAATTAACCTGTGTATTTAATCAATTAGACATATCTTACATTGTCTTACAGTTGATGGATTTACAGGGCATGAAACTCACTAGTGCCTTTTGTGGATGCAATATCCAACAAGAAAGCAGGCTTTAGGGAAACCAGCTTCAACTAAGAGTGACGTGTTTCAAACTATGTCAAGGCGCTAAGCAGGGAAAGAACTTTCAAGAACTGGGAGGTCAACAAATGGGATCCAGGCGACTCACCATCAAGTGGGATATGACAAGAGGAAATGGCCACCAGATACACCTTTAGCGGACTTTACTTCATCCAACAGCCCCATGCAAGAACTACAATATTACTGCAATAGGACAGGGTCTGCCACATCTGGAAAGTCTGGCAGCGACTCAAGTAACCTACAACAGCATCAGAGGCGATCCCGCTCAGGGGCAAACCCAGAGTTGCAGCAAATCCGGGTTTGGGTGCCACAGCACACCATGAGTTTGTAACAGAATATCTGTTTGAGGGGGAAGCTGCCAAGCTTTACCGCTCAATAGGGAGACGAGATCTGAGAAGCATGGTCTGCAATGCCACTTGGGGGTGATCGGTAGCACCGATGCTCGATCGCGTCTGATCTTCACCAGCACGACTAGGAGAAGAGGAAACAGAGGAAAGGCATAGAGGAGAACACACAGCCACATGTGGGCCAATGCATCGTTCCCCAACGTCCCAAAGCAGCTGCTGTTGTACCCTTGAGCAAAGTACTTTACCTAGATTGCTCCAGTTAAAACCCATCTGTATATATTAATTTATATGTCAAAATGTTGTGATATATTGTAACAATTGTAAGTTGCCCTGGATAAGGGCGTCTGCTAAGAAATATAATATTACTAATTCTGACTGAAGGGCCTTTTCCACTCTATGTGAGGGCCTTTATACAAGCAGGGGATGGCTGCTTGAGTGAGACATACAGTGGCCAATAGGCAGCTTTGATGTCCAAATGCATTCATGGTAATTACATAGGCCCATCCCCCTTTGGGTAGTATTCTCAACTTGAAAGATAACTGACAGTTACAGAGGTGTTTTAAACTTCACACTATATGTATTAAGATATTGACTTACAATGACATTACAAAAAGCATAAACAAAGTGTTAATATTGTGTCTCCCACATAGACAGATTGCAAGTAAATAAACTCCTTTCGTGCACAGGGTTAGGAACACCTTGCAGCTGGTCACTATACCTTCATTTATAAATCGAACTCTAATCAAATTCCAATATGAATCAGTACTGAAAGAAACCATGTAAACAAGTGAAGAATCTGTTAAACCTGTTCTCGTAGAACACAGCTCATAAAAAATGCCCGTGTCCATACCCTGACACACTATCTGACTCTTTCCCATGTGACTGCACCACAGCCTCTACTACTAGATCATATGTAAAAGATTAATTAAAATGCTCAGATTTCTAATGGCTTCTACAGATCTCTCCTTGAGTGTCACTTGATTGGATAAGTGGTAAAAAAAAAAAAAAAAGATCAACAGTCTCTCTTTCCTGGTAAATGTCTTTGAGTAAAATTAAGCTACTGCTCCCACCAGGTGGTACAAGGGATCCTTCTAAGCCGGTCCTGACAGTAATTTATTTGACTGGGAGGTAAAGTTTCAATGTGATCGGCTTTAAAACAGGCAAAAATGTATGTAAACCTAGCAAGTGCTTGGCACTAGCAAGTGAACACTAATACCTGAGCAAGATCTCTTTACAAGAACAAGGGATTTTATTTATTGTTGGCTGTTGCAGGCTGCTTTGTTTCTTAATGTATTGTGATTGGAATGCCGAAAGATATACATCTGGGGGAAACGTTAATTAAAACAACAAAAAAATTTGACTGACAGGTCTATAGAGCCACTGGACTCTCGGGCAAGCCAGCTGAGAAGTCGCTCAAGTCGCCGCAGCTAAGTATCGCTTTTTCTCTCGCGTTTCCTCATTTAGTTAAGTTACATTGACTGTTTACGTGGTTTGTTGTTTAGCTATGAATTGTATATCTTGCACCTGATTTGCAGGAAGAGCAGCGACTGTTTGTTAGTGAATTTAGCCAGTAACTTAGCGCACTCAACACGATCTGTCTGCAATCAGAAGCGTTACACTGTGTAGGCTGTGATTATTTAGCATTTGTTTAACATTACTACGAGCTATTGTTCAGTGTAACTGCGTGTATCTGGCACTGTCTTTGTCTGTATTCAGATATTAAGCGGCCAGTAATTGTGCTATTAGCAGTCCTGCGTAGGAGGGAGGGCCATCCTGACCAGCCTTGTGTCATTCAACGCAACACAGGTGTGCACTGTCCTAATTAGTGACAGGTGTCGTATTTAACCGCCCCCCACCCCTCTGCGCCAGCAGTCTTCAGTGCCCTCCTTCTGAAGGGCCCCACTTACAAAGGGCAGGGACTCGAGCTGCGGGGACTCCAGCGAGGAGAAGACTGCGAGGAGACGCTGCACAGCAACAACAGGCAACCATGACGATCTCTCCGATTCCCGTCCTGCTCTCTCCGTCTTCTCAACGTGCACCTGCGTGCCATTGTTTCCCTAATCCCTCCAACCTCATCTCTCTGCCTCTCCCCCCTCCTCCTCCCTCCCCTCTACTCCACTCTCTGGAGGCCTGTGGAACTGCCACTCAGCTTCCAACAAGGCCAACTTCATCTCCGCCTTCGCCTCCCACCAGTCTCTGGATTTCCTCGCTCTCACCGAGACATGGATCTCCCCAGACAACTCTACCACCCCTGCTGCATTATCCTCTCTGTTCGTCCTGTCCCACTCACCTCATCTTATCGGTCGGGGAGAAGGAACAGGGCTACTGCTCTCCCCTTCTCTCCTCTTCTCTGTCCCCCTCTCTCTCTCCTCTATCTCTACCCACAGCTTTGAATTCTATGCAGTGGAAATCACCTCTCCCTCTCACCTCTTCCTTCTAGTTCTCTACCGTCCACCTGGTCCACTCACCTCCTTCATGGATGAACTCCTCCCTCCCCTCGCTGTCCTCACCTACCATCCTCCTGGGAGACTTCAACATCCACCTCTCCAACCCTTCCCACTGTGCCGGATTTCTTCCTCTCCTTCACTCCTTTAACTTCTCTCTCTTCCCGTCTCCCCCCACTCACAGGGCTGGCCGCCAGCTAGACCTCATCTTCTCTAGAAGCTGCTCCCCTTCAACACTCTCCGTGATACCCATGGACATCACAGACCACCACTCCATTTCCTTCTCCCTTTCCCTCCCCTCCCTCCCCACTCCACCCACTCCCTCTGTCACGTTCCACCGTAATCTCCGCTCTGTCTCCCCCTCCACCCTTGCCTCCACTGCCCTCACTCTCTTACCTTCCATTGACTGTTTTTCCCATCTATCTGTCAACTGTGCTACCTCCTCTTTGTTCTCCTCCCTCACCTCCTCCATTGACTCTCTCTGTCCTCTCACGTCTCGTCCTGCCCGTTCCTCCCCTCCTCAGCCTTGGCTCTCTGCTGTTCTCCGCGCAACCCGAACTAGTCTGTGTGCCGCCAAACAGAAGTGGAAAAGGACCAAACTCCCAGCTGCCCTCGAACTCTACCGCTCTCTACTGTCCACATTCTCGTCCTCTCTCACCTCAGCCAAGAAGTCTTACTTCCAATCTCTCTTTAAATCCACTGTCAACAACCCCAACAAACTCTTCTCCACCTTCTCCTCCCTCCTTGCCCCCCCTCCCCCTCCTCCTCCCCCATCTCTCACTGCTGATGATTTCGCCTCCTTCTTCTCCTCCAAGATTGCAGACATCCGCAGGCTCTTCAATACTCCACCCTCATCTCCCATCACACCGAACCTCCCACCGATCAAGCTTCCTTTTCTTCTTTCTCGCCTCTCTCAGATACTGACGTTTCTGCTCTCTTCCTACGTCACAAACCCACAACGTGTGCCCTGGACCCTCTCCCTTCTCGCCTCTTCCAAGCAACCGCTCCTGATGTTCTCCCTTTCATCTCCTCCCTCCTCAACTCCTCACTCCTCTCTGGCTGTTTCCCCTCTGCATTTAAACAAGCTGCTGTCATCCCACTGCTCAAGAAACCAACCCTTGATGCCACCTCTCCTCAGAACTACCGCCCTGTCTCCCTACCCCCCTTCCTCTCAAAGACACTCGAGCGGACGGTCCACCGTCAGCTCTCTGACTTTCTGTCCCAACACTCACTCCTTGATCCTCTGCAATCTGGCTTCCACACAGCTCACTCCACCGAGATGGCTCTCCTGGCTGTCACTAACTCCCTTAGCTGTGCTCGGGCAGCCTCCCTCTCCTTTGTCCTCATCCTCCTTGACCTCTCCGCAGCATTTGACACCGTCACTCCATCCTCCTCTCCTGCCTCGCTGACCTTGGAATCTCTGGGACTGCTCTCACCTGGTTCTCCTCCTACCTCAGTGACCGGTCCTACCAAGTAACATGGCGAGGCTCCTCATCCACCCCCAAACCTCTCCTCACAGGCGTTCCCCAAGGCTCCGTCCTGGGCCCACTCCTGTTCTCTCTCTACACTCGCTCCCTGGGCCCCCTCATCACTTCCCATGGTTTCTCCTACCACTTCTACGCTGATGATGCCCAGATCTTCCCGTCTTTTACCTCTTCTGACCCTCTCATCCCCTCTCGCATCTCTTCCTGCTTGTCTGCTATTTCCGCCTGGATGCACTCGCACCACCTCAAGCTCAACCTCTCCAAATCAGATCTCCTCTTTTTCCCCCACTCTTCCTCACCTTCTGCTGACCTCCCCATCTCGATCCCCTTGGAATCTACCACACTCTCTCCTTCTTCTTCCGCTAAAAATCTAGGAGTCACCCTCGATCCTGCGCTCTCCTACACCCAGCACATCACCACGCTGACACGCACCTGTAGATTATTCCTGAGCAACATACGCCGGACCAGTCCCTTCCTCACCGACTACTCGACTCAGCTACTCGTCCAGTCACTGGTCCTCTCCTGCCTGGACTTCTGCAAGTCCCTCCTTGCTGGCCTGCCTGCATCTACTACCTGCCCACTCCAGCTCATCTAGAACTCTACGGCTCGCCTGGAATTCTCTCTGCTCCGATTCGCACATGCTACTCCACTGCTCTGCTCCCTCCACTGGCTCCTGATACCAGCACGCATTCAGTTCAAGACATTGACCCTCACCTACCGCTGTCTCGACCACACTGCACAAAGCTACCTTCAGTCACTTGTCTCTCCATACATCCCCTCCAGACCACTGCGTTCCTCCAGTGCCAGAAGACTAACTCTGCCTCCTCTCCACTCTCCTTCCTCCAGAGCCGCTCCTTCTCATCCCTGGCCCCTAAATGGTGGAACGACCTGCCCACCGAAGTCAAAAAAGCAGAGTCCTTGACCTCATTCCGGCGCTTACTCAAGATGCATCTTTTCCGACAGCACTTGTAATATTAGTCCTCTATCACTGCTAGATAGCACTTCACTGTTTTTATTATGCTTCTCGCGTTCTTGATTGTTTTCCTCCTTGCTCCCTTTCCCGTAGCCCTTGACTGTGACCCTACATCTTGACAGCACTTAGCTTTCACCGTCCAGGATGTAGGACCTCACTTACTGTACTTGTGTAAATTGTAAATTGGAATTTGTAAAATGTATTAGTTTGAATTGCTATGTTTTAGCTAAATTGAATTTGTAATGATTGCCTTAACTGTATGTTTGCACTTTGTTTGCACTTATGTTGTAAGTCGCCCTGGATAAGGGCGTCTGCCAAGAAAAAAAATAAATAAATAATAATAAAAAAAAAATAATAATAATAATAATAATAAAGAGTCATGTATAATTTGATTGGATTGATTTACAGTACCATGAGGACTAGCAGAAATGCCTACTGAGAAGTTGGCTCCTCTTTTCTCAGATAAGGTACGCTTGACAGTGACTCAGTACGCAGTAGTGGTACTTCACCCTTTACATATGCTTACGGGACTGTTAATCTCTCTGAATCAAGAGTGTTTAAATTATTTATTTATGAATGATGGTTAGAAGAGTGGTTTACTTTTGTAATATTACTTAGGCAGTGTATCCACCTCGCTACACACGCCATTGCCTTTAGGAAGTCCCAGCATTTGTTAAGGCGGTCTTCAGAGACTTCTAGCCCTCTGTAACAGTGGCATCTCCAGCTCCCAGTCCCACAAAGACTCTGTGTGGGAGGTGGTGTTTTAGATAATGTCTTCTGACAGAAATTAACAGAAATCTCAGCATACAGAAGACATGATCAAGGAGACGGTCAGGTTTTTATTTAAAGCACACCTGATACAAAGCACGGTTGTAAAACGTGAGAGTGGAAATTCTTTTAAAGCATCAATTATTTAAGAACCTGAAAATGACGCCACTTGGAGCTAGAATGAAACAAAAATGATAAAAGGCTTGAGTCTAGGTGTGGGAGAAATCACTTTACATCACTATAATGCAGAACTCGTCTTTGAAGCCAGGTATGTGCACTGCAGCCTTTGAGTCTATTCTGAAGAACCTACATAATGGATACAATGTCTCTAGCTTAAAGTGTCCCTAGACCGCGTCCCACAAATCAGAGTTTCCTTTAATAACTCTGCTGGCATTTGCCTAGTGTTCTTCAGTTGAGAGTTTATACATTTATACACAGCATAATTACACTGTTTAATTACTGTTTTAACTGTTAATGTGTAAAAGGCAACATTTGTTTAGTTGACGTTGTTCTGTGTATGGTTACTGTAAGTCCGACATGATAAGCCAGGGGGAACTATTAAGGGAAGACTTTCTCTTCCAAGGAGACTTGAACAGTCAGACTAATGGGGAGCTTTGGCAGTATTGTAATTTGTCACTAGGTATGTGCAATTCATTGGATTAATTGGAGTTATTTATACAGTGATAACATGCACATTATGTAATGGTTGTTTGTAAACAAACCATGTAATTGTGAGTACTTGTGTCCATTAATAATACCTTGTTTTAGAAGCCTGAGTTGAGAGTATATATTTCATTGCCATAGTGATGTATTTTCTTAAAATTTCAAGTGGATTTGGTCTTTTATTGCACTGCATATTCCTCATTTTGGAGAGTATATTCAGGCAAAAAAATACTTTTGTCTTTGATCGTATTGTATGATAAAAATGCTGAGCTCATTCAGGGGATGGTGCCCTTAAATACGAATGTTGGGTGGAATATAAAACAGCAGGGAAGTGATCTAATAAATGCCTTGAGCCTGAATTTCAGCCTTCAGCTTAAGTGAATCCAGCGAAAAGCAGGAGAAATTAGAGGGGATAATGTAGGAATTTATTTAAATGATGCGATTCGCTTGCCTTGAAATACAGCATGCAGATGATATTCATTTACCCTAAAATATATATTAAAATAACCTAGAGTTGTTGGTCTTTTGTTTGTTTTATTCCTTTGCGAGGGCGAGACCTGAAAGGAAGATTGGAATAATTTCAAAGCTCAAAGTCTCTCTCCCTTCTTAGCTAAATAAAGGGCTTGGCTGTAACTTAAACAGAGACTTAAAGTCACAACATTATGGATGAATTAATGTATTTTGCTTGTCATGCCATGCTTAACTACAAGTACATTAACTATCTTCAGTATTTACATAGGAATATATCTTGATGAAATAAACTAATCAGTGCATTAGCACCACCACTGCTGTCTGGACACCTGTGATTGTATACGGCCTTCGCATGAATTAATGAATAGTTTGTTTTTCAAAATGAGTCACTATCAAGAAAACACGTAACTTGAAACTATATACAAAGATTAAATTACCAAATATTAAGGGCCCTTTTATGCAGCATGTACCTTTGTTAATATTTTATTTAGCTGACATTTCTATCCAAAGCAACTAAGCGGGTATCCATTCGTGCATTTGGGTAAAGTACCTTGTTCAAGGGTACAACATTAGAGATTTTAACATAGGACCCTCTGGTTATTACGACTACAAATTGCTGTCCTACATTCAGATTTGAAGACAATTACTAGTGTGATTACATATAAATGACAAAAAAGCCATTGTCATATGCACTTATTCTTGGTGCTTTTATACCGTGGACAATTGTTTCAGCAGTAATATGAAGACATCCATCTCCCAATCAATTTAATTGAAATACAACAACACAGTTCACACAATAGTTTTTGTGCATACATTATTATGTACATTTGGTTTAATTAGCACATTGTCTTGTGAAAAATACAGCAAAATGAAAACAAAGATAAAAAAAAAAAAAATTAACATTAAAGAGATGAAAACTGAACAGTCGTACCCTTTTCATGTTTTCTAACCATACTTTCTTTTCATGTTGCTCAAGGATGTCAGCCTTTTTATCTGACAACTATCATTGCTGAAGTGTCTTGACATATTCTTCTGAATAGATAATTTGACAACAACTCTTTCAGTGTGCATTTCAAATCTCTTACAAATACTTAGTAGTTTAAAAGTGAAACACCATGACATGGTCAATTCAAATCTCTAAACCTAAACAAGCAGAGCATCCTATGACCAAGTAACCCCTTCTCACTTTTATTACAGTCCCGTATACACCATATACTTGTTGTTGAACAGTGACAGGCCTCAGTGACATTACTCTAAGATGTTCTTTTGCAAACCCATTTCGTAAACGTAGAGCAGCATTCAAAAACTCCTGGAACTGTTTTGTATTTCTTTGAGGAATATCTTTTCAAAGTCCATTGCTTATTATAAACATATAGTTTGGAACATACAAACAGTAGCATTGTCTTGAAACTAGTTTATAACTAGCAAAGGAAGGGGACTGTATGAAGATATAATTTGAGTGAGGCTCAGAGGAACGTCTGTGTATGTACGCCTTTTCCAGCAAAGGCATGCAAGCAACACATAACCCAATCAGAAAACTGACAGAGGACAATGGAGAATGTACTAACTGAAAATACAACTTCACCTCATTTGCATGGACACCTATATACAGGCTAAACCAATTTGCAGTCGTCGGGTTTCTTAAGCAACATTTGACAGCTGTGGATTCATTGTATTATTCACAACACCTGCACACCCTCTCTCCTCTAATCCTTTTACACACATAAGAGTTAGGCAAGCCTGTATCAAACCTAGGTAAACACACAGTTCTCTACATCCCCTTAAGGCATGTCTGCTCCACTTTCTGCATTTTGATTATTCTATGCATATCAAAACATTAGCTGTAGCATAGTGCGCACTTTTATAGTTCACAGTAACAGGTATATCGATGTGACACTGATAATCAAATAAAATGTTTTGCTAAGTAGTAAAAGATGTTCAGCAGCATCCTTACTGTATTCCAACTGTTCAAAAAACATGGCAACTCCTTTATTAATGCTAAAAACATTTTTGCATGACATATGACAAACTGTACAGATAAAAATGAAAAGCATTCCTACCCACTGTAGTTCAGTTTATGGTTCCACACTCAAACCATTCTAAATGTGTATTTTTAAACTTTCATACTAATATATGATTTATGTACACTACACCACTTGTATAAATATGTTATTTATAGTGGTTCAACATGATTTCATAAGTTTGGTTTTTTTTTTCTAAGAAAATACTTTTGCAATAATCCCACAAGATTATACAATTTCTCTCTGTAGCAATGTTTAAGAAGTATGAGCAAACCCCAAATCAGATGATTATATTTAGTACCCCAGAAGCTCAAGGAAAGTGATTATGCATTATTCAAGCTGCAATCTATGTTAAGGTCATGAATAAGAAATATTTAGCATTATATAAAGATTTTATATTGCCAACAAAGTGGCCAGGTTTAAAGCATATCTATACGAATATAGAATTAAAACATACAGTTAGTTTGAGGAGACTGAAAACCAGGGTCTGTAACTGCTGGCTGTTCACATAGTACCCAAACAATGTAGGAAAACGCACGAGAAAATCGTCACATTTCAGCAGCAAGTGTTTATGTGATTTTGGTCATGTAGCTTCATTGACAGTTAAACCATGGACATGATACATTGTTTTATGCATGTTATTGATTGGAAGTAATTGTAAGGAAGTCTTTTAAAACGGGCAGTAGTGTGGAGTGGTGGTTAGGGCTCTGGACTCTGGAGCACAGATGGGGGGCACTGCTGTTGTACCCTTGATACCCTTGTAATGAGTGATGCCCCATCCCCCTTTGGGTAGTATTCTCTCTCTCAAAACAGTGAATTCACAAGCTAACATTTTCATATCATGTAAATACAAGGAAAACACAACTATTACCTCTATAAATAATTGCTTTTCTCTCTTGTTTTTTCTAATTATTTATTGTACAGAAGTTGACACTATTCTGCTTGCTTAAAGATTGCTTTTCTGTAAGCATTTGGTACTGTTCACGCACAAATGAAATGAGTGCTTGCATAAACTAAATACTGCATATGAATTATTTTGTAGATTATGGAAATTCCATCTTTTGATCATAGTTTCAGCAAAGGCTGCATATAAACCTCAGACAACACTTGTGATACGGCAAACTTAAAAAATAAAAGATGTTCCTTGCCATAGATCACATACTTTATAACACAATATTAAGCTTTCATCTGGCAATCAAGATTTGGTTGCACAGATTCCTGTGGCTTCAAACAATGTAATCTTAAAAGTCTGAAATACAGTAGCTTTTAAAACAATTAAAAAAGAAGGAGAAAGAAAAACAACACAGATTTCTAAACACACATTGGTGGGTTCATGAAAACCTCCAGACCCCCAACCCTGAGGATCAGGAGAGTATCATATACCCCCTGATTAATTATTTAGGTTTGAAGCCACCCCTTCAGGGAGGCAGGCCGCGTTACAGTGGGAATGTGATGTGACAGCAGCAATGTGTGTGCAGAGAAGCTGCAACCTTGCCCTTGGGAATACAGTCGAGGATCTGACGGAGAGAAAGAAGAAACACGATGAAAGACAACATGTCGCTGATCACACAATTCCTTAGCCATGATATGAAAACAATCACTCGAGTAAGCCGTCCTTCAGGCTCAATTTAATCAGGTTACTGCACCTTCTAAAACCCCAGCCACCTCAAAGGAGATCCCTGCTCAAGATAATTATATTTGTTATGAGTTAACCACAAGATTAAGAAGACTCACAATCAAAAGTCGATGCTGCAGTAACATAGACAAAGCAATTCATCCCAAGGCTTACAATCAGGACAGAAGTTTCTACCAGGTTTACACCAATCCCATGAAAGAATGCCATTAAAAAAACACCAAGGCCAACTAACCAAGCAATATAATGTTCTAGTGTAAAAACTAGAAACATATTTATATTTTTTAATATTTTATTTAATACAACTCTTACATTTTTAACTGAAACACCCACACACAGTGTTGGGAGTGTTACAGAATACTAATTACCTAACCCTGGTACATAATCCTATAAAAAACTCAAAATCAATAACTTTCAGAAGTTGAGTGCATTAAATCAAACCATGTGTAAATATCGTCTTTATTTAATGTACAATATATATTAATATAGAAGACTCCTTAAAAGACACCTGAAAAAGTTGTTTTTTTATCCCCGTTCTATTTCAAACCCATAAAGATTCATTTTTGGGGGGTGAATTTCATAGCCATGCAGAGTTTTGCATTATTCACGGTATGATGGTTAGCTCACATTCTTGCGTAAGCTTTTCACTATGAATCCAGGATGACACAAAATGGTGAGAGATGCCCACCCACTACACAGACTCTCTGGGGACCAGTAGGCACAGGCACCATTTCCCGTAATGGATTTTTCTTTTCACATTCACTTAACATGTTAGAATTCTGTCACATTTTAAAATGTGTACTTATCTGCCATTGTGGTTATTATTAATATTTGTAATACAGTAAATATTCCACTATTATTTTAAAAGTAAATGTTTACCTTTATATGGTGTACAGAACAGCGTATTGCTGCCACACAGGTTTTTTATTTATTTATCTATTTTTGGGAAAAATCCATAAAATAAGACACTAATGAGAAATAAAGGTGCTAGAACAAGGGGGGGAAAGCAGCTCTCCTGATTCCACTATTGATGCATGCACTTTTTATACTAAATTAACTCCCCACCCCCAGGCAGGCTTATAATGCAGTTTAACTGCTCTCAGTTATTAACAACTCATTGACTGGAGGTTAATGTAGCTGTGTTCTTCTAAAAAAGGTACAAATAGAGCACATTTTAAGGTAACCAATTGGTTTTAGGGAAAATGCTCAAAAGAAAATCCAATATATACAACATGTATACAACATATGCAGCGTTTCCTGCTGGATTCCTGCCTCCTGGCAAACTTCTGCCCCCCCAACAAATTGTTGACTTTAATTAATTTAAATGGGAATAAATGTGTCATCATGCACCCGGTTTGGCACTGAAATCACATTCCTGGAGCTTAAGTTAAAAAGAATTCAAACATTACAAACACAACACAAGCCTGGGCTTCTTCGCCGCCTCAAAGCTGAACTTCCTCCAGATCACGGCTTGATGCTGATGTCACCATTAGTGTTTGTATTTATTTTCACTGAGTGTACTGACTGACATAATGACGACATTCATTAAACCCTGAGCATGGCTTTATAATCTTGTTGTTGTTGCAAGGATTTACTTATGTATGTATTGCCCCAACCTTTTATTTATTCTGTGTGGCAGCAAAAGCATCTGAAAAACATTTGTATCTCCTCCCTTGCACTTTTATATTATTATAATTTCTATTTTTGACATATTTTCAGATAAGAATTATCACCCTTCGATGGTACCTCAAGTCGTGGATTTAATCTGTAGACCATTCTGATCTTATCTTATACTGCAATGTTACTCTGTGTAGTGTGTGATTATTTTTTAAGCCATGTTGGTACCCTTTTGGAGTACCCATTTAAGTTGCCTTGGCTATGTGGGCTGGTGGAATCAGTGAACAGTTTAATTAGCTGGAGAAAAAGAGCTCTGATTCTATTCCACTCAGAATCACATTTAAATTGGCAAAGAAATAAATGTCAACTACAGAAGCAGGTTTTTTTGGGAGGGAAAGTGTATTCCATATTAATGTCTGAATAGGACCGAACTAAAGAAATGCATAGGGGAAAAAAGGAAAAATAAAATGTTTCTTTGCCTTCTTATCGTGACAATCAAACAAACTGATAAAACAATGTTCCACAAACAGGATCAGCAAAGAGGTTGGGGGGCACACAACCCATCCTACCCTCTTCTCAGACATTTTTATTTTTCCCATTTGATCATAATCAGCTCTACCGACTCCACAACTGCAAAGACAATGCATACAATCTCTATATAGCATTTATTGCCCATGGCTTACGAGAAACGTGGAACCTTGTAAACCATGTAAATGTATCTACATCATTCACATATTGATTTATTTAATAACCTATCTCCGGATGTATTCATTATTAATACCTATGCATTTATAGATATGGGCACGGCTCTTTGAATGGAAAGCTTAGTGTGAAAACAAGACAGTATAGAGTAGGGTCGCTTTGCATTCAACTTCCTTTCAAAAACGTAATTTTTGTAAATGCCTTCTACACAGAAACTAAAAACAAATGACTAAGTAGAAACCTTTCAAACTATTCAGAGTGAAAAATACCAAAGCATTAACACATATATGCAAATACAACTCTTCTACGATTCATTTTAATTATCCGGCAGCTGCAAGATGGGAACATTTAAGAATACAATTAACAGCACAAATGGGGGGAAATGTAAAATAAGCCCTATTGTATAGGTTATGTTACTGAAGTGTGTAATCAGGCAGAGTGCATTGATAATGTAAAAAGTGTACCCATAGAATAATATTACACAAGACATACAGAAATTGATTACCATAAAAGCTTTGTGCAACGTGTTTTTGAGCATATTCAACAGCAAGATGTGATTCTGACACTAAAACGCTGATAATCCTTTTCTTAGATAAATCTATAGGCAAGGAAAAAGATCAAGTACTTTTCTATATTTACAAATCACAACTTGACATTTGCGAATGAGGCATTATTGGGAAAGGATAATGAACTGAGCAAAACAGGGGGCATGTGTTTAATAATAGAAGCTTAATCTAAACTTACCAAGGGCCTCTTCATCTTTGCCCTCTGAATAATCATGTGAGATGTAGGCCTTGAATGACACTGACCAGTGGGTACTTCATTATCCTGTTGAGCTCCACTCTGAGCAATCGGGAAAGAGAGAGTGAGAGAAAAAATAATTTAGTTGTTATTTGTGCTAATCAAAAATTGACAAGATTTTTAATTTTAATAATAAGCAATCATTATTTGTAAAAGCACAGTCTGGATATAGGGCCATATAAGAACCAAACAATACAACATAAACAAAAAGCAATACTAGATCAATGTTCCTAGAAAATATATCCGTAATCTATTTTATGTACTTCATACAAGCATACGGTCCATGTCCATACGGAAGTCCATGGAAGGGAGACCACCACTGTGCTGTACCAGCAGGGTCAAATTGGATTCTCAAACTGGAGCATGTTTAAAGCCATGTGAAAGCTACAGGACCCATGAAATAAAATTCTGAACCAAATGTATCTTGACATGACAAACATGAAGCAATGCTGCCCATGGCGTTTGAAAGTGTGTTTAAGATACATAGGATGATTACTCATAGGTCACTGAGATTACCCAGCATCTCTTCTCCATACCAATTTCACATGCCCGATAGGAGGACCCAGTGATGTAACCAATTACAGGCACTTGGTGCCTAAACTAAGGTTATTTGCAGTTTCATTGTCCTATAATTTTAATAACAGTCCAGTTCCCAACCTTATTCTTAACTGTTTGATTAATTACATCTAAGTAAATTACTGTAAATAATATGTTCATGCTTCAATTAAAAGGAATGTTTTGAATAATTAATTAATATATTAGAAATAGATAAAATTTCATCACTCTCATCTTACAAGTCTTATAGTGTGTATTACTTTAAATTAGAATCAGACAGTTTTGTTTTCTGTGTTATGGGTTCCCAGATAGAGGAAGTAGATGTCTTTGTTATGGGAAATCGACACATAAGTTAAATATGTAAAGAAACGAAGTGAAGCGGCATGTAAAGAGTATTACCACAATGCAGTAAAAAGCCATGGCATTTTAAATGTCCCCACTTCATTTATAATGAGGTTCGGCTAACCCCTTAAAGATGTGGGAGGCTTGTCCCTTGGTAGGACCACGGGTCCAAAGTGGTCCCAAAACCAATTATAAAACAAGCAAAGCAGATGGCAGAGAGTCGGTTTCCCTGAGAAGAACAGCCCACCTTCTAACACTTCAAGCTTATTTATTTAGCATGCCTAACAACAATACCCCCTTGAAACGGCAGCAGCCATGTCTAGTGGGTAAACACCGAATCAAAAAGATACATCACACGTATGCCTGCAAACACAAATGCCAAACTATGAGATTAGTCTGAGGTTTCCAGATCAAGAATTGCTTAAAAGAAGCTAACTGTCCATTTTAATTTGATTTGATTTTTTTTTTAAGATAGATTTTTAATTTGACTCACACTTAGATAGTGTGTTCTCAAAGATTAAACAGTTTCCCTGTGTGGTCAGGATTCCCCACAGGCTGCAGCCAATTAGCTAAGTGCCTCCAGGATTGGGTGGGATGACCCTGGTGTTGGTGAGACCCTGGTCACAATGTGATCATTGAGAGCAATCTCAGTGCCACAGCTCTGCTCATCTTTGCTCTGGATGCATATAAGCTGCTTACACCTCTCCTGTGGTGATACAAGAGTCATAATGGAGAGCTTGGTTGATTAACAATTGCAGATTCCAAATTGGGTAGGTATAAAAGAAAATGCACTGATGCAGTCATTATTTTGGAGGCAACAACACATACAAAACCACAAACTGATCCCTTGTTGATAATTATGAGTATCATTACCATTTTCCTATATGGTTCAGATAGCTGAGAAATAGTACTCTACTCTACAGGACAGATACACATACATAAATATCACAAACACCACGATCATTACAAATAGATGTAGCTCATCAAAATTGCAATCCTTGGCCACTTGTTATAACATACTGATTGTCTACTTATGAAGAATAACAATGTATAAAGATGGTCAAGAAAATAAAAGTGCAAGTTATCTACTACACAACTGTAATATAATTCAGAACAACATTTTCTTGCTAGCAGGATGCCGATGAAAAACAATGACAAGAACTAAAAGGGTTTTTCCCTGGCTAATGCTCTTTCAAATAAATAAACCTGGACATATTGCGAGGAGCCCAGAGAAAAATAACAGCGCACACACAACAGACGCCCCCTCAAGCATCTTCTGATCCCCTGGCGATCACAGTAAGCAAGAGAAACAGGCTGTGATGTAAATAGTACTGCTTAGTGAAATACCTTTACAATATGGTTTTGAGCAAAGAAAGTTTCAAAGAATTCCAGTTTACTCATGTAGAAGTTTGTAACAACTACAGAATAAAAATAAAAACCTGTTCAGTGACATGATAGGTTACATTGCCCAGTCCTACTGATTCCATGTTTTCTTTTACAATATTTTTTAAATCTTTAAACATGATTTACTGTCAGACAGGTGAATTGAATCTCTGGATTATTTTCAAGGGTGCACACTCCACGATGCTGAAGGAGGTTATTACACAGCTTTTTGAGTGCCAAACCGTTTTATGTATTTTTAAAGGTATGTTGAATTAATGCCTGTGAGAGGTGTCAGATAAGCACAACTCCAACTTAAAAGGCTTATGTTTGTTTGGCCAGGAGGTGGAGTGCAGGGCAGGAATGGAGCTCTGGAAAAACGATATTCCCGTGCTGATCCCTCAGGTTGATCTTCCAACAGAAACGTTATAGCTCTGAAAAAATCATCATGATAACAAAAACAGCAACATAGTTGTTTATTTATAGAAAAAAGTCAAGCAATTGTTTTCATAATTTGGTAGGAGTACCCTAAGTTGATATTATATATACAGGTCCACAATCCATTAACCGAAACGTTAAAATGTGTTTCGGAATTCAGAATTTTTCAGATTTCAGAAAGGTAGTAGTTTATGTACTATATATTACAGTAACAACCCAGCACGGTCTGTGGTAGAAACCCAAATGCAAACATTATTTTATTTTTTGCAGCGAATGTTCAATAAAACATAAAACATATATGTAGCGTTATGATGGGTTATTTTGATAAGAGCATTTTAGCTCTGAGCTGAAGCACTGAACCAAAGAAGACCTCTCCCCCCAAAGTCATCAGATTTCCTTAAAGCGTGGGACTGGTTTACATCAAAGTGACAGTCTTGGGTGGATGGCACCGAGAATAGGCCAAATAGTTTGGAATCCTGCTATGAGATGTCTGGAGAAAGGGGCCTGTAGGTAATAAAAACTCTTTGAAATGGACGAGAGCCGAAATCCCGACACAGAGCTACGAACCCGTGCCAACCGGCATTTCCAAAAGATGGCATGGATTGACATCAGTCATAAATCAACCCCCCATCCAATAGGACACTGGGGGCTGAAAACTAAATCCAATCTCAAAAACTCAAGAACCAATCACCTATTGATCTGACAGACTATAAGGAACAGCGCACGGCCTTTCTCTTTCTCTCTCTCTCACCTGAACCAGAAACTCGCTGCCACAGCTCAACCTGTAGCTCTGTTGCCCGAACCGGAACCAGAAACCAACCAAGTCTTTGCCGGCAACAGAAGAGTTAAACTGGGAGAAGGAGATTGAGCCGTACGAAGAATTCTTTTAAAGGACTTTATTAAATAAAGAACTTTACAGACTGCGCTGCCCGCCTGTGCCCACCTGATCAGTGGAGTTTTACAGCTGGACAATTGACTAAGTCGACTGAATACGAAAGTGTTCAGACATTTAAATAGCTATTGAGTCTTAAGAAACTTGACCCTTGGAACCAAACAGGGCTCTGCTTTCCTCAAAGACTTTGTCTTCAAATAAGTACGGTGAGAGACCCTGCTTGCCAAGAAGATTTTGTGCACAACCTTGGAGCCTTCAAACCAGTGGAAAATCTGTTTGGAAACGACTCTACTTTCGCGAAACCCCAACTTCCAGGTGCATCGACTGAGTGGAAGTTCTTGGACAAAGCCGAACCGGACTGCCTTTGTTCCAAAACACACGGACCTCGTGCCGTGTGCTGTTATCTGAGCCCGAAGCCAGAGAGTTTAACAGTTTGGAGTTTGTGATTCATGACATTTGAGAAATCAATTAGAAATGTTAATCTGTGATTCATAACTCTAGAATGTGTAATATCATTTAGTTTTCTTAAATATAAATGTGTGTTGCATTAAACTGTTTTGTTGATAATTTTAGAAATAAAATATCTTCTCATTCCTGTTTAACTGTTTAGTCTGAAATTGACACAAGTTAATAGACATTAGATTATTGGTGGCCCTGCCTATCCTTAATCATTGAATAATAATCAGTTAAGGGAAATTGTGGTAACAAGTAATGATAGGATCTTTCTCGGCACCTAAACGTAAATGAGACTGATATATATATAACGAGAAGTTACCTGACATAAATACTAACCTGCGTAGTTATTTAATGTCTGACTAATAATACTAACGAGAGACTTACCTTCGTCTTACTAACCAGTATTGTAGTAAATGTGTTTTTTGTTTAACGATTTGTGTTATCATATGCAATCCCATGGTCTTTGATTTGGTCACGGAAGTGATTTGTCTTGGATTTGTTGATCTAGAGTTGGATTTTAATTAGTTTTTCCCTTTTGTATAATTAGTGTAGTGCTACATTTAGTCTTTGTTTTTGAATACATTTGACAATTTATATCTTTGGAATTGGTGTCTGCGTCCAATTATTACAGAAATTGAGTTCTACAAGATTCCAGGATTCGTGATAAGGTGATACTATAAATTCACTTCTTTAATTGAAATGTATAAGTGTACCTTACGCTACATATACATTCAATAAAACATAAAACTTCTAACAAAAAAGTCAACAATATTGGAGAGCACCTGACGCACATGTGCCTGACAGATATACTGGAGCACCAATATTATCAGCCGATACTGGCCTTTTACAGAAATATCGGTATCGGCACATATTCCTCCGACTGATACATTTTCTCAAACTATTGGCTTAATTATTTAAATTCAAATTACCATGCTTCATCAGACTTCAGACAAATACTAAATACATGTTAATTTGGTTTTACAGTAATTATTATATTTACCATAATTTTTCAACATAGTTATGGTGCTTTAGTTTTCCACCGCAAGCTCCAACTCCACAGTGATTCTCTGCACAGCGGCAATGCACACACTGCCGAGCACCATGGAGAAATTATTAGTTCAATTAAGGGTTCAATTGTTAAGTCATTGATAGCTCTGTTGGAACAAAAAACAGCAGGGTAGGGGGTCACCAGGACCAGGGTTGGGAACCACTGCTTTAATGAATAGAATACATTTTTTCCATGTGTGTGTGAAATTGTTCATATACCATGCATAGAACATGCATATTTTTATATTTGTCCTTTATTCACTCGTATTCTAATGTATTTAATACATTTTGTAATGTTTGATGTGTGGTTGTAATTTATGATGAAATGTTAAGTCTGCAAACAAAACTTAGTTTATTATTCAAATGTAAAAATCCTGCCTTCAGTGCATATTTGTCACAATTTGTCAGAGCCAAATTTGAGGGATCCATGTTAGAAAATGTCTGTTTTGCATGCTAACAAAAAAAAAGGAAATATCGGCAGATATATCGGTATCGGGAAATTTTGCTCCCCACATTTCGGTATCGGACATAAAAAAACATGTATCGGTGGGGCTCTATAATATACATAATATCAATTTGGAGCTATATTTTAGCAAATTCTCTAAGTATTTGTTCAAACTTTTACTATTCTTAGCCTTTCAGTGATTTTCAATGTAAGGTCTTCAGTTAGAGAATTGCAGAATGCCATTGTGTAATCTTCCAAATCCAAATAGTTACAATGTTCAATTTCATATTAACTATTTATTTTTCAATGATTATTTTGATGTAACTGCCACTGCTTTCTCAACTAATCTGCCAATGAAGAACATTTCTTAACAAAGTTTACATGGAATGAAAGACTGCCTCCAAAAAGGTGGTAATATTATCAAACTAACAACATTAACGAGGAGTTTTCTACAACAGGGGTTCTCAAACTTTTTGGGATGTTTGTAGACCGCTAACTCTGACACTCACCTGAGCCCAGTCGAGAGTTTAACTCAAGAGTTTAATCCCTAAACTTCATTCTAGTGTAATAAAAGTATGTTTCTAAAAACCCTAAAATGAACAATGGGACCACTGCTAACTTGACCTCCATCCCATAATAAACCTCCCCAATCTGCTGCTATGTTTCCATAACCAGGCCACTTCGGAGCACCTGAGGGGAGAGAATGTATCACAAACCGCTGTTTTGTAATCAATCACACACACCTGGAGTCTCTTTAAATTAGTGCAGGAGTTTCAATTGCACATTTAGTAAAAATAACCTTACACCTGTGCTAACTCCACCTATTAATAACATGAAAGTGAGCATCTCATCACTACATTTAACCATTTTTATTATTTATGTCCTTCAAAAAAAAAAAAAAAAACACATTTCCCACACGATGCAGTGGCGCTCCTTGCCGCTTATCCAGTGTTTCATTAGCGTGAGTAAGAAGTGTTAATTTAATTATAAATGTCATTGGGCATGTTCGAGCAATCATTTAAACACTGTGTGTTTCTAACACAGCATGACTGAAGCAGCATGCCAGTGCAGTGCGCTGCTTTTAAAAATGGGATTGGATTCACAGAACAACTTGTATCACTAATGAAAATAATTACATGTGCCTCATTTGCACTGGTTACAGCCTTTCAGTCAAATATATTAATTACAGCCGGTGCCTATCCGATGAAGGGGAACTAAAAGAAAGTACACTGTGATTGTGACCATCATCTCCTTCACATTAGCATAACATACACCACAGTTTATTTACATAAGCTATTTCTGATTGGTTTTAGGGACCACATATATTTTTGCAGCAATTGAGTATTGGGTCTCAAACATTACTTGGTGACACCATTAAATATGTTCACCATTGGCTTTTGTCACAATTGTTTGTGCAATTATTTAGCCAGAAGCCTCTCCAAGAAAAACTGAGATACAGTCAGTATTGTCAGTGCATTATGCTTTAAACGGTCACTTTGCTCAAATTTTAACAGCAGCGTGCATGAAAAACATACATCCAACTGCTTGCCTTACCACTTCATGACAGCTTTCCTTTCAAGAGGCATTTACAAAGTTTTTATACCCATGTGATTTCAACAGTTTCCACAAGAATGCTAAGAGAGAGCTATGTGAGGTAGCAGTTTAGTGATTTGACAATCTGAAAGAAAAAGTAATTTTCCTACTTTCTGCTAACCTTGAAAAAAAAGGCAGACTAGCAGCTAA
This sequence comes from Amia ocellicauda, assembly GCF_036373705.1. Lineage (NCBI taxonomy): Eukaryota > Metazoa > Chordata > Actinopteri > Amiiformes > Amiidae > Amia > Amia ocellicauda. The sequence goes on along the minus strand of NC_089868.1, from coordinate 14,693,951 downwards.
TACTGAAAGATACATCTTTCTCTGTTGCTTCAATGTAAAAGTAGGTGAGAAGGGCACTCAGCTTACATTATACAATTGTATACATATATATTTGATGAACTAGAAAAAAGTTTAAAATAATTAGAGGTTGTGAAGTCTTATATTCTTTAATGGAAACATGCTAACAAAATCCAATTATCGTGTTCATCCAAAATATGAATGTATTAAATAAACACATTTGCAATTAGAGGAGTAGTACAGAATTAATAAGAATGGCTAATATAAAGAGTGATACAAAATGATGCACACATTTTTAAAATCATGTTCTTCTAATTCTTGAGCCAGAGACTGTAACAGAGCCAGTAATAAACAGCAAAACAATTTTGCTAATGGGGTCTGTTTTTTCTTTTGGCTTTGTTGTAGGTTCTTGTTTGCTGTTATTTTCAGTTATTATTTCAGTAAGCCTTGCCAGAACTAACTGCCCTAAATGAAACCCAAAACCTTGTTGAATTACAAAAGAATAACCACTGTATTTGTTGAAAGCTTATGCTATGCTAGTTAGTGAGCATAGCAAAATAAATCTGGTCAAAGAGGTGAATGGCTCCATCATTTTGTGAAGAACCAGGTACTTGACTGCTGGAAAACTAAATTGTGATTCTCATAATTAATCAATTATTCAATTAGTCACTAGCTACTGACAAAATGGCCTGTTTATGCACAATTAGCCAAGCCGAATGCCATTCAGTAGTAGAATTACTGATGTTCAAGCCTAATATAAAACTGCACGTGATGTTGAATGTATTATTTCAGCTGGGAGATGTGAAAGATGTCCATTGCATACATTACTTAGCTATTTGATGCATGTGTTGCTAAACAGAAAGCCCTATGGAAGTGTAACTCCAGAGCCAAGAACTGCTGAAATAAAAATAGCATTACAAACACACACACTGAGGCTTGGAAAGTCTTACAACACCTGCATCACCAAAAATAAATATATTATTTGTCGCAACAATAACGCAAATTTACTTCAGTTCGTGCTTGAGTTAACAGGCACCATCTACCTCTGTAAAAAAAACTTTTCCAGTTGCCTTGGCTTAAATTGATATTAATCTCCTTAATGTGCTGTATGCTAAACACAGCAGTAATTATTTTGCTATTGTACTATTTGCATATTCATAACAACTGAAATTAATAGCGTTTGCATAATGAGGAGGAAACTACTTCATTATTTACAATTTTTGAATACATTTTGCATATTTATGTAGCCAATTATAATGGTGTGTCACACTTGGTAACCCCAGTTCACAGACAAATGTTCATAAGTAGCTCGTCTTGACAGGCAGTTTCCGCCATGCTTCTGCCATGTGAGTTTAATCAGTTGTTTCTGTTTTTTCTGTGACAACAAATAAAGCAAACACAAGTTCCTTCAAACTGTACACTGGTTTCCTATACCAATCTGTCCCAACCAAGACACAAATCACAAATAAAAAAAAAGTAATATATTGTAGGCTAATACTGAAACCAACATTGTATAAAATTCTTCAAATCATGTGATAAAGTTGCTCAAATAAGGCAATAGTTATAGAAAGGAAACAGAGACATTTAATATACAAGCAGTACAACCAGCCAGATGTAAGAGACCTAACCAGACATTAGAGACCAAAAGGGGAAGAAAGCAGGAAGATTAATTGTTCAGGTCTATTCAAATCCTAGATTTACACTCAAGACACTAAAATGTGATGTGGCAGAACAAGGTGCCCCAGCTGATACAGGAATATTGCAAGGATACCTGAACAAAGAGGGCATCAGTGCATGTAGGGCAAAGTGGCATCTCTTCCCAAGGAAACAAACCAAACCAAACTCATATAGTGTTACTAAACAGAGATATCATGCCTGATAACTCTTTGACACTATTCTTTCATTCGCAATGCAGCAACCACGGTTCATATAAAGATGGAACAGAGCAAATCACAACAATTCTCTTAAGTATACAGTCACAACACCCAGAGGAGGAAAAAGCTTAAAATGCTGCACTGGCCATTTCAATCATCTAACCTGAATTCTATCCAGAGATATTGGTGGATCCTAAGCTCACAAGAAACCCTTTTAAATGCCTTTAAAGCAGCCTAAATGGAGGAATTCGTGTTTGGATTTGACCTTTGTGTCAAAGCTATATTGCTTAGTTTGAATAGTGCAAGAAGGTTATCAGTGGTTACAGATTATTCAGATGGACAACTAATAGTAATACTAAGTTAATTAAAAAAAAGTTCAATTTAGATAATCCAGTTTCTTATTCTATTGAGTTTTAATCAGAGCATATGGCAGTTTTGCTGAACTAACTCAACAGTAAACAGTAATTCCAGACTTAATTAACATGCATTCCACTAGAAGAAGAAAAAAGGAAAGAATACAACATAAAAAAAGGAAATCAATAACTTAAATTGTTAAGATACTAATCCTCTCTAATCTTATGCTAATATGTTCTTTGCTGTGCTTTTAATTAAAACACTGTCTAGTTATTGCTAATGCCAATTGTGCTGCTGATTAAAAAAAAATAAGGAAAAGAGAAAGAAAAACACCCTGCTTGTTTCTCTGATTTGTACCACGAAGACCCATTCCAGTTGATGCAGTAACTGGATGAAAGCCAGTCTTTGTGGGCTTTTCCACTAATTAACAGTTGGTTTCCAAGTGATGTGGACTGTTGCTAAAGCCAACTTGCCAGTTTTCATGCCAGTTTGCATGTTGGTCTACAAGTGAGCAATTCCAGAAGCTCAAGTCCAAAGCATTGTAATGGCTCAAGGCAAACCAGAATGAAGTAAAATATGCCAAAGGGTACCTTCAAACATTAATAAAAACATTAATAACTTTTAAAGCCAGGGACCAAGGCTTTTATCATCCAAAGTCACCCTTAGAGTTGATTGTTACAGTTATTATCCAATGTGAAACTGAAAATCTGAATTTTCACTCTGTAGTTTAATGACCTCCATATATCCTGGCGTAAATCTATAAGAAAAACAAATTAAATTCCCATTAACCTAAATAGAAAGAGAAATTAATATGTTCTGAGGTATTTTACCAACCTGCTCTTTGTCCTGTATCTGCCTTTTCCACAGAACGTCAGGAAGACCTTCTTACAGGAACGCTGTCCTTATAATAAATAATCCTGCCATGTCTAACACACACAGATGCACAAAACTTTAAACTGCAGCACAAGCAATTCACAACCGCCACACAAATATGCTCTATCATTATCTTACTGTAAATAACCGGTGAAGAATGAAAAATAATTCAATCTTTAGAAACAGAGACCCGGTGTATTCTTCAAGCCACTTTCCAACTTCTCAAGAATGGTAACAATACTATAGCATTGTAGCGACCAGGCCACAGTACTGTTGGTGGAAAGGGAGAGAATGGGGGTTATGTGCATAATTGGTTGTGGTCCTGTGTATGTGTGGATACTTGCGGTTGGCAGGTACCAGGGGAGACAGGGGCGGGTTCAAGGGACTTGGTCAATATGCCCAGTCCTGCGGGAGAGGGGCACAACAGTCCAGGATCTGATTGAGTATGCTACTGTTGTATTTGCTAGTCTTCTATTATTTTGGCATCGACTGCAGCCGAAAGCAGTCTGTGTATTACACTGAATAAACTGTTTATTCGAGTACGGTTATAGTGCCTCTGAGTACCTTTCTTCTTAAAAGGCTACAGTATCATGTGCAATACTTATATAATACACTAGTATATACTTTAATTGGATTAAAAGGTCTATAACTTTTTAAACGACTATACTTCAACACAACTCATTGTAGTAAGTAGTAGGCAGCTTAACAAAATCCGTTTGGATCCGTTGCAATTGTGTATGCTGAGAGGAGTACAATCTGATGAACGAACAGTCAAGAACAACACAAGCCAAATATAATTCTACACAGATAGAGGTTTTGTTACAAGTAAAACCTTGAATTTCAGACCATTTAATCAGCCCTTGGGCATGCCTAAAGCCTTTTTACCAAACAGTTGATTCTTCCTGGTGATGCCCTGTGGCAAAATTAACTGCGGCAGCTACTGTAGCACCTTCAGTAAAATGTCATCAGTCGAAATCTGATTCCAGTTTTATCCAGATCAAAAAGCAGATGAATCCGATGCTAACAGAGTATTCAGTAGATGAAGAGGTGTTTTTGGAGAGACCTTTCTTTGAAAATAAAATTGTAATGCATCAACTGAAAGTGCAACCCAACTTGGACTGATTTACAGCTCTACGGTTTACTCCTTACCGCATTGCAGATTGTGGAACAAAATTAAAAAAACAGATTCAACACTGAACCAGTCTGTGAACCCACCTTGTCACCGTATGGTGTTGCTGTATTAATTAGAGCAATATAGCTAGCTCTCTTTGATCTTGCTTTAGATGCATGAAAGTCACACCACAACCAGTCCGCTGCCGAGAACTCCCTTTATGATGTACACTGTATGGCTGAGCCCATTGAGTCTCGTTCTATTCAATTACTACACATCGCTCAGCCACCTCTTTAGTAGGAGCCCTGTTAAGAATGAAAACCCTGTTAGTACGTGCTGAAGCGTGAACTCAATTAATGCTTCACAATGTTATAATCTCTCCGGTGAGGAGGACTGATTAAAGGGACACCCTTTTAATACGGAACTGGGATGCAGGACCCAGTGGAGCTTGGTTTGTGTTCACTCTGGGTAATTAAGGCTGGCACAAAGGACAATCGATTTACAGTACACATAGCAAAGAAAAAAAACATAAAACAATTTCAAACTTCTGTTAAACGTGCAATTTGCTTTGTCCTGTAATGTCCTCTCAATGCATGCTGGGTGGCAATGAGGTGCATTCTACTGTTTCAAATCACTTTACACTTACTGTTCAACTGTATAGTGTGTCTGGTTGACACTTTTGTAAATATAAAGCACAAATACAAATACAAAATACAAATCCTGCAGATGTGTGGCACAGGAGCAGCAGCTGATAAGTGAAGAGATTAATGATTTGATCCATTTACTTGGATGTTTGTCAGTCTATTATTATTTTTTATTTTTTATTTTTGGTATTTAGTATGTTTATTTGCTTTTTCAGTTGTAAGAGAGAAAATGAGAATGGAAAAAAAGGTCCAGTGGGACAGGCCAGATGGAGCATCATTATTGAGATGAAACTGTAGTGAAAACCTGAAAAAGTAATGTCTCGTAAATAGAACAGAAACAGCAAGAGTCTTAGGAGATCTCTCAATATAAATGTGATTTACTATGAGGCCCAAATGAAGGTGCAGCATATATTGTGCTTGATAGATGTTCTACACACAGCTGAAGGAGCTTGCTAGCAACAAAGGAAATTAGTTGCACAGATAATCTGTAGAAGATTTTATTTAGCAATTAGGGGCAGAGGTAGTTTGGGAATTTTACAGAATTGTTCAGAAATCAATTAAGAGCTCTCTCAACAAACCACCGCGATCATTTCACTTATGTGAGCACTGGTTTTGAAATGGAGGAAAGTAAACAATGTAAGCCAAGGGTTTATACATGCCAGTCATGGAGTACAATGTATTCTTCCTATTTCACTACACAAATGAGTTTTGTACACATTCCCAAACACTTGCAGGGACTAGCAAAGTAGAGTTGTTTAGTTTTCACATCACTTTTTGCACATTCTCCACAAAATCACTCTTCAGGCCAGTTCTGTGAAGACACTAGCTCTACTGAACTCCAAATACACAATATCTTTGTCCTCTTACTTTAAAAATACACAGTTTCAGAGATTCAGAGAATAATGGTTTATAATGGGTCTTTCCACAGCATTAGTAGATGCATCTTGTTTAACGTTCCCCTTCAGGCATGTTTTATTATGCTATTGTAGTGCTGATTTTTACAGAAGCAACTATAAAAGGGATATAGGCTTTAAATGGGTTTACTTTTCATCAATCATGTGTAAAGTGCTTTTATAAAGGCACTATATAGCAATCAAGGAACTCTTGTCAGCAAACCATACTACAAGGAAGCTGCCCCATTTTATTACTCTCTCTCTGGCTGGGATGTAGTCTGCTGTGTGGGCAGTAGCTGGCTCTCTCACACAATCTGGCCTTGCGTTCTATAAGGAAAACCTGTCAGGCATGTCCCTGGGCCAGTCAAGCATGGGACAGCTCAGCTAATTGTACAGCTGCACTGAAGCAAGCTCATTCAATTAAAATGCCTTCTAACCTAATGGCACTAATAGAAAAGTTGCCATGTTTGTATTTGCAGCACAAGGGCTGAAAAAATAAATAAAAAGGGAAATACCATAAGGGTTCAAGGTCTATATGGAAGGTCATTTGAAATAGCTAGAGTGTTATGCTCTTTCTAGCATACATGTTAAAATGGCATCATATTGGCTGGGATCGCTACAATATTTCACTTTCATATAATAGGTTGAATACACATGCATTTATTTTTTCATCACAAGATTGGTATAAATGCATTAAAAACACATTGAGAGACCAGTTAACCACTCCACTATCCACAGAAAAACGACTCCTTGATTCAATTCAGCAACATTTCCACTGGGCCAGGCATACTGAAAACAAAACACTTCACACATGAAGTGTGCACTCTTAGAGACCGCCATGGAGCCAACGTGTTTATATATTTAAATAAATAAAAAACAACAACATTCTCAGAAATAAGGCTCCCATGTGTGGCTCTAGCAAGAAACACTATCATGATCCATTTAATAAGGCCTATACATTGAGGTAAATTTAATCTGATTGTAACATCATGGGACAAACAGCAGGAAGAGAAGCCAATCCTATAATGCACGTTCTGCAGAAAGCACCAGAATCAAAGCGTGTGCTCAGGGGACGTAATTTAATAAAGCCACTTAATAACCGGCTTCTAGTGACTTTACAATGCACTGTGTGCGTATTACTCACATTCTTTAATTTCATTTACCTTTGGGGAGGTTGCACACTAGAGTCAAGCTGGAGTAGCTTTGCAAATTGACACCCCGTGTGTTTTCAAGATATGGAAGTAACCCACGGATTTTCACTGTACAGGAATATACAGAGATGTCCATTGACAATGCTGTGTAGGTATAGTTTACACTCACAAACACACTATATTAGCTGAGCGATTTGAGTACAGCCTATACTATGTGTTTATAGAACTGAATGATTCCAATGAATGATTATCAACACATTTTTTTGTCCTTCTGCAGAATATGTTTTTAGATATTTGTATGCCAATGCATAGCACAACAAAGTTATCTGGTCACTGTGAATGAAGGGTTTAAGATTACAGAGTAGTATTTTTTTCTGATTTCATTAAGACCACCAGAATACAACTCAACCAACTGGCAAGATATGACCCAACACTCAGAGAGCTGGTGGCTGATAAGCAGTCATTTCTGTCAAGCTCTGATGACTTCTATATCAAATATCTTTTAAGAAGATACTTTATTGAAAGTGAATATTGACAATATTAAACATGCCAGCATCTGACACTTCATGCTTCTGGATTATTTACCTCTACCAAGGACAAACACTGGAGAAAAAAGATGATTGCTAGAAAAATAAGGACATATGCTAACAATCAGAAAAAATTACATCAGTGCCAGATTTATTCGAGTCACAGCGCTAAAATAAATACTTTATAGGGCACTATTTGATTAAAAATAACACTACTTCATAATAGAAACTTAGTCAGAGCAAATCAACCAGTTATGTAAAACAATTTGTGATATTCAATCGACTTTTTTTTTTTAAGGTATTTTAAGAGGAAGGAATCATCCTTGTATTATATATATTATTTATTGAAACAGGCCAGCTTTAGTAATTTAGTAGTGTTCTTCAAAGCTTATATGGTTAACAGTTAAAGTATCTGTAATGTTTCTTTCAATATACTTGAGTATGAAATTTACACGTCTTCACTTTAAAAAATAAAAAACACTACTGACCCACATAAATCATTAACCCGTTGCTAATCACAGGGTTCTTACACTATTTCAACATAAACATTCCAGACTATTTCCAGACATCCATTAGATTTTTCCAGACTTGTCATCTATCCTATTTCTGAATTGTCCTATTAAGACTGTTGGCATATTCGTATATCTTAAAGTGGATTTGATTTGATTTACTGTGTACTTTTAAAGTTCACTGTGGCCTGTGACTGAATTTGGTACAGTGATGAGGTTGTTACACTGTAGTGTTGTTTTTATAGTACATTGTAGGGCTGCTGCTTTCGATTATTATGATAATCGATTATTCTATACATACAATTATCGATTATTCGAATAAATCAAAACATCTGCTTTATTATCAATGCATTCTTATGCAGTTGCATTTTATATTATACTTAACCACCTCAACTCCAGATGAAAAAATGAAAACCCTTCCCATGTACCATATTTTGAAAATAATTATGTTTTTACACCTGAAATTGTTTTAAAATAAAAATATATGATGAATGAAATGCAAACAAATGTACCCAAATGTGTTTTTCATTAACCCTTTTACACTCCTGTGTAGCCTACTACAAAGATATTGGTTTTGTTTGAACAAAAAAACAATGCAAATGCCATAACTAACTTTTTAGTTCACAATGAAATGCTTTATAATAAATAAAAAAACTTCTGTAATAATAAAAACAATAAATACACTAAAATGCATACAAAATAAACAAAACAATTAATACTCAATAGACTGGAACTCATGAAAATAATAAACAATACACTAAAACGCAATAATACTAAACAATGAACAGTGATTATCAACTTAAACTCAGTCACTATCAAAACCTGTGCCATCACACACTTGCTCTGTGATGTGTAATGAAATGTTCAATACAATAACCTTGGAACTGTGCTACAGATATAACTCTCATCTGCCTGTCCTGATTGGCTCAGCAAGTTTCTAACTTTCCTTGGAATTCAATCTTGATCACGTTACAAACCCAGGTCTCTGGATCAATGCTTTGATCAGTCATCTGTTTGAACATGAATGCTAATTCTTTTGAATGAGATGCAGGGCACTATAGCGCATTTTCTGCATTGCTTTCACATTGCATACTATGTCATATTTCAATTTAAGCTATTCTTATGACTGGTTATTTATGTTATATAAATCTGCTAAAATATGTGATTATTGATTAACACACCAGTTTACTGCAAAACGTTTTTTTATTTTTTTTTATTTTTTTTTCATGTTTACGTATACGCGCTCATATATTTAATTGTATTTGATTATATTGGAAATTGTAATTGTAATTGTATTGTATGTCCTAGTTAAGAGTACTGCAATGAGAGAAGAGAGAAGAACTGGAAGAATAAGCGAGCTAAGTAGGTGAATGAAGTCTAGAAGCAATGTAAAGGTGGTGAAGAAAATCAGATCTAACAGTGAAGAATGAAACAGTTTTATATAGGGCTGGACGATAAATCGAGTTGTTTTGATTCATTCTAACTTATGTTTTTGCACGATGTGCAAAATGCATAAATTGCGAAATTGAGATTTAATGTTATAACATGCACAAACGCTGCATCTTATTTTACACTAATTATCTGGCAGTCTATGGCAAGCCGTTGTGACATTTAATCCATAATTGATGATATCAATAATACAAATGCTGATATCAGCAATTCATGGTACGCTGTGACATTTAATCCTTAACCGGATGTTGATTAGTGTGCATTTTGTATATCAAAAATAGAACCGGATGCTATTTGGTATGCATTTTTGATATCAAAAATAAAACCGGAAGCTAATTCGTATGCATTTTTGATATCAAAAATAGAACCGGATGCTATTTAGTATGCATTTTTGATATCAAGAATTCAAATTCTAATTTTATTATATTACAGATGCTAGCCCCTATCCCACTCCCAAAATCGCTGCTAAAAATGCAGCTAACATTAGCTGCTTCATTTTCCAGTGTAATGCCATATGACAAGAAGGGGCTTGGTGGAAGGAAATAACAAACATGTTGACATTTCAAATCGCAAAAGATACGATCTCCATCTACACTGTCAAAAAGCAAAGGATCATAAAGATGCTGGAAACAATTGATCCCAAATATGAACTGCCGAGTTTTTGAGGAAGTAGCATTGACCCATTTGTACAAATCTATTGGAGACAGAGTCACAGAACAGCTAGAGAAAGTATTGCTTTATTCCAAGCCATTTAAATCTAAGAAATACCTCTCAATTTCTGCAACAAAACAGAGGCAAGACAGGCTTGTATTCGTTGCAGAAAACTAAGAGCAAACTAAAAACATTGTACTGTTTGACAGAAATTTTCTCATGTTGCTTTTTTTTTCTTTTCAGGGGATAGCAACATTTTGTTTATAAAAGTATGCACAATGATGACAGCCTTGCAGGTAGTACTGTTCTTTTGTTATTCTTAGAGAACTGTCATAGCACATGAAGGCCTACTTGATACAGAACACAAGTCCTATTATTTCAATAAATAAAATACATATGTTTGAATATGTCTTGGTCATTGTCACTTTCGATAAAAAACAAAACAAAATTAGATTAAAATCGTGAATTGAAAAAAGCAAGATTTTATTATTAGGCAAAATATCGCCCAGCCCTAAGTTTCATATGACATCTACACAGGTAGACTTTGCTGCAGAGTTGCATCCATCATGATGCTGACAGTCACCAAATTTTAAATAAGGTGTTGCTGTCTTACTGTGGTTTTATTGTTTGGCTGTTTAAATGTTCAATTCTGAAATCAACACATAGTAGACGTTATTGCTGCAGTTTTACACATAAATAGTTGCTATTCCTGCAGAAAAAAGTCCATTCATTGAAAATAATATTCACTAAATTGACTTCTCCTATGGAACACAGTTGTTTGTGTATGTACATTTCCTGATGTGCTGTGATGTCATGATAGAATGCTGAGGTGTTATGATGTCACTGTGTCCAGCCTGTCAGAAGGAGCAGAGTTGCAGTGGAATTGATTCAATACTGACCTACTTGAGACTTACAGCAATTTATCTACAGAATTTACTATTTACCAAAATATTTACTTCCTAATTATTTACTGATTGAATTTAATATTTACTAAATCATTTAGTTCCTAATTATTTACAGATTGCATTTACTATTTACTTAATCAGTTAGTTCCTAATTATTTACAATTGCATTTACTATTTACTTAATCATTTAGTTCCTAATTATTTACCGATTGCATTTACTATTTACTTAATCATTTAGTTCCTAATTAATTACCGATTGCATTTACTATTTACTTAATCAGTTAGTTCCTAATTATTTACAATTGCATTTACTATTTACTTAATCATTTAGTTCCTAATTAATTACCGATTGCATTTACTATTTACTTAATCAGTTAGTTCCTAATTATTTACAATTGCATTTACTATTTACTTAATCATTTAGTTCCTAATTATTTACGATTGCATTTACTATTTACTTAATCATTTAGTTCCTAATTTACCGATTGCACTTACTATTTACTTAATCATTTAGTTCCTAATTATTTAACGATTGCATTTATTATTTACTGAATTATTACTTACCAATTATTTATTGAATAAATTGATTATTTACTGAATTTGAACGACATCTGTATATCGACCTCTGCAATGGGTCAGAAACCCAGTCGCAGTGCTGTCATGAAGGAGGAAAAGAAGCAGAGGAAGAGTGTGGCAGCAGGCCTACGGGGCTTCATAAAGCTCTTTCCTTGCTGTACTGTCAAGAAAAATGTTCCTTCCTTCACAGGTGAGCGAATCTGTCTACTTACAAATGTGTCCATACATATATTCATATTCTTAAGAGGTTTAATAACCTGTAATTTCACAATAATATTCTCTTTTTAATTTTAATGTACGACACAAACTATAACGATGATTTTTAAATGAAAGCATTTGTAATGCCAGGAAGCAGAACCAGCACTGTCGAGGAGAGTATTCAGAAGCCCCTCCAGTCTCAGACCTGTCCCCCTGCCCATGAGACCTTGGCTGACACTGTGACCTGCAGACACAAGCGGGACTGGCGGAAGCTGGGCATGCCATACCTCCCAACGATAATGGAGGTGGATGAGGAGGAAGAGCCTGAAACCTGTCCCCCTGCCCATGACACCAGGGCTGACAGTGTGACCTGTAGACACAAGCAGGATTGGCGGAAGCTGGGCATGCCGTACCTCCCAACGATAATGGAGGTGGATGAGGAGGAAGAGCCTGAAACCTGTCCCCCTGTCCATGAGACCCTGGCTGACAGTGTGACCTGCAGACACAAGCAGGATTGGCGGAAGCTGGGCATGCCGTACCTCCCAACGATAACGGAGGTGGATGAGGAAGAGCCTGAAACCTGTCCCCCTGTCCATGAGACCCTGGCTGACAGTGTGACCTGCAGACACAAGCAGGATTGGCGGAAGCTGGGCATGCCGTACCTCCCAACGATAATGGAGGAGAATGAGGAAGAACAGCCTGAAACCTGTCCCCCTGTCCATGAGACCCTGGCTGACAGTGTGACCTGCAGACACAAGCAGGATTGGCGGAAGCTGGGCATGCCATACCTCCCAACGATAATGGAGGTGGATGAGGAAGAGCCTGAAACCTGTCCCCCTGCCCATGAGACCTTGGCTGACAGTGTGACCTGCAGACACAAGCAGGATTGGCGGAAGCTGGGCATGCCGTACATCCCAACGATAATGGAGGAGAATGAGGAAGAACAGCCTGAAACCTGTCCCCCTGTCCATGAGACCGTGGTGAACAGTGTGACCTGCAGACACAAGCAGGATTGGCGGAAGCTGGGCATGCCGTACCTCCCAACAATAATGGAGGGGAATGAGGAGGAAGAGCCTGAAACCTGTCCTCCTGCTGACAGTGTGACGTGCCGGGACACCCTGGAGAAGCATGGGGACGACACCAGCACTGTGAGTCACTGAGCGCATTACATTATCAGGACAAAGTCATAGAGTCCTCCTGTACAATGTAACCAGGTATTATTGAATGTTGAAATAGATTACATTATTCATATTTTCTATTAGAAATATTATGACGAAGTCAAATGGAGAGCACACGTAGCTTCAGGTATTGGAGTGTGTATTTCTAATGTATTGATGTGCCACATATCTTTCTTAGATCAAGTTGGTAGAAAAGATACCTGCCGCTGAGAGGGCACAGCAACGACTAGCAACAGCTTCCTCTACATCATCTGGGAACACTTTATTGCGGGGCGTGCTTATGAAAGTATTTAACATCATCTAAATCAACCTCTTTACCCCATTATCCCCAGGGTCTCCAGTATCACCCTGCTGCCCTCAGCCACCGACAGGATAGGCAGAGGCTGTGCGAGCCCTTCCTCCCGTCTATACTGGAGGAGGATGACGAGGACATGAAAGAGTACGATGAGGAGGATGACCTGGAGGTGACCTGGAGGTTTATTCAGAGCCCCACAGAGAACCAGGTCTGCTGGGAGATGACATTTGAGGAGGTCCTCCTGCAGCAATCCAAATTTTGGGGAAAAGACTCAGAGGTGGAGGAAACCAATCTCTGAAAGCACAGATTAAAAAGTTTTACACCAGAACCTGATTGTTCTTATTGTCTCATCAATAAAAGACTGATCAACTCTCCAGGACTGTCTGGACACTCCGGTGATTACAGGAGAATTACCTGCACAACACACTTCAAATCAATGAACAAATGATAGAGCAGATTACTGAGAAATTCAACACAATTATTCATCCTCACCTGAGATCCCTGTCCAAGCAGAATGTTCATCTACTGGCATTACCATGGGCCATACATAATTCAGTAAACTCATTCTTATATGTGATCTACACAGAGCAGATCTTTTAATCTGCCATCTGTCTTAATTTAAAACAATCACATTGAAGCCTTTTCAGGATTATTATAGCAGCTGTGTACTTTAGCATTCAGAAACTGAAATGAAATTCCTTCCCAAAAAATCATAATCATTTATCAACACTTCCCAGTATAGTATCGATCTTTTCCAGAAATCCCCTCATTCCATTTTAGACAGGTTTCCAAGTTATTCACTAGGAAATACCATTTTGGTGTTCTTCCAAACGTCTCAAAGATCAGAGTCGACACACACTTACAGTTTTGTTCCTGATAATTTTGTCATAACATTATGATCACTGACAGGTGAAGTGAATAACACTGATAATCTCATTATCATGGCACCTGTCAGTGGGTGGGATATATTAGGCAGCAAGTGAACATTTTGTCCTCAAAGTTGATGTGTTAGAAGCAGGAAAAATGGGCAAGCGTAAGGATCTGAGCAACTTTGACAAGGGCCACATTGTGATGGCTAGCATCTCCAAAACTGCAGCTCTTGTGGGGTGTTCCCGGTCTGCAGTGGTCAGTACCTATCAAAAGTGGTCCAAGGAAGGAAAAGCGGTGAACCGGCGACAGGGTCATGGGCGGCCAAGGCTCACTGATGCACGTGTGGAGCAAAGGCTGGCCCGTGTGGTCTGATCCAACAGACGAGCTACTGTAGCTCAAATTGCTGAAAAAGTTACTGCTGGTTCTGATAGAAAGGTGTCAGAACACACAGTGCATCGCAGTTTGTTGCGTATGGGGCTGCGTAGCCACAGACCAGTCAGGGTGCCCATGCTGACCCCTGTCCACTGCCGAAAGCGCCTACAATGGACACGTGAGCATCAGAACTGGACCACAGAGCAATGGAAGAAGGTGGCCTGGTCTGATGAATCACAAGTTCAAGGTGTTGACTTGGCCTCCAAATTCCCCAGATCTCAATCCAATCGAGCATCTGTGGGATGTGCTGGACAAACAAGTCCAATCCATGGAGGCCCCACCTCACAACTTACAGGACTTAAAGGATCTGCTGCTAACGTCTTGGTGCCAGATACCACAGCACACCTTCAGAGGTCTAGTGGAGTCCATGCCTCGACGGGTCAGGGCTGTTTTGGCGGCAAAAGAGGAACGTACACAATGTTAGGCAGGTGGTCATAATGTTATGGCTGATCGGTGTATATATATATATATATATATTTGCAGATACCCTACTGTTTGTTTTTCCATTTTTGCCTTGGACTTTTAACATCTGTGCTCTGCCCATATTGCATTCCCTGCTGTGGTTATGGATGAGGGTAATGCAGTTAAAAATAAATAAGTAAGTCAAAAACAAGCATGATAACTGTGTTCTGATTGTGTGCATGTAACAAGATTTTAGCAGATTTATTTTACCCCAAACCAAACACCAGATTATCAGAAGAATGCAGGCTAGTAAACATATGAGCAGTTAGTTGCATGTATTTGATATTAAAAGCATGAAAAGATCTGTTGACAGATAGAGACATAACCTTGCTTAGCTGATTAGGGATATTGGGCTCAATTCATTAAAGTGTCAGCATTTAGAATTGTAAAAAAAAAAAATCCCACCCATTATATGTTCACAACTTTTCCTTCAATAGTGATCAATTCATAAAATAAAATGTATGGACATTTTTAATCTCTACCTTTCCTATCAGTATATATGGAGAAAAGAAGAAGGAAGAAAAATAAAAAATAAATCTTATGGTGTGTAATACATCACACCCACTGCGAAGTATAGAGGAGGACCTGCTTTGCTTTGGGGACTGTGACAATTCCAAAACATAACAGGATATTAACCAAAAACCTGGTGTACCCTCTGACAGAAAGCTCAAGTTAGGTCACAGATGATTGCACAATTGAGATAACACTGTAAAACACACATAAAGGTGTACAACCTACTGGTTAAGGGAGCACAAATCACTACATTGAATGAGCATCACTACCTCCACACTTTACTCTAATAGAATATCTGTGGTCTGAACTGAAAAAAGACGTAGTGTAAACCAATAAACTTGCAAGAGCTGCTAAGGAGCTGATGAAGCTATTAAAAGCTTATCCAAGCTTTCAAAGCTCAAGGAGGATCCTACAAGTTCTGATTGCCAGGGTATGAGTCAATTTGAATATCATGGTTTTGAAATAGATGTAAAGTAAAAGTAAATCAAGGTAAAAATATATATATTCAAAATTTAAACAATGTTGCTTGACAAATTCATTTTGGGTACACAGCATTTAAATACATCAGCTGAATTAACATGGCCTTACTTATGCTGTTCAAATACACACATAACTAGATTCAGAACTGAAGCTCCTTTGACAAATGTAAGTCAATTACATTTTGAGTTTGAGCTAATAAGCCAAATATGAATGTTAATCTTAATGAGATAAATGGCTTAAATTAAAAGCACTAGTTTTTAATTGCTGAACTGTTGTATAATCTGCATTAAAACGTCTAAATATTTGTTTTCAACTCTCAGTGGTTTCAAATATAGTTGATAACCAGCTCGTAACTTTTCCATTGCACTGCTTTCTTTACATTTGCCATTTATTCAGTGTATATTCCAGCTGATTTATTGATATTAAAATGCACACACACACAAACAGATGTACAATGGACAATGGGCTGGGATATGACAGTACAGCATACAGACACTTCTGATGAAGTCCTGTGAATATTATTAATATGTATAAAACAAGACTTTTGCAAAACAGATACTATGGATTTGGTTTATAGCATCTGTCTGCTCCAATGTGCTGTTAAGCACATTGGAGAAATTGCCTCACATGCATAAGTGGAAGGAGAAGCAGTATTTTACATTCATGTTTCTTGCATAAACAGTGAAGCCTGCAGCAGAAATATATATTGAATAAAGGTACATAGTTCACTACAGTAAAAGCTTGCCAATAACAATACTTTTTTTTTTCTCCAGTATTTTAAAAATCACCATACGAGACTGCAGAGTAATTGTACAGAGTTCCCCAGCGATCAGGAGAAAGTATCTAGAACTGCCTTGTCAGATGAACAATGAGAAAATTACTAAATAGACAAGAACTAACAGGATGCAAATTACAAAATAAGCACTGGCTGCCTGAGACGAGCTGCAAAAGGACATTAGCACAAGGAAATGGGGCATTAAACTTGGCCAACACAGTACAGGGCAAAAAGTGTTTTAGTCAAAAATGAATAATTGGCTTTGGAAAAATGACAAGGTTATCAAATTCAGCATGAAATGTTTGCATTAATCCCATCAATTCCCAAAGGGCCATTACATCGTCATTCCTTCTGTTTTTGGTTGCGATTCTTTTTTGTTTTTCAAGTGAAAATGTGAGTGTATCAAACTACACAACTTTCTTGCCATAAAAAACACACTTGACAAGCAAATTTTTATAATACAATTACAAAATTGTTTATGACATTCAAATGATAATTTTACCAAAGATTTGCAAACACATGAGTGAGTAAGTGTAACATGGGTACCTATTCTCAAGTCACTGATTTTCTTAGAAAACATTCATGAACTTGTTTATTCATGTAACGTCCACATTATACATTTTTCTTTTTTGGCTCCATCAAGATTGTGTTTCTCCAATGTTGAATCCAATGTAGTGTCTGAAGGGTCCCTCTGCATGTCTTCCCATTACTGGAAATACAGCCTGGATGCACTCTGACAGACACTAGATTGAAAAACAGTTCACTGGTTTTGCACTCTTTGCGCACATCCCACTTGGGACTCCAGTTTCTTACCTACCTTGTGTAAAAAAAAAAAAAACTAAAAATTGTCAATTTATTTTTAGTTGTTTTTTTCTTTTTACAAGCAGGAAATAGTTAATAATTTACAATCTTCTGGATTGAAATAAATCCTGTTTCTCTTCCTTCCTCTCCCCCTTCTCTCGGCCCTCTCATTGCACAATGCACAACCACTCAAACTGTTCTGAGAACAGACTGACCTACATATGAATCCCCCTCCTCCCTAAAACATAAAAATAACTAACAACTTTTGGAGAAACAAATTAATATGTAATATAGGGATCCCGATATTACGGCATCGATGCATTTAGATAAAGAAGCACTAAAAATATCAATACTAATGGGGCATACCATAGGCGAGAAATAAAGTAAGATATTTTACACAGTGTAGTGCAATGTAACATGTAGAAGATCAAAAATATAATGTAGTACACATACATCATTCTGATTGGGCGGGAATTAAAAAAAAAAAAAGACAGTGGCTTAAATATCCTGTTATATTTTGAAATTCATCCATCTATCTATTCCAACAAGAGCACCAGAACTGGGGGATGTAAAACCAAGCAAAAGCCAAGTGTGACCACTGACATTAGCCAAATACATGAAACATGCGATACATGATTATAAATGCCAAATAACTGACAAAGTAACTTCCAAAACCTTTTTGTATTTTTTTAAATTAAAAATTTATTAAAAATAAGATGTTACTAATATTACAAAATACTACATTTAATTTATCTTCGCCCCTATTTACCCTGTAGCTTGGAACATACAGTTAGGGCAATAAATATTTGGACAGTGACACAATTTTCACCATTTTGGCTCTGTATGCCACCACAATGGATTTGAAAGGAACCAATCAAGATATGTTTTAAGTGTTGACTTTCATCTTTAATATGAGGGTAGTTACATCCAAATTGGGTGAACGGTGTAGGAATTACAACCATCTGTATATGTGGTCCCCCCAATTTTAGGGGCTCAAAAGTATTTGGACAAACTAACATAATCATTAATTAAATTGTGAGTTTCGATACTTGGTTGCATTTCCATCAAATACAGAAGTTGAGTCTTGGCAGCAGTATTCATGATAGTCAAATACATTAACTTGCTATTTGAAGAGATTTTATGTAGTGCGTTTGTGCATAATGCATTTCACAGGGAAATCTTATATGAATACAAAAAAGGCTCGTGTTCAGGATCATTTCAGGTCAGGATTTAAATTGGCCTGCAGGGTTTAGTGAACCATTTGGGAAGTGCGAAAGCCTCCTTGGGCATCTTTGCAGACACACAAGTATGCAACGCATATTCAAATGGAAGCATATAGGTCTGTCTAAGGTCTATTTTCTACTTATCTTTCACAATGCAACCCATGCTAAGATGTTTCTCAAATGCTTCTTTTATTTCTGTTAACTGAAGCGGAAAAGGCCGCAATTACAGATAATAGATTTTTTTCACAACTCAGATCCTTGGTTATATTTAGTCCAAGCTGCACAATAGGCACAAGTGCTACAAATAGGAAATTTAAATACAGAAATGCCACATTTACTCTTTAATTGCAATAATGGGAGAGAGATAATTACACAGCAATGTTTAAAATCCAAATAACTCTTTCTGAAGGCATGACCACATATATATATATATATATATATATATATATATATATATATATATATATATATGTGTGTGTGTGTGTGTTTTCTCCTATTTCTTTCTTATCTCAAACATTAATCTGTTCAGGCATCCACAGTATTTTTCCATGTTACAGTAAACCCACCAGACGAATCAAAATATGATCAACGGATATATCACCATCATATAATTGTAGTTTTGAATGTCCAAATATTGCCATGACCTGCACATTCAAGAAAGCAGCCATGAAAATATGTTAACCAATGAAATGCCTGAGCTAGAGTGTGAGGTCAGTTAGGCTGAGTCCCAACCAATTAGACACTGCTGTCCCAATGGCTTGTTACCATGGAGTGAATAGGTAGTCAGATAATGTCATAAACTGAGATATAGGGGACCATTACATATAATTACTTATGACACAACAAACCCTTTATATACGCCTATGCCATTATAGTGTAGTGTAGTCATATCAATAGGAAAGTCGTCAACATATAGTTTGCCGCAATATAAAGGGAAATTAATCATATCTGTATGTAATGTGCTAAGAAACCCTTACGACATTGTACACCAAGAGCAATAATTGTGAAGATGTTAAAGGGAGGGCACCGCCGGACACAATTACCCAAGTTGCAGTGTGGAAGACAAATCCTGTGCTTTTTGTCCATAAAGTGACCAAACAACAGCCTGGCACCCAAAAGAAGCGCTCCTGCAGCCTCGCTCTGTACAGCTGCCATTTTTTAAACTGGGGTTAAAGTTTTGAGTGTTACATTTTATGAATATGATGGCATTGAACAGAAAATGTACAGACCCTGTATTCATCTACACTGCAAAAAAAAACACACGAGGACATGCAATCCAGGGATTTATAAATGGCGCTAGTTGCCCTTTAAAGAAGGACAAATCAGCATAGGCTGTTTCTTTTCTTTCTTTCATTTCTTTGGTGATATGGTTTGCCAGATTTATAGCACATTAGGCATTAGACATACAGCATGATTTAAAAAATGTTGCAGTTGTTTGATGGTGAGCGTATATTGAATACACTGTTAGTTCTAGAAAAAATATTTTGCATGAAACACTGCTTATTCCATGACCTGTAAGTCTAAACATATTGTAATTTTACTACAAGATACGACTTCCATAAGGTTTATTTGTTAGTTTATTTTTATTAAAACTGAATTGTTTTGATGCTTTCATGTATATGTCCTATGTAATAAACCATGTGGGACTGGAACAGATTGCTCCTTTCATTGCTTTCAAAGACTGTGCCACACTTCTGATGGCTATACTTTGAATCCTCTTACATTTATTTTTTAAATATATAAATATTATGCTATATAAATATATATATTGTTTTTTTCCTGTGGCCTCTATATTCCAAGCTGCATATCTAAAGAACCTATGTTTTGAATTAAATACGTGATGCGTAACTGTGCAGAAAAATGATTTTCCTGTAGTTTCCAGTGTTATAAAAAGTGCAGAAGAAAGCAATTTACTAAAGCCTCAGGCTTGCATAACAGGGATAAGAGAAAACATATACTGTGCAGAGCACTGAGCACATTCTACATGTACGTTTATGGACTCTTGACAAACAACCATCCTCAACCTATGTTCTATCTTGTATTGAATACTGAAGAGCAGGGATAGTGGTCCTTGTGTATTTTTCTCCATTAATGAAATACAAGTATTTATAGATGTTAATTGTGAATACATTTGTATTAAATGATCTTTCACTTTCACAAAAACACTGCTGAACATTGATGCCAGTAATTTATAACAACTCTAAAAACAGTAAGAGAAGCCCACATTGTTTCTACATATATAATTGATTTACATAGAAACATGCACCTCTAGCAGTGAGTGTACACACACCATATAGTTGCAATTGCTTTATCATACACGAACATATGCATCATGTCTTGAAAACCTTTGTGTCAGCCAAGCAGAGGAATAATGCCAAGGAAAAGTGGCAAAAACAAATCAACTCCTTTAATTAATATCCCAGTGCCCTTTCTTGTGCACATTGTGGCATCCTTATGGCATTACCCTCTTGGCATTTGCAGAAGTTGATATTAAGCATTAGCAAGAGCAATGTCCTGTTGTTGCTCACTCTTCCTGCACACAAAATGAGAAAATAACATTGAAGCAATTCTCACAAGGAATGACACTTAGCTCAAAAGCCCAACTAATATTTCAGCAAATAGAGTGATCAATGAATGAGATCACAGGGCTCTAATCAAACACTGGAGTGCTGTGTGCTCTCCCCATCCTTCCCTCTATCTCCCCATGTTTGTCTAAGGTTACTGCGGGGCTAGGGGGCAGTGCCAGGAGACTGCTTGGAGTTTAATCCAAGGCATTATTATCGATCTCTCACGTCTGTGAGGGCTGTGATATACTTCTTAGAAGCTATTACAGCAACACCACATCTGAACGGCGTGTTCCCCCAAGATCGATCTGCTTGGCCAAAGAGTGGAACTGCAGTCTGCAACAGAGGGGAGGCGACAGTGTCGAACCTGCCACTGTGTTTTTACAGGGTGACTGGAGTGCGTCAATGTGTTTAAAATCTTTTTTTTTTTCCATTCCCCAATGATTGCCTTTCACTGTCAGTTTCAAACTGAGTGGATTTAAGAAAAGTGAATCCATAAGTAGACTAGAGTTCTTTTGCTTGTTTATTTTACGTAGTCTATTTATTTATTCATTTATAATTAATACTTCTCTTTTCAGTATCTCATTCAATTCCCCTTTTATAACCATTGCAAATATTAATTTTTAAGATACAGAAATAAAGCTTGCCTTTTAGTGAAATTGTACCATTACCAGCTGCTTGAGCACTGTTTGGTTCTGGCTTTCAACTGAACTAATATACACTCACCTAAAGGATTATTAGGAACACCTGTTCAATTTCTCATTAATGCAATTATCTAACCAACCAATCACATGGCAGTTGCTTCAATGCATTTAGGGGTGTGGTCCTGGTCAAGACAATCTCCTGAACTCCAATCTGAATGTCTGAATGGGAAAGAAAGGTGACTTAAGCAATTTTGAGCGTGGCATGGTTGTTGGTGCCAGACGGGCCGGTCTGAGTATTTCACAATCTGCTCAGTTACTGGGATTTTCACGCACAACCATTTCTAGGGTTTACAAAGAATGGTGTGAAAAGGGAAAAACATCCAGTATGCGGCAGTCCTGTGGGCGAAAATGCCTTGTTGATGCTAGAGGTCAGAGGAGAATGGGCCGACTGATTCAAGCTGATAGAAGAGCAACTTTGACTGAAATAACCGCTCGTTACAACCGAGGTATGCAGCAAAGCATTTGTGAAGCCACAACACGTACAACCTTGAGGCGGATGGGCTACAACAGCAGAAGACCCCACCGGGTACCACTCATCTCCACTACAAATAGGAAAAAGAGGCTACAATTTGCACAAGCTCACCAAAATTGGACAGTTGAAGACTGGAAAAATGTCGCCTGGTCTGATGAGTCTCGATTTCTGTTGAGACATTCAGATGGTAGAGTCAGAATTTGGCGTAAACAGAATGAGAACATGGATCCATCATGCCTTGTTACCACTGTGCAGGCTGGTGGTGGTGGTGGTGTAATGATGTGGGGGATGTTTTCTTGGCACACTTTAGGTTTAGGCCCCTTAGTGCCAATTGGGCATCGTTTAAATGCCACGGCCTACCTGAGCATTGTTTCTGACCATGTCCATCCCTTTATGACCACCATGTACCCATCCTCTGATGGCTACTTCCAGCAGGATAATGCACCATGTCACAAAGGTCGAATCATTTCAAATTGGTTTCTTGAACATGACAATGAGTTCACTGTACTAAACTGGCCCCCACAGTCACCAGATCTCAACCCAATAGAGCATCTTTGGGATGTGGTGGAACGGGAGCTTCATGCCCTGGATGTGCATCCCACAAATCTCCATCAACTGCAAGATGCTATCCTATCAATATGGGCCAACATTTCTAAAGAATGCTTTCAGCACCTTGTTGAATCAATGCCACGTAGAATTAAGGCAGTTCTGAAGGCGAAAGGGGGTCAAACACAGTATTAGTATGGTGTTCCTAATAATCCTTTAGGTGAGTGTATACCTGCACACATATCTAGGGCCCTGTGTTTTATGCAACTTATTATTTTCAATGCAGCCAGCATTATAGCCACTAGTTATAGTAATCAAATTAACAAGATTGATGTGTTCTATAGAAGCCTTGAGACACCTAAAAATGGTGTCAAAGACCTCAATCAAAAAGCATTTCATTGACTCAACGCACACAGCAGTATCCACCTGGTTTTCTGGAAACAAACCCCACAGCAAGTCAACTGAGAAGATATCAAATACCTCTGAACTGAAAATAACATCAGCCAATATAGTTCATCTGCTTCGTCTAAATCATCAGTGGCGCAGGGCATTCTAAAATATTTAAACACATTTTAAGTTCATTTTCATAATGTGACTGGATTTGTCTCCAAAACTTCCAGTAACATGATCAAGGAATACAATGACAATGTTCAAGGTTTACCTCCTATATGCAGTACATTTGCCTTGTAAGGACCACATAATAGCTCTTTCCAGAAATATCTGGGAAAACAAATTCCACAAAGGCAGACAAGCTGGCTGAAACCTTTAAAAATATGTTTAACCATTGACCAAGCAGAATACTATGTTTTAAAGGCCACCTGACAGAAGCAATCCAACAAGAAGGTTGTACTTTACCCATAACATTGCCACCTGAGCTGTGGATAACTCGATAGGGCGCTTGGTATTCTGCTGCTGAACATTATTCCAAATGCATCCTTTTACACAGGCTTAGTGTTTGACCAAACACTGTAGTGTTAAAGGACCTCCAGAAATTGCACAAATGTGAAAGTTTGAAATCTCAAATCTTTCTGATTGTAACGCATGGCAAAGGACTGGTGAATCCGATTCAGCAGTTTGAATGCCGTGAAATGAGAGTCCATCAAACATATAATAAAGTTGCAGAATTAATAAATACTTGCTGAGCTATCGATGTCCTCCCATATTATTCTATTCCAGGATGTGTTGCAGAGTGTAAATGAGTAATGGACAAGTACCTACCATATGCAAAATAAAACTGCAGTAGAATGACTTTGGATTAAAGCTGAATAATTATTTCCCAGATTCACTATGAAAGAAGGCAAGGTTAATCAACTGACAATGTTTACATTTAATAGCACAATTTAATGCACAGGACATTTTGTTTCATGAAACTAAGTTTCACAGTGCTTCTTGCAAACAACCTGACATTATCATTACTGAAATCTTTATATATTTGAATGCATTGATGTTTACAGTCATTTCAGTATTTTATTGTTTATACTATCTTGTTGAAGTGTTCCAACTTGTAAACTGAAACAATTAAATGCAATTACAAATGCTAAGAAATCATATTTAATAAGATAGCAGTAATAAAGGCTATGTCCCTTTAAAGAAATGTCCGCACTGTTGCTGCTTAATCAATATGCCAGTGCGATGTAACAGAATAACTAATTTAGATAATTAAAGAAGTATGGAAATTCTAATCAATAAGTGGTTTAGTTAAGCAGACTACATGACCACCTTGTGGTGGGAGGAGTGAAATGCAGCCTAAGGACAAAGGTCATTTAAAATGCAGGGTCCTACATATAGCACATCCTGAAATGCATGAGACTGTTGTTGAGTGGTGTCAAATGTAACCCATAACATGACAGGGGCCTGTACTTTATTACTATATCAACAACCCAGTAAGTCTCCTAACTAAACTATGTCCTTGCCTGAAGCAAGTCCAGCGTTTTCTTCCTTGAACTCTTGATCTCTGTCTCCCTGCCTGCTTTTCCACTCTGCTCTATGTATCCCCCCTAGCGGTCACAATGAAAACAACAGCCCTCGCCCCACAAGTCATTAAGCTATGGCCAACCTATAGCTGCATCAGCTTTTCAGTGCATTCCCTATCTTGGCACAGAGAAAAGCTCCACTTACACACTATGAAACAGTATAATTTCAGAAGCAATAATATTTATATATACTGCCTTTTACAGACTGATCGTAATCATCAGATGGAATATCTGCTGTGTCCTGGAACCAGACGTTCTCTCTCTGTAGGGAAGGTGTCAAATGTACACACACAGCTGTGTTCTCTGACTTTTCAAACACACGCTCAGATACTCATTCGTACTAACATGCTTGGAGTTGGTTGCGCAAACTTAATTGGTTTTGTCATGTGGACTGAAGCCCACTGGGAGCTGGGCTGAACTAATTAAACAAGGGCAAGTACACGGCCTTGAAGGGGCCCGTTAGCCCTGACTGCCACAATAAGATAATAAACACAGGGCTGATTTCTCATACTGCTCAGATTAACAACAGACAGAATACCAACTCTGGGTGTTGTTTACACTTATAATTGTTTAGGTAAAAAAATAAAAATGGCTTAGTTTCTCCGATCATAGTCAATAGAGAACTGTAAACCTTTTCAAACTTCTTGCAAAAAGAAAAAATAACTTTCACAAAATAATTTATGTAAAGATTAAACACGGAACAATGTCAAGCAAATTAGCTATTAAATCACACTTACATATCGCATAGTAGTCTGAATGGTATGCGCACTACATGTCTATTAAGTGTATTTGCATAAAATATATTTGATCTGGTTCTAAAAATAAAAGCACTTATGAGAAGCCATCAAAAGGGAAAGATACCACACAGTATCTATGGAAAAACATTATGCAGACATCCATGAGAAAGCAAGAATCACTCATGCCACCCACATTGAGCAGTTGAGCCCCAGCAAGACTTTATCATCCCTTATACAGCACTGATACTTCATGTGATTATACAATATTTTATCACAGGCCTAATCCCACTATTAATCGATCATCATTTAATATATGCTAAGAATTACATTTTTAAATGCAATATTCACAACTTTTTTCACAATTAATGAGGAAAGCAGAAAGACAATCGTTTCCTCTCCCAGTGCAGATGGTGTGTTAGGCCTATTACAAATAAAACCACATCAATTAGAAAAAAAAAAAAAAAAATTGAATTGTTGCTATAATGAAACCCAAATATACTCACCATCTCTCCTTAAGTTTATTTAAAGCTACATTAAAAAAAAAGACATTGATTAACAACTAGATCAGAATTAACCTGGTTATGTGAAATCAAGTATAAGTCTCATGAACCATAATACCATATGATATTTGTTTTATTGAAGGAAACACAATATTACCCCTCTGCCTACATCAGGTGGACATTTCTGATGAAACCCTGACGCAACAGACGCTTCCATAGACAGAGATCAAAAGATGTAGATTCTCCTCAATCCACCCGTACTGTGAACAGATTTCACAGTGTTTGAAAACACCAGTGGACTGTCAAGTAGTCCACAACAAAGAGCTACAACATCCTCCGAGATTCTCAAAACATCTTTAGAACCAGTCCACACTGACAGCCCGATACAGGGAGCAGTTAGTATTTTACTACTTTCGCATTGCTTACGTTTTCAAACTGTCCTCATTAATATCTCAAGAAGAAACAAAAACCATATCCAAACAAGTTGAAACATCTTGGGGAGGCCTTCATCCTGCCGTGGATCGATAGATGATGATATGCATATTTATGTGGTTTAGTTATTGGAAGAGTCTGTTCCATGTGGTTCGGATGCATTTCTGGACAGGACTGTTTTTTAGTTTTTAGCTATGACGCATTCTGATTTTATGTAAAATAGTTTAAATGGATTAGACCTAACTGTCTTGAAGCAGATGGCACTAGCAATCTTGTTCCTATTTGTTTAAAATGACTATAGTTGTTTAAACCTCTTACTCAAGCTTCTGAAAAGTTAAAGAATAATCTGCAGCAACAGTGAGTGTAAAAACAAGCAAGGAATCAGATAAAAACTCTAAAAACAGCCTAGTTTAAATTGGTGTAACCCCCCACACACTCACAAAAACACAAAAGAAACCTCAGCAGTTAATTTAGTTTGCTCATATGTAAGTGAGCAATCAGCAATTCTTATATAAAGTGGAAAATGTATCAAAAAGGATGTTTCAAACAAAAGGGCCCGGCTATTACGAGTTGGCAATTATACTGTGGTAGATTGCTAAATAACTAAGGTCTGCAGATTTGTGTTGTTCCGAAAGAAATTCAAGTGCTCTGTTAAACTGGAACTTACAGTAGTGCACTTGAAGGGCTCTTGTTGTTCAATTTGCAGCCAGAACAAGCTTGTTGATGATTTAAATGAGAGTTGCCGATGGATAAGGTGGTTTCAGGTCATAATTGTTCATGTCAGCCTTCATATAAAAGCTCAAAATACATAACCATGCATACATCACCCGGTTCAAAAAGGAAGGTTCTCCATTCAGCGTTCAGCTTCTTAGATTTGAATGTGAGCAACACTACAAGCTCTTTCTCTGCAGAAGTTGTTTTATGTTGCAAAAGCTATCCCATGCTTAGATGCCACAATTTCAAATTGTAATGTTATTAGTTCCTATGTATTTCTGACATTGTACTGTGACTCAATCAACCACAGAAGACAAACTGAATCACATGTGATTGACAGATTTGTCAGCAACTTTTTTAAAGGTTAAAAAACAAAAAATATTTCAGTACAAAGAAATCGTTTGACTATTTTTAATACTTCACGGACTGACATCACTAAATCCCAGCTTAAGTACACAGGTATGTTTAAACGATTCTCTACCAAGTAATACATATTTTATAAATCAAATACTCAGTGGAGGTCGGGTCAGCAGGTCACACTACATGGCATGTGGGAAATTCCTAGCTTCATTCCTAGTTTTTAGGTTTTAAACAGTCACAGGACGTACAGTATATGTGTATAATGATCCTGTTTTGGTGGGATCATGTCCTCAGGGCTGAGAAGAGCTTGCTGATCAGCATGTCTGCGTTGGTGGCTGGATCCTAACTCAAAAGCAAGGGGCGGGCCATCGGTGGAGGATTGTATTCCTTGTGTTACAGTGTAAGCAGTGGCTGTGATTGAAATGAAGGTGTGCAGACCATATAGTTTGACCCAGTGAAGATTAAAAGGTATGTTTTACACAATAGTCAATACAAATGCATTGACGTCCTCAAGACCTTTTCCAGAACGGAGTGCAATAACCAAATTGCTTTTCATTCAATTTGTGGTGTTGATGCAATTAATAAATAATACAATAAATAAAATAAAACATTGGATATGTGTTTTCGGCCATTTTTGTCCCAGTTATATAATATTAATATGACTGAAGCATTTTTTAATAAAAGTCTTCACTGCCAGATAACTGTCACACTCCACTTGAACTACTGAAAAGAACATTCTGTTCAGGCTTTGAAACGAGGGCCAGTATCTTTCTGCATCTCTGGCATTTGAACCCAGATGGCACTGATCTTCTTCAAGCATTTTTTAATAAAAAAAGAGTAATCCCTATTCTTTTGTTGCTCACCAACAATCAGTAAAGAAAATCATTCAATAGCACTGTGAGGAGAATGATGGAAATTGAAGATTTCTCTTGCGGATCACAGGTGCGTGAAATTGTTTTTATTAGTACTAGCATCTGATGAAAGCATCAAAACTCATTTACTCACTCATACAATTATCTTCATTCATCAGGAAATCTATACCGCTGAACATGATGTACATGGAGGTGTACATGTGTGTGTGCGTGTGTGTGTGTGTGGCTTAACCATATGACAATTTAACATAGGAGTGCTGATGGTCACAATTCTCTTTTTCACTCAACATAACTCGGTTATTAAGAAGAATTTAAGTCAGGCACATTCAGGGTTCTCCTACCTCTAGTTCTGACAGGAGTGTGTCAAAAGTCAGCGCTATTGTGCCATACCAAATCTAAGGAAGACAAAACTAATTTGAAAATTAAAAATATGGGTACAAAAGCTTCCAATTTCATGGAGTATGAAACACAGTCATATTGATAATAAATGTAATGTTTCAACAGATGATAACCCCATACAGATTACACTGAAGAGGTCTCTGGTTCCTTACAGTGACTGACAAATGATAATGTTCATTTAAGTTACTGTGCACGGTGTAAATTACAAATCTTTATTTTGCATCATATTAGGCAAAATTTGCTACTTTGAATGTTATATCACCTAACAGGATTGTTTATTTGGAAATTATGATTATTACCACTGGTACTTTAATTCAATCTGAATCTGAATCTGAAGTTTTAATCAACCGAGTTACCCAGCAGCCTTCAGGGTCATTCTAGAAGTCGCCCTTCAATCTGCTTCAGTAAGCGGTTTCCTTCCTTCTGTCTAATGAGTTCACTGGATATTGCTTTTTGTCAGCTCTAACTAAAGATGACGTATTGTTATTACATGAGCACAATATATTAGTAGTGAGTCTCACAAATGTCCCCTCATCATCCTACAGACCTTTGTGTTTATGTGTAGGGGGGACGGCAACTCACTGCCACTCCTAGCAGGCACTGGATTGACAATTTGTCGAGCCTTTATTTGGGTTTGCCTTTTGAAATTAGATGAAACCCTTTTATTGTTAGGTCAAATTATGATTTTTAACCTATAAGAAACCAAAGAATTAATACACAAAACATCAAGACACAGTGCTTTGTTTCTACAACTACTGTGTTTTTGTATTGTTTTCTCCCTGCCAATTTTAGTTAGGAGGTGACATTTCAGTGAAGATCCTCCTTGACCAGCCTCATTATAGAAATTAAAAAGTGCAGGAGATTGACGAAGCCATGAGAAAAAAGCTCTATTACCTCAAAGCAACAAAATGTATAAAAACAGCCGCACTGAATATTAGCACACAATACAAATACAGACATACAAATGTTTACTAACAGATAGCAATGATAGTTATTCTCAATTAACTACAGTTGTGTATATTGTAGCATTTTGAGGATTATCAATTAAAACATATTTGTGTTTTATAGGTATATATAACACCACACTTAGTTTTATTCTCACTGACAATCAAACATTTTAAATGGCTTTATGAAGTGATCTTAAATTACATGGAAAAGGTAAAACTATACAGTTGTGTGTTACGTTTATTGTATTCATATTAAGAATATTGGGAAGCCTAAGGTCACATGCTGATCTGAATTACTGTTACCAAGTCTAACAAAGGAATAATCCCCAGCTGGGGGGCTTGGTTTTGTCAACGATCCTTCATTACATTTCAGTCGGCAAATGCAAACGCACTTGATAATCATCTACACCGAATTCAATGTCAAAGGTGCGAAACAGAATTGCATAGGAAATTGCTTGTTGATTTCCCTTCAACTCCTATTTAAAATGCACCTTAATTAGTTCAGTATTGTTAGCGGTTTGTGCGTTAAGACTTGCAGGATTTGTTTTACTGCTCTAATGGATCATTTAATAACACACTTCTATTACTGATTTTAATGTTGACACCTTCGCTCATTAGTTATGTAACTAGTAGTTACAAAAGAAACAACAGCAGCACAAACAGAAGCAGCAACAGTAATAGTAGTTATGATCATCTTAATAAAATTACATTTGAACAATTACTTTTTTTAAGATAAAAAATGTGTTGATCTTAATTTTGGAAATGTTCCTGTTTCTACCCAATGCAAAATTCTCTCTCCTTGTCACTTCCCATTCAGACATCCTCTGAAACACACCACGCAGGCCTGCCAGTGATTCATTGTGAAGCTTGTGGCAGGTTGTGCTCCTGTTGTCAGTGTGTAAGTGCTGCCGCTGTTGATTTTCTATTTTTATATTGCAAAGCATGCTTATGTAAATACATAATTATGCAGGATTATCACTTCAATTTTCTTCTTCAACTGTTTTAGAGAAAACAAACAAAAAATCTGTTTGCTGGGAATCAATGACGGGCAAATAATTGATGCGACTGGATGAGAATAGCTCAGCCTCCGACAGAGATGCGTGTGGGCCTTTAAAATGTACTCGCGATGCACATTTAGCACAAGAAGCCCAGCGGCAGTCACTTAAGAAGTTTTTGTTCCTTAAATTGAATTTTCTCCACCTTTGTGGCCATAATGGGGCTGTGTGATTGTGTCTTTCTTCTCAAATGTATTAATTAGTCTAATAAATGACAAAAAAATGAATAATTACTAATGAGATTAATTATGAAGCAAACCTGCCTCTCACAACAGTGTAGAAGGAGCCTGGCTTCCATGTCTTTACAAGCATCCATACCAGCCACTGAGGGGAGTCCACTGACAGCAGCAAGAGATGGCAACCCCAGTTTGCTAAGTGCAAAAAGAACTAAACTTTGGACAAATATTCCCTGTGCAGAACAACGGGATGAGGAAAGTGCATTCTCTGTGTAGATTGTGCTCATAAGAAAAGAAAATACCAGACCCGAGAAGTGGTGGCAGCACCTACGTAGTAAACCTTGGGATGAAAACAGAGTTTACACTAGACTTTTTTTTTTTTAGATGACCAATATGTCCGTTAACATTCCAGAATTCCGGCCATACAGAACAACTACCGGACATATGTTTTAAATAGCCATACAATAGCCTACATTTAAACAGCAATAAAACACAAACACTATGATCCAACAAATGTATTTTATTTAACGTAGTCAGCAGAATGAACTTTTCACAAACTTTGCGAACTGATAGGCTACAATAATAAAATAAAACAAATAGCCTTGCTATTGTTAATTAAATAAAGATATTAGCCTACATTAAATGTATGTCTCTTTGCATTCCAAGTCCATCAAATTAAATAACTTGAAAATAAACTAAATGAAGAAGCAATTAGGTCTAAAAATTAAAATAATTGGCTGGTCAGTCCAAATTCAGAGTTTGTCTAATTCACGTTTATTTGCGGTGCAACTTCTTTGAATAAAAGTGCTCCGCTGCTTGTGCAAAGTTGAGGCCATCCAACCCCTTGGCACAACTTGCAATTCTCATCAACCTTGTCAACTTTTCCTCAGCGAGGCAGCTCTTCTCAGGGATGTGTTTATCCTGTTCTGGAGCGAGAATCCACGCTCTGCAGGCACACTGGATACAGGAATTGTGCTGGCAGTCTTTCCCAGCTTTGCCCAGTCGGGATAATGTCTTACTGTGAGGCTCGCTGTTGTCTTGGCAACATATTTTATAGGTCACACAATATTAGGCTATTTAATATGCTATTAACCAATTTATTCATTTATTTGGCATATTTCCCACTAGACATTTTGGCCATTGATATTTTCATCTGCAGGACAACTACACGTGATACCGGCGAAAAGCCGGCATTTGCCGGCTAACGTAAATCCTGGAAGAAAAGTGAGGTTTATTACATGTTTTCTATTTATTTTGGATCGTCTCCAATGCACTTTCATTTAAATAAAAAATCCTACGTTCTTTCATAGGCTAAAGCTGATTTCATGGCAACCCTAAACTCCATTATGAAGGTGCTAAATCATGTGCTCTTTAGCTACGCTGCATACCAGTAGAAACAATGCTAGTGCTGCTACTGTTAGTGATCCCTACAGGGACTCGCAATTTCCTTACACTTGTACCTTTTTACATCAATTATCTGGATGTAATCGCAATACCAATATCTGAAATACATATCCTGCATTAAAAAGGGGGGGGATTACTTGTTTAAAGATATCAAATGGATAGTTGTGGAGTAATCCACTTGGAGTGAATTATTTTCAAAGTTGTCCTACAAAGAGCAATACCTTCTAAAGTACTGTACAACTCCAGTGATCTCTTCAATGGGAGAAGGTCACAATGTAAAATTAAACCGTACAGGTAGTGACAGCATCCTAGGCTGTAAACCTTGGCGTCTTCTTTTATGCCACTCACTTTTATGCCATTCCTTTCTGAAGGAAAACTCCCCGACTACTCACACAATCAAGCCTTATCTTGGTTCTCCTCTACCACAACAAGTCCTTGTATACCACTCCTGAATCTGTTAGGTTGCTTCAGCGTAATTTGAATAAAGAAAGGGGGTATCAAACATTCGCACTTAAAATATTCCTGCCGTATTCTCTGATTATAACATGAATGGATCTTAAGGGGAGAGGATGGTCCTTATCAGCAGCACTAACAGCAAATGAATAGTTGATTGAAGGTGATAGTGCTTATGTGGTATGGAGAGGTATATTATCACAAAATAATGAACTTAATTATTTGAGAGGATACATTTACATGAGAGTTAACCTCCCAAACTCCAATCTAACAAGAATTAGCTTAATGTTAATTAGACTGTTAGTGCTGTCTGCTGCAGACTGTCAGTTGTGTTAGTTGTTAGTTGGGTCTTTCCCAAGGCAACAGTATCCACACAAAGCTAGGTGTTCTGGGCACAAGACCTGACCTTTAACTGCACAGTTTTGTCTGACAGGAATTATCACTAGAAAGACCCACGCCTAACCATTTTAATATCTCTCCATTGAAATATACAGTATTTGGTCTGTAAATTGGAATAAAAGGAAGGAACACAAAATAACTATCCATTATTGGGTATTTTAAGCTAAGGGGTTTAGGAAATCTCATAAATAAATTAAATGTGTAAAGAAAAAAAAATTGCATATATGTAAATGTCTAAGCCCAGTAATCATTTATGTGGGTAATTATGTAAAATATATCCAAAAGCACTACACACAAAATTAGGCTATAGTGTACTATATACACTCACCTAAAGGATTATTAGGAACACCATACTAATACTGTGTTTGACCCCCTTTCGCCTTCAGAACTGCCTTAATTCTACGTGGCATTGATTCAACAAGGTG
Source organism: Amia ocellicauda (assembly GCF_036373705.1). Taxonomy (NCBI): domain Eukaryota; kingdom Metazoa; phylum Chordata; class Actinopteri; order Amiiformes; family Amiidae; genus Amia; species Amia ocellicauda. The sequence goes on along the minus strand of NC_089868.1, from coordinate 14,660,078 downwards.
CTGAAAGCATTCTTTAGAAATGTTGGCCCATATTGATAGGATAGCATCTTGCAGTTGATGGAGATTTGTGGGATGCACATCCAGGGCATGAAGCTCCCGTTCCACCACATCCCAAAGATGCTCTATTGGGTTGAGATCTGGTGACTGTGGGGGCCAGTTTAGTACAGTGAACTCATTGTCATGTTCAAGAAACCAATTTGAAATGATTCAACCTTTGTGACATGGTGCATTATCCTGCTGGAAGTAGCCATCAGAGGATGGGTACATGGTGGTCATAAAGGGATGGACATGGTCAGAAACAATGCTCAGGTAGGCCGTGGCATTTAAACGATGCCCAATTGGCACTAAGGGGCCTAAAGTGTGCCAAGAAAACATCCCCCACACCATTACACCACCACCACCACCAGCCTGCACAGTGGTAACAAGGCATGATGGATCCATGTTCTCATTCTGTTTACGCCAAATTCTGACTCTACCATCTGAATGTCTCAACAGAAATCGAGACTCATCAGACCAGGCAACATTTTTCCAGTCTTCAACTGTCCAATTTTGGTGAGCTTGTGCAAATTGTAGCCTCTTTTTCCTATTTGTAGTGGAGATGAGTGGTACCCGGTGGGGTCTTCTGCTGTTGTAGCCCATCCGCCTCAAGGTTGTACGTGTTGTGGCTTCACAAATGCTTTGCTGCATACCTCGGTTGTAACGAGTGGTTATTTCAGTCAAAGTTGCTCTTCTATCAGCTTGAATCAGTCGGCCCATTCTCCTCTGACCTCTAGCATCAACAAGGCATTTTCGCCCACAGGACTGCCGCATACTGGATGTTTTTCCCTTTTCACACCATTCTTTGTAAACCCTAGAAATGGTTGTGCGTGAAAATCCCAGTAACTGAGCAGATTGTGAAATACTCAGACCGGCCCGTCTGGCACCAACAACCATGCCACGCTCAAAATTGCTTAAATCACCTTTCTTTCCCATTCAGACATTCAGTTTGGAGTTCAGGAGATTGTCTTGACCAGGACCACACCCCTAAATGCATTGAAGCAACTGCCATGTGATTGGTTGGTTAGATAATTGCATTAATGAGAAATTGAACAGGTGTTCCTAATAATCCTTTAGGTGAGTGTACAGTACAGAGTTTAGTGCTTTGACTGTACTGAAAAAAAATACAAATGTATTTATAGTTTAGGCATGAATTCCCACATTTATAAACAGAATTATTTTTATGTTTTTTCATGAAGTAATACAATTATAAAAAATAGGCACCAGAAAGCAGCAACAATGATTTTATTAAATAATACACCTGACTCCCAAGACACAAAACCAAATTCAGTAGGAGTTGCATCAAAGTAATAGTCACCGCAGACAAACTTCACAGGCAGCATGTTTCAGAAGTATGTGTATTAATGATTCACAAAAGGTACCCACGATCCACTAACTTTTGAGGCATTAGCTCTGCCAATCATTGAAATTTACTTTTCTGTGAATAAGGCATGTTTTGCATGTACTTAAACCAATATAGTAATCAATCAGATGTGTGGACTCCATTGAACAAGTTCCTCCAGCTGCCACAGGGAGGTTTCCCCTCACATCCCCACGCACATTGATATTGCTCACCGGTCTTTGTCTTGAAGATGTTTTAAAAAGTGGGAAAAAGTTTGAAATACAGTATATATAACAAGTGAACAAATCCAAAAGCAGGCACTTTTAATCAGAGCTGCCAGGCTGGTCCAACCTCCCACTTTGTCCTGCAGTTACAATTACTAACTCATTACTCAGCCTTGGCCTCCCTCCCTCTCGATCTGCTTATAATAAAGTGCTGGAAAGCGCTTTTCTTGGGCAAATTGTTATTGAAAAAGATCTTCAGCTCATCTCTATGGTGTGTGCACTCAATCTCCCATTGATTGCAGCCCTGTACCCTCTGGCAGCCAATCTCCCTCCAAACCATTATCTGGGGGGAGATCGGTACAACATCAGGCTTCCCAAACAGAAGGAGAGGGGGAAAAAACAAAAAAAAATGCCCTCAGCTTGCACTTCTAACCCTGGGGGCAGCGACACAGAGTGAGGAGAAAATCACTGTTAACTGCTCTCTCACAATCTGCAGTGTGTCCAGTGCGCCTGGGCCCAGGCATAACAGAGAGAGGGGTTAATGGAGTGTAGTGAAGGGGCATCAGTGAAAATTGTATGTCTTTGAGCACATCAAACAGAATCTAGAAGCCTTTAATTAAGCAATAGAGACCTGGAAAAAAGCATTAAAAACAAGGTGTTTCCGACTCTTTTATACGAGCAGTTGCTCAGGAAAGTGTCAATTATTTCTTTACTCACTTTACTTTCTTGCTACCTGATTGTTTCCAACATGAGAAACAGTATTAAAAATCCCCTATGAGTGACATGAAGCTCCAGAATGGTTTTCCCCATCTTATAACAGGGGAAGAATACACACATTTTAGAAATAATGCCATTGAACAGATGTAGGCTACAATTTATTATCCCATATGACAACAATATTATTTTAATGGTTCAAATTAATACATTTATATCTGGATGGATATAGATATACAGCATTAAGTTCACTGAATGGCTTTCAACCAATGCTGCCATAGGAAGCCCATAATGTATCCTCCGAAGATGTACTGTTCTTATATTCCCACAGTTTGCCTGATCAGATCTTCCAATCCTATTTTCAAATATGAGCAGTTGGCAGTACTTAGATTGAAGGCACATGTTTTGAGCATCAACACTACCATATAATTATGTTCTGAAAGGTGCTGTCTTGACCTGTAACTTCCCTGTAAGGTATAGAATAATAGACTGACAGGTTTGTTTCAAGATTTTTAGCATCTTGTTAGTAAAAGGAAGTAGCATGTAATGCTCGCTTTGTCACATATTAAATAAATTAAAACGATATGAGAATGTGTTTAAATTGTCAGCCCTGTAGCAGTTAAAATTACATCCATCATTTGCCATCAAATAACTTTCCCTTTTATATATTTCCACTGTGATGTTTTTTAAATCCTCAACTTAAGCACCACTATTAACAGCTAATGTCTGAACCATATTCAGAATGCATCTCAAAATACAATAGAAAATCTGTATATTTAACAAGTCAGCTGCTGGTATTCTGCTTTATAGATCCAGGCACAAACACTGAGACCGTGCTCAGTCACAGTAGTTCAACTTACACCGTAAAGGTTTCTTATTGATATCCCCTCTGCTTTGTTTAACTCCCCTCCCTGGCTGTTTGCAATGAGATTTACATAGGTAGATTAGATTATCAGCAGAATACTATTAGCACAAAAAGGGAAGAGCAGTGTTTTAATCCGCTTTTCTTCCTTAAAAACATATCATATTAATTATGCCCCACCCATCACTCGCTAACCTACTGCGTCGCCAAACCGAAAAAAAACTGAATCTGTCACAATGTCAAATCCTGGCTTTATAAACTCAAAACCTCATTCAAATTGAGAGACTTTAGCATTTTCTCAGAGGTCCACGGAGAAATATGGACATAAACTGAAAGCTGGGGAATAATGAACATACACTGAATATAACTAACTTCATCTGTGCAATCTCTACAAAAATAGGAATATTCAAAACTTGGTGAGATCTGTATTGCTCTAGTTAGCCCCACTTAAAAAAAATGAAATTAAACACAAAAAATCTTAAATGGTTCATTCTTCTTGCTACTAAGAGAAAACGAAACGACTATTTTCTTAAAATAGTAGGAAATGTGTTCCAGTAACTAAAACAATCTCAAATTTATTAAAAAAAAACTAATTTAATTTGATTGGAGAACACGAGAACCTTAATTTTAAAATCTCTACATTTTCTCACCATTTTGAAATTACCAACTGAAACTGAACTCAGCTCACCACCACATCTTCTATGCTGCTTCAGTAAGGTTTGAATATTGTTCAACCCACAGGGAGTCAAAAAACATTTTCCTTTTGCACTGCCAGCACTGAATGTTTACTGCTCCTATATTAAAGAAGTTTGTGGAATAGAAGCCAAGTTATCCCCAAACACCTTCCATCCAACCTCCCCCCACAGTGCCCAGCCAAGTGTACACCACGCCCTGGGAACTCCTGGCCTTGGCCAGTTACGTTAATCTGGGTTCAAGGCCGGCCAATAGGCAGCCCCCTGCACTCCAGCGGAGGGCTTCTGCATGCACCACTAAGGAGACTACCGATTACTTTTTGGACTTTTAAGGCACAAAGCATTTCCCAACAGGTCAGTTGTGGCTCATAAGCAATAGTGCACCCATCTGAGCAAGTAAAAATCGCCATAAGCTGAATGACAAAAAGCACTGATGAGATACAAAGCACTGAACTAAGCCCTTAAGCTGTCCTCCCCACCATGACTCAGGCAAGTAATACTAAGCACTGAAGGTTGGTGCACCAAGGTGTATCATTTGAAAGTGCTCAGCCACTGCATCATCTTTTTATTTCCCAGTTTGAGAATGGTGATAAGCTGGCTTCTGCCAAAGTTTGTTCCACTTGGTTTCCCTCGAGAAAGGTACTTGGGAGTCTTTCACTCCCGTTGTAAGGGAGTCTATGTTGTTTTGGGATAGCTTGATGATTCTGGATGCTGGAGAGAACTAACCCATCACTTTAGCAATAAGCACTGATAATTCATAAGATCTCCTGGAACAGCAGAAAGTCTCAGAACACAGAGAAGGTGAATCCTTTACAAATACTGGTTTAAACAAAATTGGCAGGTTAATTTTCTTAGGCTAAATATCTCTGCATCAGCTTTACAGTTCTGGTGATAACAATATATATATATATATATATATATATATATATATATATACCCTCACCTAAAGGATTATTAGGAACACCATACTAATACTGTGTTTGACCCCCTTTCGCCTTCAGAACTGCCTTAATTCTACGTGGCATTGATTCAACAAGGTGCTGAAAGCATTCTTTAGAAATGTTGGCCCATATTGATAGGATAGCATCTTGCAGTTGATGGAGATTTGTGGGATGCACATCCAGGGCACGAAGCTCCCGTTCCACCACATCCCAAAGATGCTCTATTGGGTTGAGATCTGGTGACTGTGGGGGCCAGTTTAGTACAGTGAACTCATTGTCATGTTCAAGAAACCAATTTGAAATGATTCAACCTTTGTGACATGGTGCATTATCCTGCTGGAAGTAGCCATCAGAGGATGGGTACATGGTGGTCATAAAGGGATGGACATGGTCAGAAACAATGCTCAGGTAGGCCGTGGCATTTAAACGATGCCCAATTGGCACTAAGGGGCCTAAAGTGTGCCAAGAAAACATCCCCCACACCATTACACCACCACCACCAGCCTGCACAGTGGTAACAAGGCATGATGGATCCATGTTCTCATTCTGTTTACGCCAAATTCTGACTCTACCATCTGAATGTCTCAACAGAAATCGAGACTCATCAGACCAGGCAACATTTTTCCAGTCTTCAACTGTCCAATTTTGGTGAGCTTGTGCAAATTGTAGCCTCTTTTTCCTATTTGTAGTGGAGATGAGTGGTACCCGCTGGGGTCTTCTGCTGTTGTAGCCCATCCGCCTCAAGGTTGTACGTGTTGTGGCTTCACAAATGCTTTGCTGCATACCTCGGTTGTAACGAGTGGTTATTTCAGTCAAAGTTGCTCTTCTATCAGCTTGAATCAGTCGGCCCATTCTCCTCTGACCTCTAGCATCAACAAGGCATTTTCGCCCACAGGACTGCCGCATACTGGATGTTTTTCCCTTTTCACACCATTCTTTGTAAACCCTAGAAATGGTTGTTCGTGAAAATCCCAGTAACTGAGCAGATTGTGAAATACTCAGACCGGCCCGTCTGGCACCAACAACCATGCCACGCTCAAAATTGCTTAAATCACCTTTCTTTCCCATTCAGACATTCAGTTTGGAGTTCAGGAGATTGTCTTGACCAGGACCACACCCCTAAATGCATTGAAGCAACTGCCATGTGATTGGTTGGTTAGATAATTGCATTAATGAGAAATTGAACAGGTGTTCCTAATAATCCTTTAGGTGAGTGTATATGACAACTACCACATTGCAATGTTTCTTTTTAGGATGTACATTTTACATTTTTCTCTTAGGTGGCTATTAGTGCATTTCGGGGACTTGGCAAAGTACTAACCTTCTAGAGGGTTCTTTTCATACACACTTCTTCATTATCCGTTCTGACACATGGTCCTCATAGTAAGAATGCATGTTTATTTTCATGCTCTCTAATGCCCCAGAAGTACTACACCCGAGGACAGTTTTCGCCACAATAGATTTCAGGCCATGTCTGCTTCTACTTAAGTTTCAAACTAAAAACCTATGGCGTCCACAAAAAATACATCAATCTCCAAAACACACAGAACAGAAGCTTTCAATTTGTAATCCACATACATTTTATATAATCACACTTAGTGCCTTAGGAAGTCTATACCCCTTTAACTTCTTCACATTTTGTTGTGTCCGTGTCTCAGAGTTAGATGGATTGTGTGAGTTGTGTGATTTGAAGGTGATTGGTTACACCTGAGCTAAGTTATGATTGCTATTACAAGGGGACACTTATTCAACCAAGAAATTTCAGTTTTTATTTTAATAAATTGTCCTTTCCCCCCCCCCCCCCCCCACTTGTAAGAGGTAGGATGTGTAGATAAAACAAAACTAAAAACGATTTTAATGTATTTTAATTGCAGACTACAAGGCAACAGAAGGTGAAAGGGAATGTAGGCACTGTATATAAATATATATTCAGCATCATCATCATCATCAGCCCTTATCAATCCACTGCTGGCCTCCCCAACATGTTTCACTTGTTTCGATTAAGATTTTATTCCAGGTCACACCAGCAAAGCATCTTCTGTAATCTTCCCATTTATTATGTGGTCTTCGTCTATGTATTTTCTCATCTCTTGGAATCCATTCTCCAGTTCTTTTGTCCATCACTCATCTGTTCTTCTTGCACTGTGTCCGGCCCATTACCTTTTGTGAAAGATATCATACTTTTGTTTGTTTTCAGACTAAATGTATTAGTTTTTCTGTCTCTTCTTGTTATTGTATGCATGCATCTTTCCATACTTAGTATTGTTTGCATCAAACTCTTCCCCTTCAGGCAAATGAGTAGATTATCTTTCAATAGTGTGCCAAGTCTTCCAAATGTACCCCATCCAATTTTTCTGTTGTCCAAGGTAAACATAACTTTTGACATTTTATCTTTTGATCTACTTCTATTTTCTTTATTTTAACAATGTTGTTGAACAAGTTGACTTTAGGTCCAGCTTTCTTACATGCATCTGAGTTACTGAACTTAAAATACAAGATTTAAAGTTTTATTACAAAGATGATGATGTCATTTGCAAATTGTAGGTTGTTCAAGTATGCTCCATTTATCCTGGTTCTTCAAGTGCTGCTGTGAAGTATCTTGGAGTGTCTCAACTATGTGTCTTCTTCAGAGAATAGTCAAATATATGGTTCATTCTCTCACAACATGTACCACTAGTGTTAACGATAGTGCAAAGTTGAACTTGTCATTCTCTATTACATTCCTGTGTTTCTTGTGTAATTTATTAAATGCCTTATCTAAAGGCATCTGTATGAAAAAAGAAAATCAGCCAGCTACATTATATGTTAGTGGCATGTTTTTACCACGCATCTGTGGGTGTTCATGAGAGTCTGAAAGGCTCAGGCGTTGGCCATGTTTGTGTATGCATTTAATTGTCTGGCACACCCAACATAACATTTTGCTACCTGTCTGGCTTATTTATCATTTCTTTCGGATGTTTTGCTGCTGTAGACTTGCACAAAAAGGTGTCACTGTGAAAAAGTGAATTTGTTAACTAAATGCAGTGCTTGATATCTCTGGTCGTGTTCGTGTAGCACATATTTCTGCAGTTCTGTGCAGATCTGCATTGCTCCATCAATGGGAACTATGAAATTGTGCAGATCTGTTGAAATCTGCCAACACGAAAGTGACCTGCAAAAAACAAAATAAGCACACAAACAAAAACATGAATTGTAATTAGACTGTATTCAATATGACAAGACTCATGGCCACTGAAAACCAGTCCATCTTTATTGTTGACTGAAGTGTCAGTTGTAAGCTGAATCACAAATGAGACACCACAGACAAATTTGCTCTTTCCACTCCTTACACATAGTAACCTTTCTAAATGTATCATTTATATTTTTTCTGCAAACAGTAGGTTATTTATAAAAGCAGATTAAATGCTCTCATTGGATGCTGAATGCAAAAAAATATCTCCCTTTCAGGTACTGATCAAACACGATTTCTGAACACCGCACTCGCAGAAAAACTACTTGAATTATTGCACAATATTGCATGCATTCTCATCTAAATCGTTACTAACGACCCTATATTTGTGCGGTTATATGTATCTGATAATATATCACAACTGTAGTTTCTATTCAATATTATGAAGGGCAAAACAATTGTGTGCTTAAAGACACTGTTTCAAAATAGTAAATAACTATCTAAATGTTTTATTTAATTATCAGTTAATGTTATAATATCAATCTAAATTCTGTGTATAATGAATAAGTAAGGAAGAATTACAAGCCACTTTAGTTACATTTGCATGACAAACTATCATTTTTATTTCTTAAATTGGTTAGCATGCTAACAATGTTAAGATATCTATTCATGTTTTTTTATGTTTTTTTCATGTGGTATATGTTTTGGGAGAATGACCAATACATTTTGAATAGAATTTTGAAAGTGTGAGAATCTTAAAAATCTTCCCAAAAACACTTGGAAATGTGAATGTGACCAATTAAACGGATTGCTCCTTTTCAGTTTCCAAAAAAAAAAACTGATGCTAACCCTATTAATAACAAGAAGTGAAAGAGCAGTTTTTGGGGAGATCTTTAAAACAGTTAATATTATTGTATTTGATTTTCTACTCAATTATTTTTTAAACATCCTTTGTAGGACCTAGTTTGCAGCATCAAGACCAATAAAGTATGACAGGAAAGCTTGGAGAAGTTTTATGACACTCTGAAGGATCTCAGCAGTTTAAAAATGCATATGCCTCCGTCTATTCCATTTAATCTATACTTAAAATAGCTTTTTTAATTTATTTGAACTGCCAATCACACTCTTGTATTATAATATCAGACTTAAGGCTGAAGAAGGCTTCCTCAATATAACAATATGTAAAAACTTTTCCATAAATCCCCCCCACACAAAAGGAAAATAATTATAAATCAGCCTCTATGCTTCACAGTAGGCATGACATTCTTCTCTACATAAGCTACACTTTTTTGTGCCAAAAACACCATTAATTGTCTCCAATTTACACCATACTTAAGATATAAAACTGAATATTCAGAAGGAAGACTTTAAAGCAGAATTATATATATATATATATATATATATATATATATATATATATATATATATATATATATATATATATATGTTCATTTTTTTTATATAACATTTTTTTCCCCTTGTTTGTGTGATTCATCTTGAATAAACCAAGATCACAAATCATGTTTCCTGGCCTGTGCAAAGGACTCTAAATATGTGGTGACTGTGGTTAATACTATAAAAGCCCATGCTCTAGGGAGCTGAGCTGCCCTGCCCTGTCTGGAAGTGAGAGGTCACACACCTCTCCTACCTTGCCTATGAATTGTCCCCTCTATGAACCTGTGCCTCACTCAAATTCCCTTGTTTTCATGAAGTCCTCGCAGATGGCTGGGAAACTGCCACTGCCACAGAATATGCCATCAATGCAGCCAAAACCCCTCTAAGTCAGTGCTTGGCAGTGGCTCTTATCTGCCAGTCAAGTTCATGAAGTACAAAGTGAAACATATGTTTTTATGGAGAAAGGTTACAGCTGTTCATTAGCAGAATCTAACATGCATATTCCCATGCATGCTCCCTGGGTAGGCACCAAGTGTCTCTCTCTACCATTTCATTAATCTTGCATTACATACAAAAAAGTATAATGCCAGCAAACCATTAAAAACCCATATGGTAATGGACTGTTTTGATGAAGCACTGTTAGCATTAATAAGAAAAGTTATTATATGAACTTGAACTTGGATTTCATTACTTAATAATGCCCAAGTTCCAACCCCATATATTTTATTCCTACTTTATTCCATGCTTCCTGAAGTACATCTAGAAACTCAATCTTTACCATTAATGGACAGACCAATTTCACAGTCTAAACCTCCTCATTTTGCCCGATTTTTCTAACTGCTAACTAACTTACCCTTATCAAAGTAGTCATGGTAAAACCACAGCTGAACGATTCACTTTATCTACATCGCTGTAAGTGAAATTGATTGTGTGCAAATCCCTGCATGAAGCACTCTGTGCCGAGAGGGACGCCCAGCACAATATTTGAGAAACTTATTAAAGAGCCTTTTAAGAAGTCATGTCAACTTATAATCCAGTTCATTAAATAAGCAAAGAAGAATATTAACATCCATAATTATTTAACAATATGATGCATGACTTACATTTTAAAAGGATATTATTAACAACAAACGGATTGTCCTCACCAGATCTTCATGACACAAGTATCCAGTATCACAAAGAGTGCATAACACATACAGCCTGTCTTTAATACAGACTAATTCAGATTAAAATGTCCAGTGTAGGAAAGTAAAAAGTTGTATTAATCTACATTGTATTAAACACCTGTGAAGACCACTGTTGGCTTACGTATTAAATGGGACAGGGCATCTCATGAAAGACACGAGCAGATCGCATACATGAACCAGCAGGTAATTGTATGCTTATTATCCAGTAATTACCAAGTTAAAAATGCGTTATGGCAAGTCAATGAATTTTTGTGCCATTTAGTTGCATTTAATATACAGTGGGAGCCTATTCAATTAATTAATTAATGTTTAATGCACACAGACATGATGACCTGTACCTTCAGTATAAATACATCATGACAAAAATGCACTGGTAAATAAGGAGCACATGAACTATTCAATCAGCAACAGAAGTGTTGTTTACTTCTGCTCTGGATAGAACTGGAGGGGGGTAAATGGTGTTACAACATAAAATATTGATGCAGTGAAATTAAAAGTAAGACCAGCAGTGGTGGCGGCTGTGGCTTTTTGTTGCATGAAGAATGCCTCAAGACAGAGAACAGCAAGGGTCCCTGATTAATGAGGGCAAGGAATGATTGAAACATCTATAATACATCAATAATTTAGAAGTCTGGACAAATGGTGGGAAAGTTGACTATAACATTGATTTACACACTCAGGTCGGTCAAGTGAGTCATGCAAACAGGATACGATGATCCCAGAAAGTCATAACCCAACCACAATCCCCCCCACACCCTCCTGCTGGACATCAAGGTGAAAGCATCAGTTGTGTTCATATGGAGTTCAATAGCAGGTGGGCTATATCCTGTGCTATCAATGCCCATTCTGTTTCAATGTGAGGTCTAGTCCTCTCACTACCCTCTCTGGCACCTCACACTTCTCCCCCAACTCTCACCTCCACCACCCCCTCCTACAGGAGGCTTTGTCACAGACACATGAAGGCCCTTGAAAAGCCAATACACTAACACATACTCAGACTTCAGTCTTTCATTCCTCTACTAGCAAATCTCACCAATTACAGCTGCTCTCCGGCCTCTGGAGTTCTGAATGTAGTCAACAAACACCGGGCCATCACAATTCAAAAACTACACTTTATATCAATATGAACATAACAGGTGCAACCGGGAGTTGAATGATTAGCTAATTAGGGTGCTAATTACTGTGCATTACCATTAATGTCCCAGCTGAATAAAGTTATGTAAATCTGTGCATGCGAGGAACGGGGGCTGACAGAGAGAGCCCTGCATCACAGCACTCCTACAACTCCTGGGAAAGAAACAAACTTGAAGGAGGTACGCGGGATACATTGTACGCAATTCCCAGAGCAAGGTCTTTGTTGTTGTTTTGTTTGCTTTTTGGAAACCATGCATCTGTTGTAGGCTAATCTTCACCCTCCTTTTCTACTGATTTCAAAGACTGAGTTAGACTCCACCACTGATGCTGCTTCTCAAGGTGTGGAGAACAAGATTAAAATCCGAGAGTTAACCAACATAAAACAAAAACAGCTTCTATTTAAAGCCTCTATTTAACCTCTATTATTCTAGGGACTTGGATCACAAATTAGACAAGTCTGTTTTCATTAGTTCCCAAGGAATATTATTCCATATTTAAATCAATAAATTAATAAATAAAAACAGTTGCACAGATTAACAGGTCATGACTGAACAGAGCAGGTGATTTTGTACAATTTACAGGTTGCTCACCACCACAATAAAGGTTCAGTGAGGGTTAAACTGCAACAGCAGTTGTGCACAACCTTATTCTCAGGGGATTAGCTTTGCTGGTTCTCAGTCAATGACATAACGAGGAAATTGGAAGCTCCCAGATGCAGGCCAGTTAAAGGAGACTAAAACGGCGCTGGAAGCCTGACAGAGCAGACATAACAACAGAGTTTGCAGCTTCATGTCTAACTAGATTCTGGAAGCAGACTCTCAAGTCTGGAGCACAGATCACACAATAATGAACACCCAGGAGAGACCTCAAACACAGGGACAACCAGAGCAGACCGCCATGTGACAGTAATCACCTACTGAGTGCTGCCACCTTGTTGGCAGAGAGGGCAAGGAGAGACTTTAGAGGGTTAACACCACTGTTGGCAACTTAGCGGCTACACCTTCCATTATTCTCTCTCCTCATTGTCCCTTGGGCTCAGAGATGTGTACAGATGTGTAAAAGAACAAATTAATTTTTAATCCACATATACTGTGGAACAAATCAGTCCCCATTAGTGGCAACACTTTATATTCAGTTATATTTAGAGTGAACAAAGCACTATTGAATGTGTTAAACTCTGTAATGAATTAATTGCGAGACATAACAGCTTTGTGTTTGAACTCTTATGATTTTAACAAAAAACTGAGAGATCAAGGTGGTGATAAATAAATGTACATTCACAAACTGAACACTTTTCCTGCGTGCAAATGATCTCAGTCAATCACTGACACTTCACGGTGGAATGCATGACTTTCCATTTTGCATGAAAACACTGGCACAGTCCAACGTCTACATTGACTATATCGTACCGCACTGGGAGTTAATTTAGCCGTCTCGCTGCAGGGCCAAAGGAATCCTACAAAGTGAACGTAAATGGATACATTTTAGTTGCAAAGAACAGGTAGGAAACTCCAGATGTGTATGCAGTGCTGGACTTTAGAAGAAACTGAGGATAAAAGGTACTGGAAAAGCAAGAAGTCCATGGCTTTCAGTTACTTTTCTTGAGATATCAACAGCAGGACAGATCGCATTTTAATTTTATTTTAAGGTTACTGCACTATAGGGTTACAGACTTTGTGGTATTTAAAATACATTTAACAGATTTATTGTGGTACATTTTATACAGGAAAACAACAATGTAAAGCTAGACAAACTGTATGTATCTGGAATATCATTGGTTATTTCCTTTCATTAAAGAAAAAGATGTGCATGTTCCACAATATGTTTTTACACTATAGTAAACTAGAAACCTCTTAAAGCTAAAGAAAAAATGCTGTGACTGAATGAGAAACAGGGAGCCAAGGCAGAGAACACATGGGTCTATCACAGGTCTTGCATCAGATGTTGAGGGCTGACAGATTAACACAACCCAGCTGGCACATCATACAGGAAATTCTGCTGGACTAGTTTAAGGGATGCACTGCAAAAGCCGATCAACATATGGAAAAAAGAGTGCCGATAAGAACTTAAGCTGCCACATTGACTGGCATCAAGTTACATTTTTCCATCAACGTCCAAGTCGAGGAGTGTGGGTTTGGAGTGCCGGAGTGCCTTCAAGTTATGCCATATATAAATGACTTGCTGCTAGACACAGGGCTCCCCATGCACGTTAAATTCACCCACTCATTCAGCTGTAATTAGCTGCTTTCCTGTGATTGCAAGAACACTACTGGGCAATGCTTCAAAATGTATTAATTAAATAAAAAACAAAATACAGCTCTGGAAAAAATTAAGAGACCACTGCACAATTATCAGTTTCTCTGGTTTTACTATTTATAGGTATGTGTTTGGGTAAAATGAACCTTTTTGTTTTATTCTATAAACTACTAACAACATTTCTCCCAAATTCCAAATAAAAATATTGTCCTTTAGAGCATTTATTTGCAAACAATGACAACTGGTCAAAATAACAAAAAAGATGCAGTGTTGTCAGACCTCGAATAATGCAAATAAAATAAGTTCATATTATTTTTTAAACAACACAATACTAATGTTTTAACTTAGGAAGAGTTCAGAAATCAATATTTGGTGGAATAACCCTGATTTTCAATCACAGATTTCATGCATCTTGGCATGCTCTCCACCAGTCTTTCACATTGATGTTGAGTGACTTTATGCCACTCCTGCCGCAAAAATTCAAACAGCTCAGCTTTGGTTGATAGCTTGTGACCAACCATCTTCCTCTTGATCACATCCCAGAGGTTTTCAATGGGGTTCAGGTCTGGAGATTAGGCTGGCCATGACAGGGTCATGATCTGGCGGTCCTCCATCCACACCTTGATTGACCTGGCTGTGTGGCATGGAGCATTGTCCTGCTGGTAAAACCAATCCTCAGAGTTGGGAAACATTGTCAGAGCAGAAGGAAGCAAGTCTTTCACAAAGACAAATGTGCCCAATTCCAGCCTCGCTGAAGCACCCCCAGATCATCGGCGATCCTTAGGGCTGGGCGGTATACCGTAAAAAACGATATACTCATATATATATTCATTTACGGACCGGTTTGGACTTTTACTATACCTTCATATCGGTATTTTAAAGTTTTCTATGCTAAACTGAATAATTTACTAATGACTGCATCATTCACTCATAGCACTGAGCTACCAGTCATTATGAGTTATGAGTAATTATTTAATAAAGCATTGACAATGCTAAAGTGTCGATCTAGAATTCTATATCCATGGTTTTGACAAGAACTGTTACCAGCTTCATTGTGTAATGAAAGTTGACATTCGCCTCCGCTAACAAGAGGGCAGTAGTAGTTTTCATTAAGCATAACACGTCCCTCTTGATTTCTGCACAATCTTGTATCTCACAGCCACAGCTCGCCTCCCGCAGCAATAACGAAAATAAAAAATGTGAATTGCGTGTTGACATAAATAAACAAACGTGATGAATGCACAATGAAAACGAGATGCAGGAGAGCAGTGTGGGTGAAACATCACAGCAAAGTGACCCAGTTAATCTGTCCCGAACAAAGGTAACGTAATTGAATGTCAGTTGTGTCCTATTATTTTTGCTTTACGAACAGTATAAATAAATAATTATTAAATACCGTCAAAAATGTGAAAAATACCGTGATACTGTATTTTGGCTATATCACCCAGCCCTACCGATCCTCCACCAAATTTCACAGTGGGTGCGAGTCACTGTGGCTTGTAGGCCCCTAGGACCCATTTCGACCCATCCTCGCCATGCACTTCACCCCAGCTGCCGTCTGCCATTCTTTTTGTAGGTCACTTGATGTCATCCTACGGTTGTAGAGTGACATTAGAATGAGTTGGCAGTGGTCAGTGGAGAGTTGTTTTTGCCCTCTGCCGGTCTGTAGCTTTGTTGTCCCCAATGTCTGCTGCTTGACCTTATTGTTATGAACCGCCATCTTTGAAATTTTAAGGATGGAAGCAACCCAACGCTCACTGTATCCCTCTGCCAGTAAAGCCGGAATTGAACTCACTCAAAACTTTCCTTTTCAACTCTTTTGGCATGGTCAATAGTTATTTTTTTATTCCAATTACTTCCAATTCCAATGTTTTTGGCATCCAGCTGGTCCTATTGCAAGAGGATAGTGATGACCACAGCAGTGGTTTTTATACTTTTCCTCGTTAAATAAGATTTGGTTCAGGTGATCACCTACTCAGTAGCTCATTCAGTAGGAGGAGCTGTGCCTGTGTTGGAATTCAACAGACACTGGAATGGAATGGCTGCCATACATGCAGAGATGCTGATTTAAGAAAAAAAATGCAGTGGTCTCTTAATTTTCTCCAGAGATGTACATATGCTTTCCTATATTAGAGTTTAAATAAAAAATAGTTAAAATGTAAGCCAAGAACTCCTTCACAATGATACTACAGTCATGTATTTCAGTGTATTTTTATTATAAACATCATCTAAAATCAACATCACAAACGTTTTAATCAAGAGCTCTATACATCCAAATGTCCAGATACTTTTAGTTATCAACTTACTCACAATTAAATGTTGTATAAATAAAAAATCACAAAGCCCTGTTTCGACACTGGGCATTATACCACAAGAGGGTGTGAGGGAGTGCCAGCTTGGAAGCTCCTTGAGTCGAAGATGAAAGCCATATATTTGCAAAGTTACTTTAGCATTTCACTGGAAAAAAAAAAAAAAAGTCTCATTGGCATTGTAACGTTCCACAAGACCATTAGCCTCTGAAGTCGGAGAAGCAATCACAGAATTCAACGTACTTTGGAGCTTCACAACTCGATCACTCAGGTTGATCAATCACATTTTAAGATCAGCCTTGCCTTGCCTTGCCAAAATGTAGGCTAGCAGCAAAGATATAACAGAATCATTTTATTCAACATGTATTTATAGTCTTGTGAAATAGAGTTTTAAAAGGCTATATTGCCAGAAAATTAACACTGCATAGCATGATTTTGTCTTTAACCGCTCTGTAGTCAAGTGAAATCGCTCAGTACGGATAACTTTATTAAAAAATCATCTTTTCCTTTTTCCCCCCCGCAGCCAGTTATCATTATGAATTGAGACATTAAAAGGTCCCCAGAAAACCAGCCTTCTGTTGCCCTGCCGTCTCCTTCATTACTCCTTCTAAGGACCTTAAGACCATCTGGTTTACTGCAAAGCCAGGTGATGTATGTTAACAATGAGGTAAGTAGCTTGTCCTACACTTTACTTAGTTCCACTTGAGCAGCGAGAATGCATTTACTTATTACCCTTCATTGCTCCAGTTATATGTTACATGCTTGAATAGGATGTATTGATATCTCCAGATTCTCAAGGGCCATCAGGACATGCAATTTATTATTATCCGTGTTATTGTTATTACCAGTGTACTTTATTTAATCATTTAATTCCACTGTAAATGTTCCTCTTCATCCTATTGGCATTGGCATGACTTACGTTTTACTGACAAAAATAGTTCACTGGAACGTCAGCTGCTTACTATGACGAGTTTACATCCGCTTAAAAGTGACACGCAGCATCGAAAATAGCACTCCAGTCATTACTGGCCATTTGTTTCCAATTCCAGAATATTTACACAAGAAAATCCCTTTGCGACAACATCTGGATTACAGCACTGCCCTGTTGGGATTGCAACAGCAGCTGGTCATCAGAGTTATTTATATCCCATTTAAAACCATGTTAACTTCAGTGTAACTCCAACGAAAAACGATAGCATCTGTTCTCCAGGCTGTCTTTTCAATAGCTTGTAAATGGCAGAATATATCGCAAAAGGACTTAATGTTTTATTATTGAATTTGTTTATTTCTTGTTGCTTATCTGTAGAAAAATAACTTGTATTTTGTACAAGAAAAAAGTAAAAATGCCATTAAGCTCTGTAACATCGTCAAGTCATGAGTGTTAATGGAACTCCCTGTAAGAAGCGCGGGCAACGCAGGGCTGCATGCTTGAATGATGCACAGTATATGACTTGCTGACATAATGTAACTCTTCCACAGAAAGGGAGCTTCATCTCCTGGCTAGTACCTGTCTCACAGTTCTGCTACAATGGAAATGCAAATTAACTGACATAATTCTATTTGAAAAACACTTGCAAACTACTCCGTTTTCCCCCTCACTTTTTAAATGATCTGGCAAGCGCCTTGTTATTTTCTTTGCCTCATCGTATCAAAGTCAGAAGCTACTTCCTCCCCCTTTTAGATACACCTACACGAGCTGTACATCAATAAAAGACAACAAGGTTATTTTTATATTTCAGCAGATAATTTACATTTAACCTCACCCCAATTGTACATGTTAATGCACAGGTGAAGTTGACTAGGAATAAAAATGAACCAGAAAGAACCAGGAAAGATTTTAAAATATTGCAAATAGAGCTAGTCATCTCTGACTTTCTTCTCTGATACAAACATAACATACTGATTATCACTCCTGATGCTTCAAAGTTTCCAGTCAATACTCCTTTATTCCACCGGTCGTTCTGCACTCACAAGGTTTTTCCATTAATACTCACTCGTACTGCAATATATACAGGTGGCCATGGTAAATATCAAAATTAACAGGGTTGGGTAAATCTTTAAAATAAAATACCCACTCTACATCCTTTATACCCAGTTGCACTGGCCTGATACATTTTAGCCCACCACCATGTTAATGCCCCAAACCTCCATATCTAGAGCAAAGTAAAATCAATAACATTTGGAAACCCTGAGTAGAGCTGCACAAAATACTTATTCTATTATCGGGATTGGGTTTAAACATGATTGACTAGGAAGAGTTTATTTATAGATTGTTGTGTGTATTAGTTGTCTGGTTATTCCAATTATAAGATAAAGTGAAAATTACAGTTTTAATTAAAATCAGCTTGATTGCTCGGACCAACAAATAAGACCTGAAATCATGAGCATAGGTGAAGCATTACTTTCCTCTCTTGGCAGTTAAAGCACTTTCTTCCATTTCTGTCCAAAAAGTATTGATCAATCTATACAAAGTCCTGCAGCTGACTTCAAGTCATGCCACAAAGTTTTGATTGGATTTAGGTCGGGGCTCTGACTGGGCCACTTAAGGACATTTACTGTTTTGTTCTTTAGCCACTGCAGTGTAACTGTCTGTGTGCTTTGGGTCACTATCATGTTGAAAGGTGAACTTCTGTCCCAGTTTCAGCTTCTTGCAGAGGGAACAGGTTTTCCTTAAGGACTATTCTATACTTTGCTCCATTCATTTTATTTTCAAACCTGACAAGAGCCCCAGTCCCTGCCTATGAGAAACATCCCCATAACATGCTTCACAGTACAGATGGTGTTCTGTGGGTGATGCGCTGTGTTGGGTTTGGCCCAAACATAACTCTTTGCATTTAGGCCAAAAAGTTCCATTTAAGTTTCATCAGACAACAAAACTTTTTGCCACAGAGATACAGAATCCCCCAAGTCTTTCAGGTGGACTTTCTTCAGTAATGGCTAGGGTTGTGATGTAGTACGAATCCTCATTCGCAGATGTCGAACTTCACACGTTTAGCAAATCTGAACTCTGTCCAATACTAAAACAAACAAATTCTAATTTGTAACAAATTATTTTTGTCTACCATTGCAACACACACATGCATGAAGTCAGCACACTCATTCACTCAGTACAGTCCAGATGTTATTTTACAGAGAAGGGATGATGTGATTGTTACAGATAGGGCTGTAAGGCGGAACTCCGCCTCTGACACAGGGGTGTAGTGGAGCCGGGTTGGAGCGGCGCCACTCTTTCAACCCCATGCATCTCAATTCTAAATATTTACAATTATTAATAAATGTATTCAAAACATTTTCTTGCATGGTATATCTGTATGAAATAAAATGATGAGACTAAGTAATTAGTGTAGCAATTCATATAAAAACAGTGCGTGCAGCACCCGCTACCTTTTAATCTACAACTACACCACTGGAGGTGACTACATATTTTTGTGAAACTATAATTCAACAAAAGAAAAGGCTATGGTTGTGGAAAACAAACCAGTATTGAATACCTGTCCTTGCAAGATAGGCTGAAGTGTATCTTTCTGTACCACCTTATGAGCTGAATGTATTTTCTACCTACAACTAAATACGCTATGTCCCCATCCGTATTCGACGGATTTAATGCTTTAAAATCCACAGTCAACGGATGCAGATTTCTGTCAGCTCTGTTACATCCCTAGTAATGGCTATATTCTTGCCACCCTACCATACAGGTCAGATTTGTAGAGTGCTTTGGATATTGTGGTCTAATGCACACTTTGACCAGTCTGTGCTCTTGCAAAGTTGCCATTGGGCTGTTGGCAGCCTCTCTGATCAGTCTCCTTCTTACTCAGTCATCCAGTTTGGAGGGACAGCTTGATCTAAGCAGGGTCTTGGTGGTGCCTTCCACCTTCCACCTCTTAACAATCATCTTGAACGTTCTCCAAGAGATATTCAATGCTTGTAATATTTGTTTATACCCATCCCTTGTCTGTATCTTTCAGCAACTTTGTCGAGGAGTTCTTAAGGAAGCTCCTTGGTGCTCATGGTTGAGTCTTTGCTTTGGAATGCACTACCCAGCAGAGGGAACCTACAGGAGCTGCTGAATTGATGCTGAAATCATGTGAATCACTACAGTTTAATACACGTGGAGACCACTTAACTTGGTGGGTGATTTTGAAGGTGACTGGTTACATCTGAGCTAATCTAGGAATGCTATTACAAGGGGGGTATCCAGCCAAGCTATTTCAGGTTTTATGTTTAATTAATTTTCTACACATTTATAGAATATTTACAAACACGTGGAAGTGTTGGGCTATGATATACAGATGAGTAAAATAAAATAATGCATTATAATTCCTGGCTATAAGGCAACAAATGTAATAATGCTAAAAGAGGATTTTTACATACCAACCTTCTGCAACTGCCTACCACAGTGAAAGAACCAGGTCTCAAATAAGCCTAAGCTCAAGAGACATCACTCCTTACAATCTTTTGCAGCGACCCATCTCTAGACTTAAGTAATTTTGTTTCCAGAAGCGAGAGAAGATTGTGTACAGTAATGCATTTCAGATTTGGACTGGCTGCTGCTTGTCTTAAGTGTCTTTAATTATTATTACTAGTTTAGAAAAGTCCCTGTTTAATGTGTAGTTTAGACTCAAGGAGGAATTAGGCTTTTGTTTATTGAACTAAGCACCATGTAAATAAATATCCACTTAGTTGCACCGTTTCCCCGCCTTGTGATTCCTGACATCCCCCCACAATGTCACAGCTTTCAGTATTAAATAATTCTACTTAATGCAAATATTTTCTGACATAGCACCATGTAGAATGATTTTTCCTCGTCGTCACTGTATGGACAGGACCTCTTAAGGTAGCATTAATAAACACAGTGGCCCAATTCTCTAGTCTTATCTTCACACCTACAGCCAAGCATGGGACAGATAAGCACACTTGGTAATTGAGCACTCAGTGCTTTATAAGTGCCATGGAATTTAATTTAATTGCATTTGATTTGAACCTTTTTGTATAACCCAAGCTGCTGTTTATTTCTATGTGCATAACCAGCATGTGCTTCTTAAAAGTTATTATTATTATTATTATTATTATTATTATTATTAATAATAATAATAATGAAATGCACCATGTACAGTATGTATTTAAACATTTGCTGCTGGATTCTGACATTTATCACCCTCTGCTGGTTATAAGACCACTTCCTACCAATCTGCATGTGCTTTTAACACCCTAGTTAGGCTGCAAATGCTTTTAAGGATTATTGTCTAAAATGTAATGTTTCAAAATGTAAAACAGCCTACTCATTTTATGGGAACTGTTTCAAGGATATTAAGATGCTTAATCCTTGAACATTCTCCTCCAATAAAAATAAAATAAACTGCTTAGCTTTTCAAAAAATGGGACTCTGGAAGGTCTTTAAAAATTGGCCACAGAGGATATCTGCTTGTAAATGCACAGCCAACTTCCATTCCACATCTCTGACACAGCCTCCCCTTAGAGAACCGGGTCCCACTCAGACTCACTGGCAGTCATGGCTATACGCTGCAGGGCATTGGGCTTCAGCCACAGCTATTAGCTCCAACATCACACATCAGTTGTGGCCTTCTCAAACTCTCTTTACATCCACATCCCGAATCAAACAGTTGAACACAGAGGCCATTATGTAGTGCAGTCCCCCATGCCATAGGCCTTGAAAAAATATTCTTCTGTTCACTTGGCTTTCCTGTCTTTTCTTCTTATTCTTCTTTAAACAATAAAATAGTGTTTTCTTTGTATGCACTAAACAGCAGATTAGTGACCGTCCTCTCCCACAATCCTTTTACACAAATAGGTCTCCTCACATACAGAGACACCATTAACGTCACCCTGCAATATCCCTAATTCAGTGAGAAGGCAGTGGGCTCTTAGCTGCCTAGACCACAAGCATGTCATTTCTGTTCAGGCTTCCCTGCAGCTCTCGCTTCAGTTGTTGTAGTAAAACACGTCCCATCCCGCCCCAGGGCTGCTCAGAGCTGCTCAGAGGGCCACACTCCTGGGAATGCAGATTCCTTTAATAGTGATAGTCTAGTGAAGCACAGCACCCCTTCCGAGTCCTCAGCCGCTGATTTTCCATTCACCAAGGTTCGACTGAACAAACACTGACTTGTGTTATGTTTTATTGCTGTAGAGACACTATTTATTTTAGCGCTGTCACTTTGTCCAAAAGTAAATTAACAGTTCTGGGAATTGCAAGATCAGTTGTTATTTTTTTCCTCTCACTCCACCATACAAATTGGTTTGTAGCACTTGCAGCCCTGTCAAGGCCATTATGAAATAATAACAGTGAATATAAAAAAGTATGATGTGTGGAAGATGTTAATTGAATCATTTTAGTTGGTTTCATCTTAAATTGCAGATACACATGTACAATGGTATTTCAAAAATGTAGAAGCGAATACTAAGTTAATAAACATCAAATTGTTAATTTAGCTAAACTACACATACAGCTACATTTTGAACATTATTTTTACCCCAAATCTACAGAGAATTTTCAAATAAAACCAATAGGGTAGCCTTTGGACATCGTGTTCCAACAGATGATGGGATTTTAATATGACATTAATTTATTCAACTCTGATATCTGAGACACCTCATATACCTATTCAGTCTGACTTTCTGAAGATACTGACTTACAGCAATCCACAGCAGCTTTGACCTATTTCCAAAACATGTTTAAGAACCCAAGAAGTCCCCAACCTTGATCATCTTGGCTTGTGTCACTTGCCTATATCTCGGACTGAACTGTCAGTAGACAAGTGCTATGTCAGTTTTTGCGACTCCTTAGAAATCAGTATATATTTCTGTAGATTGATCCTGTAGACCTCATAAGGATATTTGTGTATGCAGACAACCGTTGCAGTCTAGAAACAGGTCCCTCAAAGGTCAATTAAAAATAATGATACAATAATGTTATTTGCCAGAACCCTAATTAAATTAATTCAAGTAATTTCTCACTCATTTTATAGTATTCAGTAAACTCTGCTTATTATTTAATTTAGTTCCTCTCATTAAACGACTTATGTGTTGAGTAGAAATATTTGTCTAGATGCATCTCTGAACAGATGTCTTCAGAGAAGAATTCATTAATCATCTGCACTTTTACTGTCACTTAACATCTTGTTGCATATCCTTTTTTCCCTGTTTAGTTTTCTGTTGGGGAATCTCAATGTTTGCCACAATAACAAACTATTCCATTAAATGCAGTTTCTAAAAAGACTTCTCAAAGCTCACTGCCTGAAACTATAGAGGGGAAACAAATAAGTGATGTACTGAGCTAGAGATATAGCTTCAAGAAAAGACTGCTCAAATCTGGGATATTACAGTGAGATTTAATGAAACTTTAATGCAAGGAATAATATTTGAAAAACATCTCTGTTTTGTAAGTCTCCTTGGATAAAGGCATCTTGCAAATGAATGAATAAACGTCATATGTATGCAGTAAGTTTCCCTGGCTGTGGTATTATGCACATATTCATATTTAACTTTACACAAAAGTAAAGTAAGGCAAAATGAAATAATAATAATAAAAAAGCAACACACAATACAGTTTAGCTACATATTGGAAAAAGCCAGGCATATGACTTATTCCATGACAACTAATACTGTGTTGGGGAGGGTGAAAATGAAATCTCCATATAATGAAAACATTTGAATTTTTAAAATGTTTTTTCAGGGAAGGGTAATTGTGATGCAGTGTATAATATTTTTTAGAATTCAACTAAAGAAAATGAACTGTGTTTTCTGGGAGCATGTCAATTCATCCCATGACAATTCGTTCCCGACAATTCGCCCCCATCATTATACATTCTCCACAATAAGTGAATGCACTCATGGTTACAAATGCTCAAATGGGAATGGGGATGAATTGATCGGAATGAATTATCATGGCCCAGTGTTTTCCATATTTCAACAGAATAAACCTGGACTAAAAAGATCTAACTACGTTCAATTAATCAATTAATAAAACAATAATGCTGATTGTTTTTGTTTTTAAGTGTATTTCAGTTTTCAGATTTGTCCCCTTAGTTGCCCAAAAATGCATTAATATTCTGCAAACACGTACAGAGAAGGGAAAAGAAACATTGACAATTAAAATTGTTTGCCTAAAATAAGACAATGACATTTGACTGGGTTTCTTAAAAGTTAATAAGTGATGCTGCATAGATGGCTTTGTATCCCAATGAACAGTATAGCTCAAAATAACCTTTCAATAATATATTGATGGTTATGCAGCCTACTGTCTACTTACTAAACCCTTGGCTTGGGAAATCACCACTTATTTACAACACGGCCAATTGTCCAGCAATGCTTGGATGTTGGTAAAGTCTGGCTTCAGTGTCATCGTCATACCAGGAAAATCTGCACCTTTAAGGTCAAGCATAGATGCCTTTTAAGCTACCGCCATATTGGTAGGCAGCCCTTGTCTCCTGGGTCTGCATACCATCCTCCTCCTTATGCAAATGACTGCAAACCCCCCAGAGGCAAAAGCCACTGAAATGCATCATGTCAAAGCCTGACTGTGTCGTGAAAAGTGCGTCTTAAACCATTCAATTATCAAAGTTTCCCTTTTCTAATCAAGGGAACATGCACCACCCAGTGACGTGCCTTTAGTGTGGGCAGTGTAGCCCAGTACCCATCCTGATGCTGCAGCTACTGCTCCCACCCCTGTCTCTCGCTTCTTAAAGCCTTCTTTTAAAGTGAATCTGAAGATTAAGCACTAAAGTTAAAAAGTCAAAGGGGGGCTCAACACAGAGAGAACAAAGGGAAATATATTTTACTGTTAACTGCTATTTTTTTATGGGGGTGCAGTGCAACTGGGAAATTAATGTAAATTCAATAATTTAGAGTGTTCATAATATTTCATAGTAAGTGGGCTTTCAGGACAATTGACCAGATTGCCGAATCATAAAAATTGCACATCTTTATTTTTCACCCTTCATTGCAATACAGAGGATGTCGATTCTTTGAAAAATCACCCACAGGGGAGGGAAAAAGAGGAGAAATGAGTCCTGTTTTAACAAGGCAAGTGCATCACCTTTGGATATCTTCTTCTCTTTAGTTATCGACAGAAATACATGAAAAGTCAGTAAGTAATATAAGTTAAAAAAAAATAAAAAATACTACTACTACTACTCTTATTTTTTTTCTATAACCTATCCAAGACAGTAATATAGGAGTCAGTAGCCTGCAGACAATGCAAATAGATGTATAGCTTAAACTCAACAACCACTTACTTAATCAAACTTTGTAACTATAGTATTCATCCAAAGTTATTCTTGCTTTAATTACTCCAGTTTTCTTTTTGTTTTAGTTGTTTTCTTCGAAATGTTGTTTTGTTCCCATTTCTAGAACATTGGATACCACATGCAGGGATCCATATGTTATTCCGATGAAAGACAACTTCCATCTTAAGCAAAATAGTTAGTAACTTAGACACCATGTAATTGAAAGCTCTCTAAGGAACACCTGATTTTAATCTGACTACCTTTGTTTCCTTTTCTTAAACAGATATGTTGCAACCCATTATCTAATGATAATCAAACTCCCCGGGGAAAAAGCATGAAGTAATGAAATATTGCAACATATGAAGTTCTCTATTCTAATAAATTATTAAATATACCCAAAATATGTGTTTGAATATGTCTTCACACTTTCCTGGGGGGAAATGAGTATCCTCCTCCCTCCAATACTTACCTGTATATAATCTGACTCCAGATCAACACAGTAATTCGAAACACAGCTGCACTCAAGTTACCATGGAAACGAGTTCTTTGTTTCATGAGCAGATACTCAGAAAGCACTGTAGGGAGGGCGCAGAGTGGCTATTTTATATCTATTCCTTTTTTCTCTTACTGGCAATGGTTAACACCACAACATTGCAACATTACAGACACATTACTCTTAGCAGCCACAACCTAGGGAATGGTCCAGTCTTGAACTTGAATGTGGCTAAAATGTAAGTGATAACTAGTTACAGTCCTCACAATGCAAATGCATTTTCTCAAAATACTGGTCTCAAATACTAAAGTTTATGGTATGTGGTTGTGATAACACTAAACCATGATTTGAAGTTTTAATCCATTAATTAAAATGAACTGATATGCAAATAAATGTATAATTCTCTTTCTGGGAGTCACAATAAATCATTTGAAGTTCATTGCATGACATCATAAGATGTAGGAGAAAGAGTATGATAAGGGTTTTTGACAGTGTTATCAATAAAACATTGTACAAAGGCCAGACATATGCAATTAACAACGTTTTACAGGTTTTATTTAGGGTAAATGTATTTCTCAGAGTCACGTCATAGTTTATGTATTAATTCACATGAAATAAAGTCAGTAACATTTTAATAATTATTTTAACATATCAGGGTGACATTAATTCTGTAAGATTGCAATCTGATGAGTACCAGATATCAGTCATTAGCAGAGACATGATCTACCACATAAAGAATTTGTTTGGCTTTCAGACAAAACTACACTACAGCACTGATTATTCAACTGGGCAGTTTTCCAAATCCATCCAATAATCTCCCCCGCAAAAGTTTACTATACAGAAAGCCAACACCATTTTCAAATAATAGTGTAACAATCAATAATATTGACAAATACAACGCATTGTGTGTGTCCCCTCCCTCAAAGTTAAACTGTATTCATGGCATTTACGGACATATTTGACTTTTTTTCCACAGAATTTCAAATCTATTTTATTTTTATTTTTTCACAATTCACTACTGGGGGGGGGTGGGTTATGAGACAAACTTTCTGTCTGTATCAGCCCTTATAATACTACAAAGAAATGACAGGTGGCGGCCAGGAGAGTGATGAAGTGAAACCACTGGCACAATACGGAGGGTGCAGAGTACAGTATAGCCTAACAAGCAGAACAATTTAGACAGACAGCAGTATATATGGCTGATGCAAAATCTCCATAACATATTTATTTACCTCCATTATACCCTACACTTCACATTGCATTACATTCTGCATTGTGTACTTGATGCATACGAAATCTCAACTTATTTGCAGTTTTTAATGTATGATTTTCATATTGCTTTCAATTTGCACTTTATCAAAGATTTGTCACATTTTGGGGGTGTACTTTTTGTTATTTGGATTAATTTGGATACCACTTGCTGTACTGTCAAATTGTGTTGTGACAGCAGCCAGATCCCTGACCCTTAGTCAACAGCCAACACAACAATCTGAAGATCTGGACCTCCATCTTGGTCAGCAATGAAAACATGCATTTCTAACCATTGTGGGTCTAAGTCTATGTTTGTATCCCATGGCTGCTCACTTCATTGATGCTAAACATTCAATTTCTTCATTGCGTTATTTAGGCCAGAAGGGGACGGGATTTTAATAACGTATTGTTGCAACAAGATTTGTTTTGGATTGATTCACTGAAAACCCTAACCCCTTTTGGTATGAATGTAGACTCTGAATTCAAATGTTTCCTTATTATTGCTTAAAAACAACCTAAACGTAAGATAATTACGACTTTTACCTGTATTCCAAATTAAAACTAACAATTACTCTAATCCATCCTTAAATCTGGCCCAAAACTTATTCAAACATAACCCATACACATATACAGTGCCTTGAAAAGGTATTTGGACTCTTTCACCGTTTTCATATTTTCTTGCATTCATGACATTTTGAAGTAGGAATTAATGTGTTATATACACAATCTACTCCTGAAATTCAAATCAAAAAGAAAGAAAACAGAGAATGAATATTAAATAAAAGTGCATAAGTCATGATTGCATAAGTATTCAAACCCTTTGTTACTGCAAACCTAAATTCATTTGGGTGCACAAAATGACTAACAAAGCCACCCAATTAGTTGAATGGCCTTTGTCTGTGTGGAATAATAGTGGTTCTCATGATTTCAGAATATAAAATACCTGTCTCTGCGAGGTTCCTTTCAAACCAAGTCAGGGATAAAGTCCTTGAAAAGCACAGGTCAGGAGAAGAGTACAAACAAATGTCAAAAGATTAAGAATATCTCTCAATCATCATGAAATTGAAGGTGCATTTTAGCATCCATTTAGCATTAGTGTCAAATACAATATTAAGTTTTTGTAACTTCACAAAATAGGACACCATCAGAAGAGTCTGAATATGAAGGCACTGTAAAGTATTTTTCTCCTAGGTTGCTCCCTTCAGCATCCTAGAAAATATCTAATTCCTGGATCCTCCAGGACAATCCCTGAGGGTTGGCAACCTATATAACCAAACCAGCCTGGAATTTCACACAATTTCCTGTTAAATATCTTTCTTAGATCTCAAATAAACACAGCTGAATGGTATGGGGAAATCGTAAGGAAATTACCTTACCATCATTGTTTTCATTAATTTATTTCAGCAAGAAATGTATACAGTATCACAACAAAGCCTGCATCTTAGTACTACACATATTTCATTGTACATAGTGTTTGTATGACACCAAAGGGAAATCCACTTGTGCAGTGATTTTAATAGTATGAAAGTGTTCCTTTCCCTCCCCACACTACAACAGCACAACACAGGCCCAACCAAAGGCAGCTCTTTTTATTGTGGGCAGAAACTAGCAGCTTGAAGACATTTCCCATGAGGCTACTGTAATTACACAGCATACACATTTACAAAATTCAGATATACATAAATTAAATTGCTTTCAGATTCAGAATTAAGGATGTTTAATAAAATCCAAGTGAATTAGAAAGAAAAAGAAGCAACCAAAACACATTCCTTAGTACATCTCAATAAACATTATTTATGGACACACTGAACTCCACATTCTATACACTAGACACCAGCTACATATTTCTCCCTTGCAAAAATATAAATGTGAACAATAAATTAATTTTTATTGATACAATAAATACATTTCAGGCCTTCTCTGTCTGCTCTCTGTCTTTACTGCCCGGGGCTAATATTAAATCAACACATGGATTAAATACAATTACTAGACTGACAGAAAAGCTGTAAACTCATAAAAATGAACAAACGAAAAGAACGAGGCCATTGTAATCCTAGCCTAACTCCTGAGTTACCAATTGCTTTTCACCATGACTAGCCTGCAGGCCCTATTTTTCTTAAAGAATGAACACTAAAGCCACAACAGTCACAGTCTTATTACCAATG
Organism: Amia ocellicauda; assembly: GCF_036373705.1. Classification (NCBI taxonomy): domain Eukaryota; kingdom Metazoa; phylum Chordata; class Actinopteri; order Amiiformes; family Amiidae; genus Amia; species Amia ocellicauda. The sequence continues at coordinate 14,630,666 of NC_089868.1, read as the reverse complement.
AATATACACATACAAAAGATCTCAGGCTTGGCATCTCACAGTTTCATATTCTGTTTGAAAAAGAACTCTTGCGATTGAAAATCTGAAATTTCCTTCATAATTGCTAGCAAATTTTTTTAAAAAATGCCTGTAAATTAGTTTCCTGTAAATGGGTTAATTGGGGCCATTAAATTAGAATGTGGATATTATGTAACTAAACTAAAGATCTTGGCTGTTTCCCACAGAAGGGCAACTTTTACTATCCTAATGATGTTCATCACTGTCCTTCAGTTTTCAGGAATTTCCCCTTTGTATAGATAACCAGGTAGTGGACCAAAAAAAAATTAAACACCAATGTAAAGTCATTTAACAGGGCGGTGGGCTGCCACATGCCGTGCGGCCTGTATACACCATGGCAGAGAGTCGGGAATTGTGCTGGAGGGATGCGGCAAGATTCTTCCTCAAGTCAGTCAAATCAACTCACCCCTGGTTGATGGATGCGGAAAATAGTCAGGTGTCACTCTAGAATATCCTATCACTGCTTGATTGGGTACATATCTGGTGACTGAGAAGGCCATGACATATGGATAACATCAGGTGACCACATTTGCGTGTAAAGAGATTTTCTAGTGGGGTGGCCAGGATGGGACAAAGATTTCTCATGGGGTGGACAATGGTTTTGTGTAGATTGTGTATTTCCCTTGTGTTTATGATGTTACTACTGATAGGGAAAAGCTGTAACGAAGCCACCCCACTTGAAAAGCTCTGGACACAGTAAAAATTGTGCAATGTTTCTTCGGTAAAGTTTTATAGTATTGAAATGATTAAGAACTTACCACTCAGGTCAATGGCATTTACATACTGCTTTAACAGGAGTGGTTGGAAATATGGTTTCTTGACTTATTAGGTCATTAGGCAACTACAGCAGCAAAAAATGCAGTGGCATACAAAACTGAAGAAAGAAAACGCAAACTGCATCGCTCGTCGTCTGGCACTGGTCACAAGTCAGGCAGCAAACACTGTCACATAAATTAATATGTTCCAGGAACTTATCACATGCTTGTATTATTACATTTAGCATTGTGCGGTTCGAGTGGCCAAACTGCAAGAAATGCAGGACATTTTGAATGTCCCTCTTTTGAAAATCATGGAAGTACATGATGTTTGTTGGTTTTCATTATATGCAACTTTAAAAGCAGTGTACAGATGATGGGAGCCTCTTCCTGTGATGTTTTGAGCAGCAGAAAGACCCGAATGGCAGTGGCATTTTGAAAATAATGGCATTATTTGAGTTTTCAGCTGTCATGTCCATGCTCAGGGATGTTACTCCCATTCTGACCCAACTAAATATGATTTTCCAGAAGACAGATTTGGCCGCTGTGAATCCAGCTTTAGAAGCAGCCAGAAGTCAGTTAGATGGCTTACTGAGGGAAGATTGGCTCCACTTGTCTACGTTTCTCCAAGAAGCAGGAGAATCCATGTAACAGAACAATGGGGTAAACATCTCTGACACGCCATAACAGAGAAAGAGTGCAATAGTGCTGCAACTTTCGACTATTAAAATAGTCAAATATTCTATCAATTATTTTTTGGATTAATTAAATAATCGAGATACGGCATTATTGAAGCTTTTAATCATTTTATACTTATCATAGCCACCCCTTATCAATGCCACAATTAAAACCTTTACATGATGTAACAAAATACAGACTCAGATATTTTTTTTTGGAATGGGATTTATTAAAAGAGCACCTACAAATACTGTGTTTATATATACATATGCATATATTATACAGATGCAGCACTGTGCCTAGATACTACATATAAAAAGTACAAAGAGAATCCACTTACTATAATTCAAATTACAAAATATCCAATACATAAATTCAGTTGTTGAAAAACAAGCTTATAGGCAGTGCATTAATAAATAATAGCAGTCACAAACGTTTTCTTTTGTAAGTAAAATGGTTTTCAAAATACTACCCCAAAAATCTGCTATAAATTAAATATTGTACTGCATCACTGTAATGTATTCTAACGGGGTATGGGGCTGGGAAAGGCAGATATGTGCACATAGGGAACTACATTGACACCCCAAAAGATTCCAACTCCCACAATGCCGAGCAACCAGACTTATTCCAGTTTTGAAAGGAATGTCTTACTTGGAGAGACTGAGGGAACTGAACCTTTTCACCCTGGATTAGGGGAGACTACATGGGGACTTGATTCAAGTCTTCAAAATCATGAAGGGCATCGACCACATCAAATCAGAGGAGCTTTTCCAGATCAGCAGGGACACACGCACCCGGGGACACAAATGGAAATTGGGCTTCATGGCATTCAAGACAGAAAACAGGAGAGGCGTCACAATCTGGAATAAACTACCCAGCGATGTTGCTGAAGCTGAAAATTTGGGAATATTTAAAAATAGACCGGATAGGATCCTTGGATCACTAAGTTACTAATGGACACCAAACGAGCACGACGGGTCGAATGGCCTCCTCTCATTTGTAAACCTTCTTATAAAAACAGGAAGCCCTGCTCTCGGTCAGTAAGTCGAGGTGCAGGCAACGATCTTAGAGATTCTAGAAGCCGAACAGATGCATGAGAGCGCAGTCACTCAGAAAGGTTACACACCTCTGAGTAACGTCCATATGAAAAGCAAAAAACTCTCCTGCATATTTCAAACTCTCCAATTTGTTTTTAAAAGCGGAGGTGAAGTGTTTTGGTCATTCAACCTTCTGATGAAGGTTAAACAACCAAAACATTAGCTGTAATAATATAAATGCATTTGAGAATACAGTACACAGGTTTTTCTATTGTTTACTATGCAAACAAAAATTAATTATTTTTTCTGAAATGTCCATTGACATTTTGCTTACTGTTACACTTAGGGTAATCACCAGTCCTGCATTTGAAGTAATTATTTTGAGATAATCGTCAGACAAATCGTTCAAATGTCCCGGTTTTGTTAAGCATAAAATGAGAGAACACCTGGGTCAGTTTAAATGAAAAGCTAACACAAACACAAATAAAAGATAACGATAGCAATAGCTGGGATTTTAGCAACAACAACAATAAAAAAAAAAAACAGCCACCGTAAAGAAGGTAAGAAATAGCACTTCCATTTGCTTTATATGAACCCCCACCCCCTAACTGTTTCACGTAAAATCAGTAAAATACACTCACCTAAAGGATTATTAGGAACACCTGTTCAATTTCTCATTAATGCAATTATCTAACCAACCAATCACATGGCAGTTGCTTCAATGCATTTAGGGGTGTGGTCCTGGTCAAGACAATCTCCTGAACTCCAAACTGAATGTCTGAATGGGAAAGAAAGGTGATTTAAGCAATTTTGAGCGTGGCATGGTTGTTGGTGCCAGACGGGCCGGTCTGAGTATTTCACAATCTGCTCAGTTACTGGGATTTTCACGCACAACCATTTCTAGGGTTTACAAAGAATGGTGTGAAAAGGGAAAAACATCCAGTATGCGGCAGTCCTGTGGGCGAAAATGCCTTGTTGATGCTAGAGGTCAGAGGAGAATGGGCCGACTGATTCAAGCTGATAGAAGAGCAACTTTGACTGAAATAACCACTCGTTACAACCGAGGTATGCAGCAAAGCATTTGTGAAGCCACAACACGTACAACCTTGAGGCGGATGGGCTACAACAGCAGAAGACCCCACCGGGTACCACTCATCTCCACTACAAATAGGAAAAAGAGGCTACAATTTGCACAAGCTCACCAAAATTGGACAGTTGAAGACTGGAAAAATGTTGCCTGGTCTGATGAGTCTCGATTTCTGTTGAGACATTCAGATGGTAGAGTCAGAATTTGGCGTAAACAGAATGAGAACATGGATCCATCATGCCTTGTTACCACTGTGCAGACTGGTGGTGGTGGTGTAATGGTGTGGGGGATGTTTTCTTGGCACACTTTAGGTTTAGGCCCCTTAGTGCCAATTGGGCATCGTTTAAATGCCACGGCCTACCTGAGCATTGTTTCTGACCATGTCCATCCCTTTATGACCACCATGTACCCATCCTCTGATGGCTACTTCCAGCAGGATAATGCACCATGTCACAAAGGTCGAATCATTTCAAATTGGTTTCTTGAACATGACAATGAGTTCACTGTACTAAACTGGCCCCCACAGTCACCAGATCTCAACCCAATAGAGCATCTTTGGGATGTGGTGGAACGGGAGCTTCGTGCCCTGGATGTGCATCCCACAAATCTCCATCAACTGCAAGATGCTATCCTATCAATATGGGCCAACATTTCTAAAGAATGCTTTCAGCACCTTGTTGAATCAATGCCACGTAGAATTAAGGCAGTTCTGAAGGCGAAAGGGGGTCAAACACAGTATTAGTATGGTGTTCCTAATAATCCTTTAGGTGAGTGTATATTGCTAGTTACTGATGCAAAAGTAATATATAAAAATAAAAGTAAAACATACCAAGTGAGATCTTCCTCCGAATCACTTTCAACGCTGAGGACGTGCTCCAACACTGAAATTGTACTATTGTGAAAAGCCAGCTCTTTCTTACGAAGTAAACAATAGACTGTGTTGTTGATTGGCCTTTAAAAATTATTCCAGACAACTGAACTGTTGTTTTTAGGTTTGTTTCCTGCAGAGGAACTTGTTATTTTTTAAATATGGCGAATACTCGACAATCCTTTTTTTTCAGTCAACTAATTTTATTCCTCAATTATTTGAATACTTCGAATAATCGTTGCAGCACTAGAGTGCAAGCACAGTCAAAACTAACTTCATTCAGAACATCCTGGAGCATTTAGGGACAGAAGATTCCCTAAATTTGCAACAGATCTAGTTGCTGCCCTTGCAGTGCTTGGTTTAGGGCGTGGTGTCCAATTTATTCCAGCAGATGTGCTGGGTACCTTTGGAGATTAAAAGATTGAGCTACTTATACAGAAGTATGGCAGGAGCAAAAGGCACACATTAATACATTGGAAACAAAAGGACAAGAAACTAACATTACCCAACAGGTACTTTGAAAATGCTTTATTCAGTAATACTCCGGCATCACAGAGATTAATTTCCCAACACTGAAGTTGAAGACCTCAGAAACAGACTTGCAAGTGACTGAATACCCTTTCTTGTCATAAGAGCTGAGGGACCTCACTGGAAGGAATGGGAAGGTCCTAGAAAAGTTCAGGATCAGAAAGGTAAGAAGGATCTTCTGTAAAACGGCTGCAAAAAAATGAATAAAAGACAAAGACTACCAGGTTTTTCTTTTCCTTTTTTTTGTATCAAATTAATTTCAAAACACATTCCAGCTTGGTAAGTAAACTTAAAATGTTTAAAACACCCTGATGAACGCACTGTGTCAAAATGTTGGATTTGTGGCTTGTGTTTAAATACATTTATTTTGGAGATTAAATTATGTTTAAAACAAGCAAAAACAAACAAACAGTAATTTCTGAATCAAACATATTGAGCCCCTCACTGAAGAAAATGTCCTCCAAAAATGTTGGGATGGGGCCACATTGACCCCCAATCTGTACCCCCACCCAAAGCCGTCATTGTTGGAACCAAGCACTCAGGGCTGCAGAGTTGTTTAGGTTGGGGCAACACGTGCACTCATCCATTTGTGAAGAACATGGTGAAAGATCTGACCTGTAGTTGCTCGCCTGTTTTTACTTCCAATGAATGCACGGATACCACAATCCTGGAGTATGCACTTCTGCCTACTGTTGCCCTTGCCAATGAGGGCTTTCTCTGGGAGTCCCATGCCAATCACTTTAGACACCATTGCTCATGAAACACCCGCAAGTTGAGCTGTCTTGGTCACTGAAGCTCCTGCCAAATGCGCCCTGCATTCACCCCTATTTCAAAGTCCATGCTAGCATAATTATAGGCAAACACTGTCCAGCATTTTTATACATGACCCCAAGCATGCTGGGATGTTATTTGCTTTAGTAATGCATTAGCCACACCTGGAAGCCCTTGATTTCAATGTACTTAGTGTCATTTATCCAGGTGTTTCCATTTTGTTTGGCCACTACCTGCATCTCTCTCATATCTAAAGCAGTAGTAGTTGGGGACTATGGGGATTGGTTGGCAACACCACAGAGCACTATAGAATATCTGACAGCAAGCACCTTTGCTTGATTTTTTGTGCCGTTTCAAGTACTTATTCATGATGGTGAATTGTCTACCTGTGCCTAAATTTGCTGTTCAAGCACATTTTAATGTAACCCTGCACTTGCATGGCTAGTCATACTGTATATATTGCACCTTTTCACTGCAATGTGCTCTTATTAGACTATGTTTATGCTGTAATTTAACACTATCTTATTCCCAGTTATAATAATGTCATATTGCACATAATTATTAGCAATTGTGGTAGTGGCAATATGTCTATCTAAATGTATCTACAAAATTAATAAGTAAACAATTAGCTATGCATAAATGGACAGCTGGAACATTACCAAATGTTATTAATGTTTTAAATCCTCATAAACACTGTGTGTCCTGGGTCATTTTATTAAAGGATATAAAATCTATGAAAGCAAAAAGCTGCAACATACAGTTAGCACTGCTGGTCTTCATAGTCAGGTTTCAGTGAAAAACATGAGAAGTAACAGCTTTGCGATAATTCACAGCACAAGCTGCCTTGAGTATATTCAAAATATACCTTCAGAGGTGCTAGTGACAGGAGCTGATGTGTGTGTGTGTGTGTGTATATATATATATATATATACATACATACATACATACATACAAGAATACATTAAAAGTATCTGTGCAATAGCAATTTAATTCCTAATACATACACTGTCTGTCATATGGTAAGGACTCCTATCAACTGTTAACATAAGAAGATAAGTCATTACTGAAAAAAAAAAAAAATGTATTCACGTTGGTATTTATGGTATCATATTTATTTAATTTTGAGTTTTTAAGCAAAGTATTGTCATTGCAAGACAAACATGCACACGTCAGCGTATATATTTTGTAAATCTGAATTGCAGGAAAAAAACACAACACAGCAATAAGACATTCTTTAAATATATATGGTATATTTAGACCTCCGCTTCATAGAGATGTGAGCACAGAAACAATGGACTATCTACACCGACTGACATCTATGCATCTCTTTACAAACTGAGGCCATGATGTTTTAAGGCATTTCATATGACAAAAAGAATTATGTATGAAAACTATGGGTTTCTTCCCAGATGGTTTCTTTTATAAATGACATTATCAAGCAGAACTGTGAAATGTAATACGATGCTCCAAGCACTTACTAACAAGTGTAGAGAGGTATAACGTTTCTGTTTTAATCCATGCATATCTTTCTTTAACATATTAGTGGGTGCTTTTTAGCAGTCAAGCTTTGGAAACCAAAATAGTTTGACCCAATCATCTTCCATTATTACTGCTTGAGAATAATTATTGGATCATATCATGTATTTCAGAATGCTTACTGCAGACTGAAGAACGTATTAAGGTTACATTACGCTTTGCTTTTTGTGATAGAGACCGTTTATTTTTGTTAACTGTATGAGACATAACCCACCAGAAATTAACATTTAGTTACATCTTAATTTAAAATTAAACAGCACATTGCCTTGAGCTTGATATTCATACCCTTTATTTGGATATTATTATTATTATTATTATTATTATTATTATTATTATTATTATTTCTTGGCAGACACCCTTATCCAGGGCGACTTACAACAATATTAAGCATTGTTCAATTGAACTGTATATTTATTTATACGAGCCAGCGAGCACAAACAAGCAAGTGAGAGAAGAAAAGTGAATATGGTACCAGAATTTATTCATGATTCTTTGATTACGGCTTGGAATACATACTAGGATTAGCTTACTGCTGGGGTTGTGTTTATTATTAGTTATATGTGAAGAGAAGGACCATTTATGAGTTTAGTTTAGGCTCGAGAGGAGATTCGAGAGGTTTCGTATGACCTCTTGGTTTGATCTCCGCATACTATAAAAACAGAAGCACGGTACCCCTGCCTCCATGTTTCCTGAGTCATGTCCAACCCCACACGGTGTCACACACCACAGAGAAAGCACTTAATTTTAGTGCAGGATCAAGTTTATTCACCATCTGTTTTAACTCAACTAGATGTGACCCTGTAAGGTTGGAAGTACGCATCACAATTTTGACCATTAAAAAGCAAAGATTGCCTCTAAGATGTTGCCAACAATTCAAGCTAAATATGACTTCTCTAATATACAGGAATTAATTATCTTTGTATATACACAAATATTTTTACATTGTTGTTTCCTCAATTAATTGAGTCAAAGGATGGGCAATAATTGGGATAATCAAATGGTAAACATACTGTAATAGAGCTTTCACAGGTCATGGTTATCACATTATCTAGTGCTGTGGCTTTCCATCAATCACTTTCTTTTGTCCTTTAACAAATGTATAACAAATTCCACAACAGATTAATATTGCAATAGAAAAATATATAGTTGAACAGATCCTACCATGCCATGTGCATTTGTCCAGATGGGTGCTCTTATTACAGACACAGCACCATTCAGCTATATCTACAGATGGACTGTGTGCACTATGACTCTGAGAGCAATCTTACACAAGTGGTTTCTAATAAACAGAAGGGCAGTGCCCAAACTTGCTCTGAATCCCAGAAAAAGTATACCCAAGGCTTTACTTTGTGTGTCTGTGAGATGTGCAAATATCCAATTTAATGCTCAAGATTACTCATGAAAGCCTCAGAGTCACAGATCTTATCTACGATGACACGGCAAGGACCAAGTGACTGATGCACGCAGACTGCACATTGCCCTCTTGTGCAACTATTTCTATTAGATCCCCTGGCTACTATACTGTTTATATCTCATATAATAAGAGCATAACCATTCTGTGTCTCAGTGGTAGCGAAAACGTTGTATCGTATGAGTTTGTTCGATGTGAAAGAGTCCACATTCATTTAATTAAGCTTGATCCGTCCTAGAAGTACTAAAGATGATTTCTACAGTCAGATTTTCTAAGATGGGTTACAAGCAATGAATTATTTGATTTTCATCTCTAAAGCTTTCGCTCAGAGTATCGATAGTTAAATTCTTCTTTTTTTACATGTATTAGACAACAAAAAGATCCCTCCCTTCCATCTTTTGTTCAAGAATTAACGATAAAACACTAAACCCTGAACACTGACGTACATACTAGAACAATTATGCCTTAATATAACAAAATAGGACTTCTATAGAAGATAAGAACTTATCTTATCTTATCTCATTATCTTACAAGTTCCATAAGTGTAAGCAAAGCACTCCACTAGCAAATATACAACAATTTGAAAACAACTTGGTAGAGAATGATTTTTATGTTTTTATTTGTCTTTCAGGTAGTATGCTGAAAGTATATTATAAAATGCAATGTTTCAGATATTTTCTTTCATTTTCTTTGTGCTGCCAGAGCATTGTATTGCTCCATTGCATAGGGTAAAATCATAGGAGAGAGTAACAGAGTACTGCCCTCTGCTACCAGCAATATGTGCAAGTAAATATTTTTTTAAATAAATGTTTGTTTTTACATTGCATAAGCAGAGGCAAATCCTTCTGAAATCTTGTAAGAAACTTGTCACTCTCATCATTCTTAATGCAGATCATCCCGAGGAGAGAGAGAGGGAAAAAAATTGCAAAGAATGTCACAAATTTGTTGGAAAGGGCAAACGCTTTCAAGTGGTTCATATTCTTCTTCAGGAGATAAGTCAGCAGAATTTCTGAATGTTTCTAGTTTTATATTTCTATCATGACCTTGAAGGAAATAAAACAGTTTCCCTTTTCTTATCGGGGATATCTGAATAGCTAATATCTCCAGCCAAAAGCTGACGCACACAGAGGAATATGGTGGCATTTTCATTAAAATTACATTAATATATTCTTTATAACCAGGAAGATAACCTTTAGTTAAAGGCAGGTAAATGTTCCAATATAATACAAAACTGTAATTATAAAAAGAAGGACTTATGCAAGATCATTTTTGCTGAAAATTCTTATTCAGGATATACAGTTTCAACAGGAAAACACAAAGATCCTCAGCAGCTCAGACACATATTGTCCTCTGCAGTCTGTTGATTTCCACAGGATTTTCCTGAAAGGTCAGTTAGGATTAAATAATTAGCAATACTCATTACATAACTGTTAGTTAATGCTATGGAAAATGTATAGGCATTATGGAGATGCCCCCACCCCCACTCTCCCTCATTCATAACTGTTTATCTTATAGACAGATCTCTTGGCGCAGCTTGTCTTTCATCAGTTCAGATTAACATTTTCCCCAGTGAGCATCTATCAGGGATTTCTTGTCGTTTTCCAGTAGGTGTTTAATTGTTAGAAAGGCTTCTGAGGTTTCAGTCATTTGGAATTCATCTAATTGCTCAGCTAGCCAATGACATGCTGCTATAAGGTGCTACTACAGGGCCAAACAATTATCTTCTCTAGTGCTCGGGTCACATTTCTCACATTGCACTCTCACATAGCTACGCCTATTCCCTGCATTCAACATTAGCTTGCTGAGCCAACATACCTTCACAGAAATGGCCATTAATTGCAATATTTTTGGTATTCTGCAAGCCATTATTTCAAAGAGGTTGGATTATCTTGTGGAGCAATATTAACATTAATCGCTGCATGGAAAGGTGATGGCTATGTACAGAAAAGCAGGACCATTTGTGGTTTCAACTGATTGCAGATGTAATTTCAGGGTCAGTAACGATGCAGACCTGTTTAAGATTCAGACCATTTTAAAGGAGATCTTGCCTTTGAAGCTTGTTAAATAAATCTCTTCTACTTGATTAATCCATCTCTTTACGTTCCCCTATGTATGTCAAAATTATGATCACTGTGTTACATAACATTTTATCTTAATGGTAGAAAATCACCCTTGCTCTAACTTCATTCATTTTTGGGGGGTTTAAGGGGATGGCTATTTAAAGGAACAGATCCTGGCAGAATTTCCTGGTAACAGACTTCAGACATTGATTTCAGCTTTAATTGAATCCCTTCCTTTTGGTAAACTCCTTTACACATATATTATAGATATATTATATATTACCATCTCAAAATGGTTCAGCTCCTGAAACTACAGTCCCAGAGATCCAAACAGTGGGAGCAGGGGCTTATGAAAAAATAAGATGAATATAAGGAAATAGATGGAAGTAATCCATTTAAATATTCAATATTGTCCAAAAGCTTTTATAAGGATTTTTGGTGCAGGTATCTCTTAAAGGGATTTAATTTGCCTATAGATATAGCTTTCTTAGTCTTGCAGTTTGTTACAAAGTTTCTTCGAACAATCCTCTGACCATTAAGAAAATTATAATGTTTTATGGAATACAAAAATGCCTGATATTTTTCAGATATTTTACATTTTCCTTACTAGGAAATGCATCGCCTAAATATAGAACATATTGCTTCTGTGAAAGTTGATAAAAGGACAGATAACAGACAGGGATGGATATTAAAACAATCTGCAGCAAAATCATGCCATAATGACTCAATCTGATAAACTGGCACTACTTTTTAAGTCCTGTAGCATCCCCACAAGGAGCAAATAAGGCAGCTTAAAATGTTCAGAAGACAGAATTTTCCAGCTGAGATCCAGATGGCAAATAATGCAGTTTTTTAATGATGAATCACAGTAGGTCATGCTGTATAAATAAAACGCAGGAAAATATTAATTAATTCAGTAAATCTGAGAATTCATTAAATGAGATGTCTAACTCCTTGGAGACAAAGTGCAGGGAAGAAATGATAACTACAGTAAATGAGCCGTGGCTATGGCTTTTGCAGAACAATACGTGTTTCTTATTGAAAGAGACGACGTGTGAGGCTGTATCATATCTGATGTGGTCTGCATGTATGGGTATATGATAAGCTTTGGCAGCCCTTATGCATACAGCATACAGAAACAACAGGGTAGTACCTGCATCAGTGTGTCTGGACAAACTGTGCCTACTGTGAATCTTAAAGATTTTAAAATAGCTGCCTATCTGTACGAAAGCTCCGATTAAACTTTTCAGTGTAACTCAGACTGGTTTCTTTATTTGCATGAAATACTCTACCTAAGGAAAACTACAGTAAAACAAAACCAGCACAGCCCGATTAAACCTGGCTTGAACACAAACTGACTGAGAAAATCTGGCAACATTTCAAACTTTACTGCTGCGGTGAAAGCTCTGTGGAAATCCATCTGTACATGCCAGTATCAACAAAATCACGGCTGGTACGGTACTGTATGGATCCCTCATCTGAGATTGACTGAGGTTGCATATCTCAGAAATGTGTATGACACAACAGTCTTTAATACACAATACTACTATGCACAATTTATGATTAGTGATTCAAAATAAATTAAAGATAAGAAAACAAATATTAAAGTGATATTACTTTTCTGCCGTGGTTCATGCAAAATATATTACACAACACCTTCACAACAGGAAATAAAATCACACTGTACTGCCATTAGGAAACCAAGGGCTGCAAACAAAACAGTCTTCTGGAGGTGAATCTTACACCCCCCCAACCATGACGATGTCTTAATTTCCCTGACAATTACATCACTTGAGATTTTCAGGAAATTGACTTAAGGTTGACCTTACCAACCTAATGGAGGCCAGACCAGCCCTATAAAGTTAATGGACGCCAGCTTTTTAAAGCCCTTTTAGATCGAAGTTTTGAAAGACACAATGCATGGCAATAAAAGGCATTTTAAACAACCTTAACAGGTTGTTATGGTGATAGCCGCACCAGTTCTGTCAATCTCCCTGTCAGTGTGTCAGATCCACTGTCCACTTAGACACGGCAGGGATGCACATTTCTCCCGAATCTCAGCACTCTAAACAGATTGGGATTGATTGCTGTGGCAGCAGGGGGCTAGGAAATTGTTGTCTATGTGCCAACACAGGCGCTCGAGACACTGGGGGAGTGGAGACCATTCAGAGAAACTGTAACTTTGACAACACAGACGCATGCCAGGGCCTTGACATGAAACTGCAAGATGGATGTGTTGCTCTTTGCTTGCCTTCACCAAAGGTAATGTTGACCTTCTCTATATAAGCAATGGAAAAATGCACTGTGTTCCAGGTTTGTAATTAACTACAAAGACACGTGTCAAATTATTTGTTTAGGTAGGCTACCTTTCCCCCCTATAATCTCTGTGTAATAAACCAGGGCAGAACAAATATCTGTATAGACCCAGGTACAGCTTAGGTAGCACCACCCCCTTCTTAAATTTAATTTCCTATACAATGTTTAATTTCTATCATTCATTTCCTCTTTTTAATATGTACAGAACAAAAAGCAGCGACAGCGCGTTTATGAAAATTTGCATCCTTTTTTCCCCCCACTGGAAACTGCAGCTTTAAATTTGAATGGATGTTCTCTGAAAATAACTGAACTTAATTTCACCCTTTCCATATCTTTTCACACGGTTATGTCATGTCTAAAAAAACTAAATAAGAGTTGCCATACCTCATTCAGAGTAAAGCTGCAAAAGCAAACCAAATGTTTAAATAAATCTATACTCGACATGCACACCAGCATGCAAATGAATATGAAGAATATAAGTTCAAGACAGATACTTGTTAAGTCATGAGGAAACTATCTAAATATTAAAACTGCCTTGACAGTGATGCTTCTAGTGAGTGATGCTATTTATGGTTTATTGCTTTTCTCTGATGGATGATCTATTTCTCCATCTACTTCTGTCTCTACCTTTTCTTTTCTTATGAACATTCAAAAGATAAATTAGAAATTGCTCTGGGGATAATGTGGACACTTTTATTAAAACTGTATTCCCTCCAATCTGATCAAAATCCACAGTGGGGAATAATACCTCAGAGAGATGACAAGTTTGGCTATTTTTCAATCACTTCCCCTAATCCCGACACCTACGTCACACTGAGGAAATGGATCGCTCATCTCATTGCTCTGACAAACATGGTGGTTTCGCTAGCACCTCGAGAAATCACACGTATACGTATGTAGCGTTATGTTGGGTGTATTTTGATAAGAGCATTTTGGCTCTGAGCTGAAGCACTGATCTAAAGAAGACCTCTCCCCCCCCAAAGTTATCAGATTTCCTTAGCTCATCAGCTTGGAACTGGTTTGCATCAGAGTGACAGTTTCGGGGAGGATGGCACCGAGAATGGGCCGCATGGTTTGGAGTCCTGCTGTGAAATGTCTGGAGAAAGGGGCCTGTAGGTAATAAAAACTCTTTGAAGTGGACGAGAGCCGAAATCCCGACACAGAGCTACGAACCCGGGCCAACCGGCATTTCCAAAAGATGGCATGGATTGACATCAGTCATAAATCAAGCCCCCCTCCAATAGGACACTGGGGGCTGAAACCAAAATCCAATCTCAAAAATTCAAGAACCAATCACCTATTGATCTGACAGACTATAAGGAACAGCGCACGGCCTTTCTCTTTCTCTCTCTCTCACCCGAACCAGAAACTCGCTGCCACAGCTCAACCTGTAGCTCTGTTGCCAGAACCGGAACCAGAAACCAACCAAGTCTTTGCCGGCAACAGAAGAGTTAAACTGGGAGAAGGAGATTGAGCCGTACGAAGAATTCTTTTAAAGGACTTTATTAAATAAAGAACTTTACAGACTGCGCTGCCCGCCTGTGCCCACCTGATCAGTGGAGTTTTACAGCTGGACAATTGACTGAATACGAAAGTGTCAGTCATTTAAATAGCTATTTGAGTCTTAAGAAACTTGACCCTTGGAACAAACAGGGCCCTGCTTTCCTCAAAGACTTCGTCTTCAAGTAACTACGGTGGAACCCCTGCTTACAAAGAAGATTTTGTGCACAACCTTGGAGCCTTCAAACCAGTGGAAAATCTGTTTGGAAAAGACTCTACTTTCGCGAAACCCCAACTTCCAGGTGCATCGACTGAGTGGAAGTTCTTGGACAAAGCCGAACCGGACTGCCTTTGTTCCAAAACACACGGACCTCGTGCCGTGTGCTGTTATCTGAGCCCGAAACCAGAGAGTTTAACAGTTTGGAGTTTGTGATTCATGACATTTGAGAAATCAATTAGAAATGTTAATCTGTGATTCATAACTCTAGAATGTGTAATATCATTTAGTTTTCTTAAATATAAATGTGTGTTGCATTAAACTGTTTTGTTGATAATTTTAGAAATAAAATCTGTCAACGCCGAGAAATATCTTCTCATTCCTGTTTAACTGTTTAGTCTGAAATTGACACAAGTTAATAGATATTAGATTATTGGTGGCCCTGCCTATCCTTAATCATTGAATAATAATCAGTTAAGGGAAATTGTGGTAACAAGTAATGATAGGATCTTTCTCGGCACCTAAACGTAAATGAGACTGATATATATATAACGAGAAGTTACCTGACATAAATACTAACCTGCGTAGTTATTTAATGTCTGACTAATAATACTAACGAGATACTCACCTTCGTCTTACTAACCGGTATTGTAGTCAATGTGTTTATAACCTTTTTTGTTTAACGATTTGTGTGTTATCATATGCGATCCCATGGTCTTTGATTTGGTCACGGAAGTGATTTGTCTTTGATTTGTTGATCTAGAGTTGAATTTTAATTAGTTTTTCCCTTTTGTATAATTAGTGTAGTGCTACATTTAGTCTTTGTTTTGAATAAATTTAACAATTTATATCTTTGGAATTGGTGTCTGCGTCCAATTATTACAGAAATTGAGTTCTACAAGATTCCAGGATTCGTGATAAGGTGATACTATAAATTCACTTCTTTAATTGAAATGTATAAGTGTACCTTACGCTACACGTACCTCCTAACACGTTTCTCACCGGAATCGCATGTTTATCTTTTTTCCCCAAACGCCTCCTGTCAGGGTGGCCAATACCTCAAGGAAGTGTTCTTATTTTAATTTTCTAAAGGTAACTAGCTTGAAAGACATCTGGCAGACCAAGCTTTACATTACTGGAAAATAAAATCACTTTTAAAATCTTGGCCCATGTATACAATATTTCTAAATTAAAGTTGTTAATTGCCAGTCATTTAGTTTTCATATAGGCAAACTTTTCATTTTTCTATATTGTCAAAAGATTAATGTTAAGTTCTTTATAAGATAAAGAATATTTTCTAATAGATTTTTTTTTATGTATCATATAATATAGTGTGTAATGCAGCCTATATGATATATTATTGTGCTACTAAAAGTGATTTCCTAGTTACAGTAATGCCCAAATGACCTAATAACAGTTGAAAATTATTTTAAATTATTTTATTGGGTGAGATTATAGTATATAGAGGGAAATATAAAGCTATATAGCATGTGAGATGAATGGTGATTCTTTAGTCAGCTCAAGGGTGTACACATTACAGCCAGGATTAAACGAGAAAATCCATTCTGAACAGCCAAGAGAGGCAACGGAACCATTTTATAAGGCTATATTGCAACAAATTACAATGAAAATACGAGGACAATTCTGTTGGTCTTTCAAGGCTTACTGTACCTTATGACTTGAGGGAGAATCAAATGTGGCAGAAACTCAAAAATAATTCAATACCATCCTTCCCCCCCCTCAGCAAACAGCTCTCAGTCCAATGGATCGCAGCCGCAATCAGGCGTTACTGGTGGAGGTTATCGCAGCCATGCAGGCAGGGCTCATGCGGTGCAGACCCACAGAGAGCACCGGGTCCTGGCTGAACCCTCCTTAACACCACCGGGACTTCAGCTACCAGGGCCCTGCAAGATTACCCCCATTGCAACGTCTGAGCAAGTCATTACTCCTAATAGTTTCAGTGGCAAGCATGCAAGCTCCAGTTTAAGTGATTTCAAAACACATTGAGCACCCAGGGAGTGGTTAATTCAACTGAATTGTAATAATCAAAAACAACTTTATAATTACTACCAAATAGGCATTTGTTTTGCACTAAAATTGCTTGCTGTTTTGTCCTACAGGTTGATTTTTGTTGAGTGCATCCATTTACATTGCTGTTAAGGTAGGATATACAGGTACAATACCAAATACCAAGGCCTGATCTCACTCACCAGTCTTTGGGCTTCAAATGGCAGTAATTAAATCAAATTATAACACTTTATTTATCATTTCTGTAATTTCATAATGACATTTAGCTTTCAAGTCTACTTCAGAAGACAGGTCTAGATCAACATGTCAGTTATTTAATCCTTGAGCTGTAACTGGTGACAGAGGGCCTTAAATCAATTACTTGTTTATTACTCTATTCTGACGTATTAAACTTGTAAATAAATAGCCAAATAGTCTCTATGGAAAGCTATGGAAAGATATTTCATTTGCAAGATATAGAAAGTGTCATCATATTGTCTTTTTATCTCTCATTGCAGGCCCCATTTTATTGTGTATTGTTGCCTTTGCAGCTGCTTCTTCTCCTTAATGCAGAAGCTAAAAAGAAATTAAATCAATTACCACATCAGCTTCTATTAAACATCATGTTATTCCAGACATACTCCCTGTATTTCAGACGATGGCTACAACTGAAATGGGGCTGAAAGCTGGGAATCATCTCCCTCAGGACAGGAGACTTCGGTGTCATTTATCTCATGAAAATGTGCCAATAGCCAATTTTTCATCCCGCGGCTCACTCTCATTTGCTCGCTAATATCCCATGAATTAATGATAAGACTTCCCAAGCTGCTGCACTAAGCGTTTGCCTTGGATGAGGTGGTAATTTTGCATTTCTTACCTACATTTTTAATGGCAATATTTCATTTTAAACACTTGGTAGCTGGCGTTTTAGCTCTTTAGATACCAGGCTATGACTAAATAATACTTAGTCACCTGGTTCGTGGCACAGATTAAGGTAGAAGTCATCAAAGGAATTGATGCATAAATAGTTCTGGATCCATAAGCCCAATTCCTAAAAGGTGTTAAATAAAAGGTATTAAAGAACCCTTGTCCTGAGCCATACCCTTTCATTTCATGATCATATTGTGGCCTAAGGCATCTGAGAATTGTGACCTTTAAGTAAACATTGATTTCATATTCAAAACAAGCTGAACTTCAGTTTAAATACATGGTTTGTGGTTTTATTTATGAAGGGTTTTAATTGCTTTTAAAGTGGAGCTTCAGGGGAGGCAAACGACACTTATCTTCATTATAAAGTCTCAAAGTCAAAATATTTGTATGAACAAATTCACCATAATGAAAACAAATATCGATCCTACTGGTACTAAGGACTTACAATGAGCAGAAGGATTAAAGCATATATAACTTTAGTGTTATATGGCTTATGAATCTTTATATTGTACAATCGTAAGTTTTTCTATTAGTTTTCTATACAAACATTATGGCCATGGAGTAGAGATGTAAATGTAATATTTGTTATACCATAAATACATCAGAATACCAATTGATTGACAGCTATAAGCAAGCAAGAGAGGCGCCTTTTGCCTTAATTACTTGAGCACAGCAACCTGTGACCTACAGTTCTTAACCCGAGTCAAAACCACTTAATCCAAGGGACAACAAAATAGCCGCATCGCTGCATGACTTTGTGATGCAGAACGATCAGCTCTCTGACTGCACATAATTGAACTTGGCTTGCTGACAGGGGCCACTGCTGGTAGCTTGAAGTGTCTGAGTTGGCCCTTAGAGAGTATGTTGTACGTGGCCCAACGGGAACTTCAGTTAGATCTCTTCTATAGGAGAATCCACAGCTCACACCCATTACATATGTCCCACTAGTGGTGATCAATGATGAAATCCATAGGCAAATGCATCCATTCACAAATTTGTCTGGCACAGAAAAAAAGCTCTGAACGTGAAATAAAATATTAGGAAATGCATTTAGTGAGTAAAAGGAATCTGAGTATATCAAATTCCTTTTTTTTTTTTTTTCAAAAATAAGAGCTCTTAAATTCTTGACTGTAATGGATTCCAGCATATCTGTGTGAACCTAATGAAGAGCTGCTCTTTCCAGACAATGATTTGATGCGTC
Source organism: Amia ocellicauda (assembly GCF_036373705.1). NCBI lineage: Eukaryota > Metazoa > Chordata > Actinopteri > Amiiformes > Amiidae > Amia > Amia ocellicauda. Next base: position 14,611,707 of record NC_089868.1, on the reverse strand, counting down.
TACTCTGTTGGAATAAATGGAGGGATTTTCGTGCTGCTCACCAGGCTTTGAGGTGCTCTCAGTTTTCAGATGTATTAACCACGTTTTCGTGGTTCACGTCCTGGAAGTCTCAGGACTTGGATCGCTTGTGTTCGCACTGCAATAATCAAGTGAGCTCAGTTCGCTTTGTCTTCATCCCGTCATTATGGCTCCAGTGTATTGTTTCTTAAGGTGCTCATGCATCGTTGCCATGCTCACGCCATGTGAGTTCAGCTTTGCAAATGTTGCAGCAAACTGTCTTCAACGTAAATTCAATGTAAAGTGCTCCTACACTTTCCATGGGTGTAGCTGCAGCCTCCGCCATCTTTCAAGTTTAGTTTTTTATTCTTTTGTAGCTGCGCCCCAGGTAGACCCAAATAATCGACGATGAATTACATTAACATTTTAGTAGATTTTAATAATCAACGTTATCGATTAGTTGTTGCAGCCCTATTGTCGCTGAGTACTATTGTATCTGTAAGTGTGTTTTAATGACAAGATGGCTAACGCCAGCTAGTAGGTCTCTGGATATTGAGCCTAATGAACCGCTGCAACACTGTGTCATAAACATCATTCACGGGACTTGCCTTCGTTCCCTGCAGTTAATTGGGACAATCCACAATCGAACTACATTTCCCACATTTGCTACAGTAATAATGATTTGTTTAATCAAATATCATTATTATCATAATCATTTCAATGTAGTCTTTCCTTATAGAGTTCAAAAATTGTATTCACACTGTGCACCCAAATTTTATTTCACACTGGCACAACTTTATTTTTATTCGCAAATGCGAGTAAAATGCTCGCACTGTAGAGCCCTGTCAGTGTTGCAATTCTACATGATTGGTTTGCCTACAAATATACAATAGTAGTGCAACGTCCCCTAAATATCTGTCTAGAAGTATTTTACTGCTACTGCCATACCTTTAAAGATATAGTGCTACTTTACATTATGGGATGTATTCAACAAGATTTTTTACAACAATTATTTATTTCTGACACTTATTTTCTCACACAAACAAAAGTACAAATAATATAATAATAATAATTCAAAAAATTTATGAAAAATGAATACAGTCAAAACTACACATTATTGGATGAAATATGGAGTTTGTTTCCTGATTGCAAAAGAACCAAGACCATCCAGTGTCATTCAAGTTTTTCAAGCGAACCAAGCTCACTTCTTTTGCCAAACGGACTGAGACCACTTATTTCAGTGTCTCAGTTTGTTTCGGTTCGGTTCATTGCCAATTCGAAAACTGTTGTTCTCACACTTCCCCAAACGAAACAAACCTCTAGTGTGAACTTCACATTAGAAAATACTGTTGACAAAAGAAATCTGAACTTCTGAAGCCTGATCATTGCTTTTGTATAACATAACTTAATATCAGGTACTGCCTGCCATTTAGACAAAAGGAATGTCTTAAAATGCAAATGGAATCCACCATTATTAGGAAGAAAATTGTAAATTTGGGATACCAAAATGGGATAGCACATTCATCTCAGAGTAAGCATCACGATCATCAAATAATAAATATTATTCTTATTATTCTTATTATTAAATTATTCTTTATTGCTTTCTCTTGTCACTAGAAAGAAGATTACATAAAATATTTATTTTCAGTCCATTAACCAGGCATGGGAATTGAGGGTTGTTCTAGTCTTATTAACGAACAAACTAAGTTCCCATAAGGTGAACGGAATGAAATAAACATTATTTACTATGCTATGTTAAAACAAAAAAATCTACCTCAAGTGGGTTAAAATGAATAAGAGACAAGTCAGCCTTCAACCTAGACACTTCTTCCTACTATGGGTCTGATTAAGTCTGCATGCATTAATTTCACTCTCTGTGTTAAATGAAGAGTGCTTTCCAAAGGTACAGGCCATTAGGTAAAAAATTAAGATCGCACCCATAATATTTCCTAAAAAGGTTTTCCTATCAATGTTGAAAGTACTTCCAATGTTTTAGACATAAAACATTTGACCAAATTGCAGCTTTGATTAACATTATAAAGCATTTTGATTTAATGTCACTTTCTAATCTGAAGAATACGAAAGGTCATTTAAATTTACTGTTGTCTTAAAAACAAATATTTACCTTTACTATACAGTCATATTTGCTATAGTTTTCCTACAAGGTATATTTTTATATATTATATACGTCAGAAACATACTTTAATGAAGTGTAAAACTAAAGTTCGACCACATGCTGGGAACGAATTACACTAAACACCCAAACATTTCAGAAGGTTAACAGACACTAAACAGTGCCAGGTCCGCAATTAACGCATGTTTATATTCTCACATAAAGAGGGGGAGAGCTGGGCTCAATTGTTAAAGAAAAAATAATTGTTTAACATTAGAAAGTTCTCAATAGCATTGCAGGACACCTTGCACTGACAGCACAGCAAACTGGATTGTCTACACATGCATATGCATCCCTGAGGGAACCCTGAATTTATTTTAGAATGAAAACATCTGAAAAAAGGCGAACACACGTCACTATTCAGTGCTACAGAAGCATGTTGCTAGAGCCTGTTCCATTTCACACAATATCAGTATCCCCTTGTTCATAAAACACCCAGACTCTGGAAACATGCATGAATGCTTACTACAGGTGGCACTGTTTGGAACTGAAACCATAAAGTCATTTTATAGTTAGCGGTATCTGATCTTGGCATGTTTGCACAAATAATAATCATTAAATAAAAATGAACTTGTAATACAGAGGTTTCATGACTTCAAGGGAAAGACCTTTTCACAGCTTATTACGACTTTGACCTCTTGGTGTTGACAAAAGATTAAAGTTACAGAGTATGAAGAGGAGACTGTAATTGCCCCACTGGATTCAGGTTGGTTACGAGAGGAATTTGAGCACGTGCCCAGCCGCAGCAAGTGAAGGGCAACGATGCCTTTTTAGAGGCCAAAGTTAAATGGGCTCTGGTGGGTCATAGCCGAGGTCTTACTGGGCATGATTCCAGAGCACTGGCACAAACGGAACTAATTGGCACCTAATTAGTCATTCTTCTCTCAAAGGGTCCAAGCATTCACTGAAGACGGAAAGATAATGTGAAAGAGCTTATTTTTAATCATGAGTAAATCAACTCAATTAACCTTTAAACTGGCAGAGACGTTTCATTAAATGGTTCATTTTAAAGGAGTTCCCCATTTTCACATTTAGAAAATATTATTTTTTTTTCACCACCCAGTGTATTGCTAGAGGATGAATTCTGAATATCCGTTACTGGTTAAACAAACTAGTGGATTCCTTTGGTTTGTTGAAAGCTGTCAGACAGTAGCAGCTGGTCCCAGTAAGGACTGTTATGCCCCGCTCATTATTGTCTTGAGGTGATTGGTATGGGTGGAGTTCCTGGTGCACTACGCCTGATGATACCTTTTGGGGCTGAACCTGTATGAATGGACGTGACATCACCGGACCTATAGTCTAAGAGTTCCTGCACTAAAGAAAGCTCCCTCAAACATACTTAGTCTGTGTGTGTGATTGCTGAGTTTCTTTCTTTTGGTTGTTTTCTTTGTTTCCCCTTTAAAAACATTTGTCTTTTCTTTTTTGGCTTCCCATGGTAGGGCAGTGAGTGATGTAACCCTTCATATGTTGCTTTTTGTGTTTCTTTTACTCTCCGTCTACACTGCCATAGCATAGATTGGGAATGTATTTATTATACTTTATCAGACCTCATATTTTTGTTATCCTGAATAAGCTGTGGAATAAAAGTGTAGTGATCTACACTTTTGTGTTGTTAGAAGCGACTCTGCTTCAATCTGCTTTGCAGCTTTGTTTATGTTTACAATGTGTGCGGTATTGCGTTCTTATTGGTGAGCGCTTTTGTGGTCGTAACAGGACTTTAAATTGAGTAATGCTGCCTCATTACTTTAGTGGCTTTAGGGGGCTCTGGCTATCACATGGGGGGAGTGCAGAATTCCTGCAATTAAAACATCTTTATTTTTTTCTTCTTTATTTTTTCAGGTGTGTGGCACTACAGAAGGGAGATGAACCTTTACATGTTAATTCATACTTCTTGCCTCGAGCTGTGATTGCATTCACTCTCATTTCTTCCTTGCACATCAATGAACACCACCAAATTCCCTTCCCAGCACTAGGAGTTCTGCCATCTTACACCTGAATAAGCAGCAGCATAGTACACCCCCGCCTCTCTCCCTGAATACTACACTTTACCCCCAGGCAAAAACCAAACACTAAAAACATTATCCAAATCTGATTTTCTTCAACTATTGGGGTCCCGTGTTCTACAAAATTCACTGATATAGTAAGCATTGGCAATGTACTTTTTGTTGACTTCATTTATTTTATTTTGCAGACCCTATTTAAGGAATGCCAGTTAACGTTTCAGCTCCCCACTTTATAGTGCACACCTCTACCAAACAAAGAGAACCAACATTATGCTACTTGAGGTCCACTATTAGCATCAGCATCAGTATCCAACATCAATATGTGAACCCGAGACCTTATAACCACACACATCCCTGTAGATAACATATTATAGACTGTTTAAGCATTTTTCTCTTATTATTCTCTGAGACCAAGCACTGTAGAAAAACAGATCATAAACCCTCTACTACAGCTATGCTGCTCCTGCTGATTTATGCAAGAAGTTCACTGTTATACTTGGCCTGCATGAAATCAGTCACCTTGTTTGTGTTTGGTGCTTGCATGGAATAATTCACACACATTGTTTATGTCAAACTTGCAAACAACTGGTAGTAAATCAATCATATGGGAAGAGTTAAAAATGCAAATGGGATGCCCTTTTCTTATCATCTTCTGTGTTTCGTCTTCTAAGCTTCAAAATACATCTGTCCCACCTTCTGGGTTTACATTATTGCTGTATGTAGTTGAAAAATTTGCTCCCGTTTTGATTGAAGATCCTTTAATCATTTATTTGCTTGTATCTACTGTCACGAAAATACAATTCTGTTCAGGAAATAAAAACAAGTGTTCATTATGTGCTAGAAAATAAAATGATTCATGGTTTTCAAACTTATCTGGGCATGATAACCTAGTAAAGTTTAAAATGCTTGTGCACCTCAAAGAATTGGATGTTAAGACCTGATCGAAACTGATCCTTGAAGGTCAGTGTTTGTTGTCATTGTTCCAACTGACATATTTGGTCTTGAGTACAATTTACTGTTTATGAAATCTGCATCGTTTCCCAGGGTTTAGCCTAATGGTATTTTCACCAACCACAGTTGACTCGGTGTCATTTAGCTTTCTCCAAAACTGTGATGATGAAAAGACTTCCTCTACTTAATTAAATCTATTTTACGATAATCGTGTAGTCTGCTTCTGTCTGCCTGGGTATTATAAACACAAAAGGGTTGTTGAGAAAGAAAACACAGAAGACAGGCCTTATACTGCCAGGCTCCTGCTCAAACACTTTGCTCTGAAGCACAGAGGAAAGGAAAGCGATGCCAATTTCAAAGGCACCATCACTACAGCATATTCAATTTTATAAGAGTTTTTTTTTTAAAGCTATAATTCAACAAACAAACAAATACCCTTTTCTTTATGGCACATCCCCCCAGTTAAGCAGAATTATGAAAGCACATTGTACTTGCATAAACACATTATCTGCCCCTCTAGAAACCCTCCGTTATTCATGAGAAAGACTTGACGTCCCTCTCTGCCAGAGAGAGCCTAGCATGTGGATGAGATTATGTGGCACTTTCCCAGAACATTTGATAGTTTGATCCCACTTTTCTTTGATCACTGCCTCAAAAGCAGATTGTTTTTTTATTTTTCGGGGGGTTTTGTTTCAGTCTTTGTTAAATCTTCAGGTGTCCGTATACATCCTTTCAGCATCTTAACATTTTGTGCTCCCTACTGCTGGAAGACAAGGTGAATAACTCATCTTAATGCTCAAATTAAACAGTGTCTTTGTCTAGCCAGATCATCTGTATTTTAACAATCATTTTATGTGCAGCCTGCACATGTGCTCATGCTACCACTCCCCATTTTTACAATAATATGGGAAATTAAGTCTACACCTTTCAAGCAACTTCATACAATGAGAGCAAAACAACTGTACACTAGATGTTGTTTTCCTCCATGGTATCTGTAGGAAATAATGAATATTTGGTGTTGGGTTTTGGGTCTGGGGAAATTACCTGTAGTTACAGTGATGCAAACTCCAGGGGCATCTGTAGACAATACCAGGTTAATTCACATACTTTCATTACATGTGTGAAATGTGAACCACAGACTCCCTAATTAAAGCGACGTGCTACAGCTGCCAAAGGGAGCCAGCACAAGTTTGAGATCCCGAGACAACAGATCTCTAGCGAGTCCGGAGCTGGGAGATAAAGGCAAAGGCTCCAATGGAGACTCACAATAAAGCGGGTTGGGAAGGAAGGAGAGAAAGACAGACAAAGACAGACAAAGAGAGAGTGAAAAAAAGAAGCGTGTTGGTAGAAACATTTATTCTGACTGGGAAAACTATCTGGGCAAATAGAGAAGGATATTAGAAAACGTATAGAAACTTATCTTATACTGATTTAGAAAATCATGTCTTTAAATTCCCTATTATCCAATACCAGGGGCGAACAACACACCCACACTCTGAGGTGCTTTTTATACACCACTTGACTTACAACCTACCCTTCCACGACTATTGATGGTACAGTACAGCTTTCCAGAAACAATCCTGTTGCTCCAGCACAATTTTGTCCCCTAATATGGGGTCTCAAATCTATCCAGCCCCTCATTAACCTCTCCTCAAAATGCAAAACAATTTTGGAAAGGGGTCATCTGGAAGGCGATACAGAGCTCCTTTGAGACGTTTTACAGAACTATTATTCAGCATATTAATATAGGGCCCTGCAGCCTCACTTAAAGAGTTTGTAGAGTTTGCAATTAACTTTTTCTGAGTCAGTCATCAACTGAAAACTTTAATTTATTTTGTGTTGCAGTCCATTCTAATAAGGGGCTAACCTAAGGTTAGAGGCATAATGATTCACCAATTCAAATTGATGCACCGGTCCAGCTGTTTGAGATAAGTCTGCACCGATTCCAATTCCCCAATCCAGTCCATATTTATTAGTGAGCTGGTCAAATATCGATCCGCTCGTCACAAACTGATACAGCAATTGCCAAGCGGATCATAATGTGTATTGTTTTCATTCACAAGTCATTGGCTTCTCCTATAATGATACTTTTGACCTGGCAGCAATACTGTGTGGGGGGTGGTTTAAGCCATGTGATTTGTGCAGATCAAAGATCAGAAACACCTGTCTGTCTTGCTTTGCATGAGTATGATTGGCCACTGAAGAAGTACATGGCGGGTTTACAAACAAATGGAATGGTGTTGCCGGAAACTAATCTAAACTAGTCTTTGGATCTTCATACGGATGTACTGCAAACCAAATAACGATTTGAAACATAAAGCAACTTTACAAATTTGCATTTAGTAAGTTTATATTTATGCAAAATAACTTAATGTGAACCATCTTCATTTTATTCATAAAACATTTGTAACTGTGATTAAAACACAAAACAATCACATGCACTGAATGGCTGCTGTGGCTCTGTGCTGTGAGTTCCCTGGCTCACGCTGTGTCTCTGGAATCACTGTGAACAGACTGACCGAGAACCTGGGCAAAAATTCACAAAATGGACAGGTGTGGCTCTTATTTTCACGCTTATAGCAAAAATACCACAGTGATTTCCCATTAATTTGAATCCGTTTTGCTTTTTTATGCATCTTTTTCAGCGTGTACTATTCACCCCCCCCCCCAAAAAAAAAACCTAAGTCCCTACAGCCCACACACACACACACACACGCACCTCTATTAAATGTACATTACTCTGAATCAAAACTAGGTGAGAGTTTCATACACTTTGGATTTATTTAATACACACAAGTGTTCAATACAATAATAATGACAAATATATTAATATCAATCTCAGAAGAAACTGTGAAATTGTATTCAGATTAAACCAAAACGTTGATTGCAACGTCAATTACACACAAAATCTTAATCTTCTAGTCCTAAAGGTATTCAGTCTTTTTTCCCTTTGAGAACCTCAAAATATAAATGTGTGGACTTCTACTTTGCTATTTGTTAAATTGGCTGCCATAATAATTGCATGGGAAATAGCCAGTTTGTGTGTTTCTATCCCTTAGTTGGATGATGTGAATTTAAATAATTTATATGCATTTCTAAATCCAACCATTTTAAATTGAACCGAATCGCACTGTATCAAATCAAATCCTATTGTATCGCATCTGACTCAAAGCTGAATCGAACCATATTGAATCATTAATTTTTCCAAACTTGTCTTTCCTGTATCATATCGGTGACAAGTGTATCTAGATGCATATCTAATCAACAGAGAGGGAAAGATACACACCCCTACTAAGATTGTGTATCCCGTAAAACAGTAAAAAAAATAATTAATTAAAGAGGGGTGCTAGTGCTACTTGTTGCTAGTAACATCACTCTGAACATAAGTATTTTGGTGCTTGGTAACGTAGGTCCATTGCCAAGTTGATAGAGAAATCTTTCTCCGCAGCCTATTGACCCAAGTACACACTATAGGCACAAAGCTAATTATAGCACGCCAATCAAAAAACATAAGAAAACAATCTTTGTCTTCTCCAGTCAGAAGTTAATGAGCTGTGTGTTTGACCTTATTATTTTACTAGTCAAGGCATGAGGAGCTCAAGTACAGCAGAAATGCCACACATTGCTTTCCATAAACATAGTGCTAGTCATGTTAGGAATGATGAGAACATGGCTTTGCCTGCCAAAGGAAACCTGTTGACCTGATTTGTACACTCAGTTCAAAGCATCAAAGCATGTCAGATCCTTAAGTCCACATTTGGCTGATGTTAACAGAGAAAGGTAAAAAACATACACACATTGCTTAGAGTAGCTTGTGTTTTTGTATGTTCTGGATTATAAAAAGTACTAGTGCCAAAGTACAACTCAAAATAAAATTAAGATTGATGGGTGGGTGTTATTATTTTATTTTCAGGATAACTCGTGTCAAAAAAAATCAAAAGGATCTTCATGCTGATGCAGACATATTATTCATGTCTGCCATTCTGTGAGTTCTCCCTACGCTGTTAAAGAACCACACAGCAGGTTCCCAGGAAGAAGAAATCAGTGTGCCATGAAAAAGGGAAAAAACAAGACTGAATTCAGTTCAAACACCCTCGCTACATATTCAGCTGTTCAGCATATTTTTTTTCCACTCACCTCCTTTTGTCTTTGAAATCACCTCTTTAAAGATTCATAAACTAAAGCAATTTACATGAAAGTAAAGTCACTGATTAGTAATATTGCAATTGCCTCTGTCCCGCAAAGACCTGAAGGCCTGCTAAAACCAGCAAGGTTACAGCAGCATGAATGCATCACACTAAATAATAATAATAATAATAAATGAAAAGAAAAAACGTATTATCTTTATCCTTTTAAAAAGGGAATACAGCTGATGTTGTTTTCCTCCCTTGGCAATCAGCCTTGATAACAAATCTCAATGCCTAAATGCTGACATTGAAAATGATCTCTTTCTGGGAGACCTGGGAGAGCACTCAGTGTATTATGCAGTAAGAATATACACATTTTTAAATTGATTTTTTTTTTCAGAGGGGAATCTATATATGGAATGCAATACCTGCGTGGGAGACCATAATCAAGAAACAACAAAACTAACAGTTCCATAACCATGGTTATCCATTCAGTAAATAAATACATACAATAAATAAACAAATACATTTGAGATTAACATCCCTCCGAGACAGGTTGTCAAACATAGTGGATCTGAGCTAGTTGACAATCCCGCCAACCCAAAATAACCTGTATTACAGGTGGATGTCTGTGTATGACATTTAATCAATTTCCAACATTATTTAAGATACATATAGGTACTTAAATATTAAACAACATTCTTCAAGTGGGTTTCATAGACAATACTCCGCCAGTTTGCTCAACTGCTTTATCTGATGTACAGCATGTTGAGACTATTGCACTTCATAAGAGCCTCTCTCTCTTTGGCCTTTTGGGGATCTAGAAGTATTTATTTACTAGAAGTCATTTGTGAGGAAAAGCTCAGTCCACGGTCCTCCTATACATCAGTTATTACCTTGATACTTCTGAATGGAAGTGAATATATATTTCCCTTTATTTTCTTGACAGACTCCTTTCTTCCCCCTAAGTCCCTATGGAGTAAAATCTTGGTTATAGCTGCCTGTGCTTATGAAAGTCTTTGTATTTCCAACAATGCTATTTCATTTTAAAGAGACTTAGGATGATGATATGCCTGTCTCTGTACTCAAGGCTCTGCACTTTTGTATACCAGTTTCATGAGAGGGAACTGCTTACTTCAAGTTACCTACACCATTGGCATTGTCAACTGGGGAAAACAGCAAGTTATAATGAGATTTAACCATCTAGAGTGGACACCCAAAGTCCATACACCAATAGACAAGAAACAATTTGACAAATGCGGCCCACACCAAGCAAATAATTATAAGGGTGTTTTAATTAAGTTTTAATTGTATGAGGACTACTACTACTATTACTACCACTACTTATAAATGCAGCAATATTAAACCCAAGTTTGATTAAAATGCTTAGGTATCGTTAGTTTTCAGAACTACCTTCTTCTTCTGTCTTATAAATCACAAGTCAAAAATGTGATTTAAAACACTATATTGTGATTACACACTGACAATTGGTTTTGAAACTGCATCTAAAGTTTACAGGCATCCCCGAGTAATGTAGTTTAATCAATTTGTCACTGAATTTTAATAATCACTTTTGTACGTTGAAAACAATATAATCAATCAAATAAAGGAAAAATGAACTTTTTAAGGGCAGGTTTTCTTGGGGGGGAAACTGTCCTTTATATTGCCTACATGTTCCAAACAGTATCTTAGCCCTGTTAATTGCTTCCATGTGAAAAGTAATTTAACCAAGTTAATATGAACTGTCCTTCAGCTGCCAGCTCTGTCTTATAGTTCAAACCTCCAATTTAAATTGTATTACATATTTGTATTTCAGTGTCCAATCCCATTTCTTCCATTGAGTACGGAATGACTATTCAAATAACACTGGTTGTGGTGTGACTTGGGAAGAGCGGCCATTACTGTGCAACCAAACGACAGCACAGGCGGGAAGATGTGGCGCTTTCTAATTATTAGTAGCTCTATCAATGTGTTTATGTATTTTGCGGTTGTATAATACACACACACACGAATCATGGTCACATAAAGATGAGAAAAAACAGAATAGCCTGCTAGTACTGTACCACTACACAACTTGTCTGCGAGAAGAGGATAGTAAAGTTAGTGGGCCCAAAACGCCCGCTGGCGACACAGAATACACATAACGCACATGCGCAATAAATCACCGCAGCGGACACAGCAAAAACACGGTATCTTTCGCTTCCATATACACAACAAATAAAAGCTAACCCACATCTACCAAACGACGTGCGACTAGCTGGCTTGCAAATAATAAAGATGGCTGTTATTACCGTATTGACGTCGGCTACACTAGACTATCTCACCAGCTTCACAGCGCAGTGTAAACATGAGCAGCACATTAAAATCCCTTGTCTTACCTGCAGCTGCTAGTACTGCTTTCTGTAAAGGCTCAGCACTTGCTTCTGCGACGTAATTTTTTGTTGTTATGCATTATTATTCTTTATTTTAAAATATTTTTAGTATAACTGTTCGGGGGAGAAAACGTCCGACTTCCGCTCCTGTCTATCTTCCGTCTCTGATTGGCTACGTATGGTCTTCCCTCAACAAATCACGATAAGTTATTGTTCTGCCCGCCCTTTTCAACGCCGTTTCAGCCAATCACGCCTGTCTAAGGGTTAGCGATGTATTTATAAATATCGTATATATGGCGATCCTTATGACTGTGTTAAGCACCAGCTGGCATGCTGCGGTACCCACCTTCCAGTGACTGCTGCTGTGGTATTATTTCCTGTAAGACAAGGCCACCTGCCTGTATTTCAGGATAGGTCTGGCATCAGAAAATGAGACATAAACCCAAGCACTCCAGTTTTTATTTCACAAGCCACAAATAACCACATCCAGACTGGCATCACTGAACACTATTACTCATGCCTCAGCCTTAAGCGGGTGTGTGACTGAGGCCAAAATATTTTTTTACCAATGTCAAAAAAAAGAGGAATAGACACCTAGGACAACAACATGTAAATTCTTTAAGCAGTCAGCTCACTTTTTAAAACCGACTACAAAGACATACCTACTGGAAACTGAAGGACATTGTCCTTCGCCCTGCCCCTCTCCAGTGAGATCCGTGTTGATTGGCGTGATGCTGCATCTTGGTTTTGTTGTGCAGACCAGTTTGGTTTATCTCGAGAAGCCCAAAATAGCATACAGCCATTCAGAAAGACAGGCAGGCTGCGGTTTTGCATTGGCTCGATTTGACAGGGCCCCTGAAGCAGATGTTCAGCAAGTTACCTTTTTCTCCGAAATGCACAGTGCCAATGTGTCAAACCGGCGTATGGCAGGAGAACCACGCAGTCAGGTCCTGCATGATTTCACTGTTCACTTCCTCAAGCATCACGTCTCCCTACCTGCTTCAGTGGACGACAAAGCTCCACAGACCCTTCAAATCTCTCTCTTTTTCCCTATTGTAATGTGTATGAAAATGTTCATAATAAAAATAAAAACTCCATGGGCTTTCCATAAAGTTTCCCACCCCCCAACCCCCTCTGATGCAGCACTTTAGTTTTCTTGAATGACCTTAGTAAAATAGAAAAGCGTCCATTTGATCAGTAAAGAACAGCAAATTATGTGTTTGGTTGTTTTCTGTATAACATCAAAGCTTTCTCATTCAATTAGACCAACCCCTACTCCCACCCCTTCTGTCATTGACAGTAAGGAAATGGCTTGCTAGTTATAAAAACGAGTGAGATTGTTGTCACCTACTCCCATCCACTTTTTTTCTTTCTTTTTTTAATGTACAATATGTTTCTGTTCTGTGGAATGCTTTAATTGGAATGTTGCTGTCATCTCCAGGAAATAAAACATTATTTCAGACCTGACAATATTAAAAGAGAACCCCAGGGGGCTACGAATGAGTTGTAAACAGCATTGGTGATGAATGTGCTGAGGAATATTAGAGAAATTCGGCCCCCAAATCATCCTTCTTTAAAAGCAGTGTTTCCATCTCTCTTTCTAAAGCAACAGTCTGTCAAAGGAAACTGATGAACCATCAAAAAGACAGATACATTAAAATGGCATTTTCAGAGCCACATGTTCCTCTACATTACTCAGGCTGGGTTCGCAGTGGCCTTCAGAGAGGTACGGTTTCCAATTGAAAATGCACACTGAACCCTATCTAATGTCATTACTTGAAGAATTCTCCAGTCCCTTATATGCTTTTTAGTCCACATGCTAAGCACCAAATCCCTTCCTGATTTTCATCTATATTTTATAAGAATGGGCTCGTTCCCAACATGAAGTCTATGTATTACAGTGCAGAGTTGTTTATCATTCCTTATTATTCCTGAAATGACATATCTCCCGTCTGACTCTAACAGTTCAATAGAAAATAGACTGCACTGACACAGAAGGTGTGTTTGTCTGTTGTTTTTATTTTTATTTCCCTATTCTCTACATATGCAGGGCTATGAATGACAGGCCTACCTCATACAATTCTTAGTGTCACAATCAAATCATTTTTGCACGTGTAGGATTCTTATGTTCTTATTATAATGTGGATAAACCCAAACTGGTTATTGATATGTTTATGCTCAAATGTCCAAAGTGCATTTATGGTCTTGACTCATTGTCAGTACCTGGAAATTTCAAGCTCATCGCTCTTTTGAAGTTCCACAGGTCAAGGCTTAAGTCTTCAATCATCGAATATTGGCATTTTCAGGAAATCATTTGCAAGCAAATCATGCATAAAGTAGGTAATCACTGGACTGTAACACATGCTGTCTGTTACTTTAAAATGTCCTGACACAATGAAAGATGGGTTGATTATTCACAGTATCTTGATTTCTGAAGCCATGCTTCAGTCTTACTTATGTTGTGAGTCCTTTACTATTACTGACTGCTCTTTCAGGCTTGTGCCACTTGATGCATTGAAATTCTAACAGTGTAATGTGTTGTAATGTGTTGCACTAGACTATATGATTGTTATTTACTTGCTTTTAGGGAAGTGAAATGGTGGACATGAAATTCAGTCAAGAATGGATGTATGCAAGCATGTGCACAGTTAGTCAACATTAACGAATTCAAACAAAGTATTTCTGCAATGACACCCCCACCCCGCCTCACTTCTGAAGTAACCTGTTGCTTACTTTATATTAAGCTGTGGTTTTAAATGAATTAAATCTGTTTAATTTACAATTTGACTCCCTAAAGGATCAAATATAACAGCTTCTGTTCAGGTTAGTACTCAAGTACTTGTGAACATCTGGCTTGCGTGCTTGTGTTACATTTTTCGGGGGGTGTAACCAATACAAATAATGAAGATGAAAGAAGACAGCATTTTAGGATCTCACATTTCATGTCTTGGGCATTGAAAAAGCCAAATATGAATGTCCACTTACTAAAAACAAATTAAAAAACAAACAGAAAATACATACACAGCACATTATGTAGGAAATTATTATGATATATTTTTGTTTGTTTTTATTTTTGTTGGCACAAGTCTGATTGATTTTAAATACAACAGCCTCAGTTATTTAGAGTGGGAAATGCGTGTAAGATTGTGTTTAACAAAGCCCTTGGGTTGTGGGGTAAACGAGCTGCTCGTTTCCAGGGAGGTTACCCAACTGCCTTCCTGCAGTTTTGACACCTGCTCCAGAATCTCCAATGTGCACTGTGAGAAAACACCCACACACACACACACCCTCTCACACACTCACTTGCACCTGTGAACACACACACATGCACATGCACACGCACACGCACACACACACACACACACACAGGCACACACTAAATGCAAAAATAAAATACAATTCTACAGATTCATTCAGAAGAGGTCATAAAGCTAGAATTTGCATTTAAATGGAGACATTATAAAGTGTAACTCTAACAGCTAATAGAGTGTTCGTTTATATTATATGTAATTTTTTTATGAAAGTCCTCAAGCAGACCATAGGAAATTACCACTCTATCAGTGCCATTTTAAATAAGAGCCAACAATATATTCTTTAAAATAAAATGAGTCGCACTAGATCTATTAAGGCTTTATGGGCTCAGAGCTGGAAGGGCAACTGGCACAGTGTGCAAAGACCTTTTCTTCTGAAAGGAGGAAGATAAAGTGCATCTTAAGGACAGCAGGATAAACCTTTGCCTACAGATTTGTATTTATTTTTCATGGAATTTGATGCATTAATCAAATTAAGAAGTTATCTGCTTCTTAAACCATCTTTATTTATCATACATCGAATAGAAACATGGCATAAGAAGAATGGATGCTTCTGTATTTTTTTTCTGCAGTTTGAAAAGCAGAACAAGTGTTCCGAACAAGATTTCTGACCTACTCAAATCTATCTGTGAGGGAGAATAGCTTACTGTTTTGAACACAGAAAACGCTGAGCTACACTGGATGAGAAAGGTTAATAAAAAAATAAAAGAAAAAGGAATTGTGTAGATTCAAGTCTAGCCCTAGCTGTTCATGATTTGATTTCCACATGTCATACCAATTACCCTGCTACGTACCAACAAACATAGACAAGGACAGCATTTGAGAGTGTGTCTTACTGTTATCGAATATAAGGGCCTGCTGCCTAATTCACAACAAGATTGATCGTGTCCATAGTTCACAAACAGAGGAATCTAATAAATCACCTTCTAGGTCTTCAAAAACAAACCAGTTAGTCCAAATGTAGCTCTTTTTTATTTATCCAATTATATTTTTGCACTGCAAAGCCCTTACTTAATTAAACACTTTATTAGCCTTGATTTATTCAGTTGAAAACACATTATACAGTGAAGATATTGCAAGAGGCAAACTGTTTTTCATTAATAAAATGTATAATTTTCCTGGACAACAACAGGGTTAGTTAGTGTTCATTAAAAGATAAAGAACACTGAGGTTTTTTTTTCCAGTTTGAAGTGTATTATTACTATGGCAGAGAAAACTATATTGATTTGGAGTAACCGCCGGCAGATGAGACTATGCAATTTACTTCGTAATGCTGCATACATATATGGATGACATACATCAAACCTTTAAGTCTTTGAGTCATTGTTAAGAACATATACTAATATAATTCTTGGTATTAGCACAGCATCTAATGGACTAAACTGGGAACTATACCACTACAATCACCAGTCCTACCAAATCTTCATATGTATGCTGTATAATTTCAACACAATCACAAAGTAAAATTGTGAAATAAATCTGTATACATTTCTTACATACCCTGAACATTAGGCTTTAAGTTTCAAGTTGAATAAAGTGGGACTTATGAAATGAATTTCCAACTGGTTTCCTCACCCTAGTTAATGCTTTACTGAGAGGAATTATTTCTCCTGTACATTTGACTGACAACTACAGCTATCCTGCTATCAAACCTCTCTCTACTCCTGGCTGCTTCTTGGTGAGGCCATTTTTCACACATCTCTCCATTGACAAGTGCATTCATTCTGCCATCAGCCTTTTTTATCCCACTGAATAAATCACTGTGTAAAATGGGTTCTCGGCTTTAGAGCATTCTTTGTGAAGAAGGGCCTCATGTCTACGTTTTCGGAATGACAGTCTTTTTGTCTAAAACAAAATAAACAAGAAAATACCTATGTTACTGTAATTATATAGCACAAAAACATTCAATAAAAAACAACATATTACTATATATAGGATTATAATCATAACACTAGAGTACCATTTGATCATCAAGCAAGTCCTACAGAATATTTTTGAATCCCCTTTTTAAAAAATAAAATAAAAATAAAGAAATAAAGGAAACAGAGTGGTGCTGTACGTGGTCCCTTAATTGATGACATGTGATTTATGTTTATATTGCAACAACCTGCTGATGACCAGATTAGTGCAGGATGCATTTGTGATTTTTATATTAGAGTGCCTCACTCTTCAATCTTTTGAATCACAACTCATTTTTATATCAACACCAGTATCATCAATACTATTTTCATATATCCTTGCATCAGAGTAGGGTATACTCCTTAGACTAAGAATTAGAATATTTTGATTTCAATGTGCTACTGCATATATTTTTATATTTTACTCCACATCAGACTCCTGCAAGTCTCTCCTGGCGGGTCTTCAGTATCTGCAGTCGACTATACCTTAAAATGACCACTCATTTCAGATTTAAAAGTTTTCTTTTTGGATAAGGTTATTGATTTGGGATATTCAGTGATTGTGTAGTATCGTAAAACATTCTTTAAACATCCACATTGCTGGTTACTACAGGGATACCAATTAATTAGGCTAATATTTCTTTTGAATTGTTCCAACAGAAAGACTTGAGAATATATATCACCATGTCCTACCAATAAGACATCTACACCATTGTTTGCCCAAACTGAACCCCTATCCTACCCAATACCAACATTGAAAGCCTTGCCCAAACAATGTAATGAGATCTGAAGGGAGCTCGTGGACCAAACCAACATGAGCACCTCTGTAACAGACCATGAACAGACTAACCTAACTCCCCACAACCTGCATGAAACAAAGCTCCACGTCAAGTTTAACTAAATGATCAAAGGGCAAAATGACAGAAGAAATAGCAGACAAGGCTGAGATTTGTATGTGAATAGATTTATTCTGAAAGCTGCTCAGACAATTACAAGCTGTGGATTGTAATTTGGGGAAAGGCACAAGACTAACAAGGATAAAGAGGATACCGTGCCTCTCTCACAGTGGGCTCCTGAGGGTTGTGGGCAGAAGGTGGAACCATCAAAGTAGCTGAACAATCATGACACACACAGCTCAGAAAGTCAGTCTAATTTAAAACATGGAAACTATGGTGGTGTGCCAAAAAATGTACAAACATTTTATGTAATTAATGCACACTACACCTTGTATTAATACTCTTAATTTGCAGACCTAACTATGCAAACTGTTGCCATCTGCTTCTAATAAGTAAAAACCTGCTCCCTGCTGGAGACCTCTGTGAATTCTGCCTCCTCGCCTCTTGCACCAGCACAAAGGCTAAGGCTAAATATGCAGTATTATTTTCTCAAGCAAAAGATGGATAACCATGGCTCAGAAGCCGATAAAACTCCCAGAATCATGTTGTAATGACACTTGGGGCTCGGGGGGTAATTAATCTTCCAAGTGCAGTGGTCAACGATATGCAAGCTCTCCCCCTCAGTCTCATTAGACGTTTAACTGCCATTTTAAATGATGTTAGCGTTCTACGTTGAGGCACCCACATATAAATTTCACTTGGAAAAGCCTGTAGAGCCCTTTTTCCTGAAATATAGCCCACTAGCTGCTGTAAAATACATCACAATTCATAATTGCTGCACTTTTGTTTTTGGATCCACCACAAAGCAAATTACGCCGGTGCTTTCGAGTTTGCTCAGGCCGCCGAGGAAAGCGTGGGCTGCCATGCTCTGTTCGAACATATGGATGGACTATTTATAGCAGTCTGTGTTTATTAACTATTATACCCGCGCCTAGATGTTCGAGGGGCGAGAGGTTCAGTAAAACTAATTTTATGACTCGCAGAGACTCTAGCTCCCTAAATCAATACAAGGACCTTGGCTGCATGCACCAGAATGATTGGTCTCCTGCCTGTTCGCCCAAGAAAATGACTTGAATTCATCCATTAACCTTCTAAATATTTGCCACTGCTGTCAATGGCGGGAGTGGATTTGCCTGATGTGGTTTGCGCTGTGTCAGTTTTGTCTCCGAGAGGAAGTTCATTGTGTAAGGAATAAGGACAGAGTGAATTGAAATTATTTGGCAGCCCAGTATTGAGTGCTTATGTTGTTTGCCATCCCTGGCTGGTAATTCTTATTGATTATAGATGCAAGCCAGCTTCTCGCAGGCAAAGCCACGATGCCGCTTTTTTTTATCTCCGAGCAGTACAGCTATGCCCCTCATCAAATTGATCGACTTTGCTTCAAATCTGATAATCTTCAGTTCCTTTGGATTTTCTTTTAACAATTCCAAATGCATTGCTGTTTAGTGCAGGGATGGTAGTGGCAAACGATGAATAGGAACTCAAAACCAAAGCACGCAGTTTTCCTCATTCACAAGACAGCACAGGGCTGATTCAATGTAAGGGAAAGGTGAAGGACTGCAAGCCCTGGAGACTTAAGCCTCAGACAGTCAGATGTTCATTTCCAATGAGAACTGTCGCACAAGGTCACAGGGAAGCTGGAGATACAGAGCTAACTTTAGATTATCTTTTCAAAAGAAGCCGTAGAGCAGGTTGATTTTTTTTTTATGCTCAACAGCACACTGTGAATGCAAACCAGACAAAACAACACTCTATTTAGTGGTATTTAATACTGAACAACAAGCGACCACTTCTTCCCTGCCATTGACAACATACAGAAAATAAAGATTGCCTGACCCATAACTTAGTTGTGAGTCACTGTTAGTACTTTGATTTTATTTTGCCTGTGCACAATTTTCTGGTGACATTAGAGCATGTTTTCATATCTAGCAGTGGGGCTTCTTTACCCTTCGCGTTACAGCAGCCTTTGAGCCCAATCCCTCCCCAGAGGCCAGCTCTCATTAGAACACATTTAATTAAGAACATGACTGATACACTTTACTAATAGGAAAATCAAGAAGAACCACAGCTCTTTCCATTTTACTTTTCCTGGAAATTAATGGGCATTATTAGTCTGAGATGTCATTTACACCCCTAAAGCATGTCAGGAAATCCACTTTATAAACTTTGCCATAATTACCATATCTAAGTAATTAAAATTTGAAAAAAAAACTTGCTGAGCACAATGTATTAGTTTTCTGAGCTGAAGAGCAAGTGAAAGAACAACAAAATCTGAGGGTTCAGACAAAAAGACTGCAGCAAGGAATGGTATTCTCAAAGACAGGCAATACTAGTTGAATCCTTGAAATGTAATTACTAAAAAGATTGTTTTAGCACCACATTGTAAATACTATTACAGTGACAGGATCTTTAGCTTGTATCTTTTTGTTCCCCTTGCCTTGAATTAATGTACATGATTGAGCTTATTTATTGTTATTTTATTTTTGGCATTTATTTTGCACATAATATAAAGACTATCTCTGCAATGCTGGTTTGCGATACACTTTAACTGAAATACATTTTATAGTCTCCTACCCTATTGTGCTTGACTGCAAAAAACATTTTTGAACCATTCTATGGTGTTTTAATTAACCAGATCTCTCTGGTATAACAAAGGTCATGGCAGCTCCACACTACCTGAAATAAAGTCAATTAACGTTAACCTTTAACTCGTGATAGAAATGTGTTTATTACAGAGGTATTGCTTATTCCTGTCACTCACAATACCTGCAGTGAAAATTAAAATCATCTCCACACCGAGACAGGCACACAAATGTGCCTGCTTATAATTGTTGGCATCTTCATTTTAGAATATTTTTGGTTTAACAGGACTTTGAAATTAAACTTTCCTCTCTAATTCAAAAGTGAAAGTTTATTAAGATTTCATCCATTTTAATTTCCTACCAGCGCCATAACTCTTTATAAAGTAACTCTTAATAGAGAAACCCACATTATTTAATATCCTTGAATTATAATATTACTGTCTTATTAAAAACGTTTCCTCCAGTCTTGGTAATGTTTCATCAACGAAAATACTGGATAGCTTTTTAATTCAGTACCTATTAATTCTCCACATGAGGCCATATCTTGAGGAAAATTCATACACACCAAATTAGGCAGAGGTGCATTACACTGGACACTACAACCATCGCATCCAGGTGTGCGTGTTCTAAACAAGCGAACAGAAGAGCCTTCCGAAGCACAACAGTTTCACAGATACATTAGTCCTGTGAGTAACTGCCTATGAAAAGTCTTGCGGGGTTAGAGTCTCTCGGTTTATGGGAAGCATGGTTGGAGAAGTGAGACGAGTGCAAAGCGCTTGTGGGGGGATCAGTAAGGCAAACTAGCTAGTATTGGCAAGAGATGACCCGAGGGTACGTAGTGGTTCTTTCCTCCCGATTAAAACCTCTCTCTCACTGGGTCCCTTGTAATGCTTCTGACAAAGCATCGGCAGCAGCCAGCAACAGTGCTGCAGGAGACTTGTCCTCTCACACCACTGCCCTCTCCCTCCTTGGGTCAGCCTGGGCCTTAATCCGCTACAGAGGCACAGGAAGCACAAAGCCCCGATCAAGAGCACATGACTGCGGCCCGGGATAACAAACCCCACTCTCCGGCCCTCGCCCCAGATTAGCCTCAGCATAACACATGAAGCTATATGTACACTTTTAAATGATTAATTCCATGCAGTAAAGTGACCCAGACAGGGTTATGCACTAAATATCATTTTAATTGTCACACAAAGCTACAATTTAAACAGAATTTTATGTCAATGCCGTGAATACATCCCCTTAAAATATGTTTTCAATTACTAGGTGGGTTTATTATATTCTCTGTATAACATATCATATTACAATGTTATTAATAATGAATAGCTTTGTCACTACTGCTTACTACTGTGGGCCTAAAAGAAAGTTTAAAATGTTCTAATCAAACATTTCTATCCCTGCTTGTATTTACCTGATAACATGAGTATAAAAAATGCATAATCCTTTCAGTATTTGTGGAAATATATGGGGGGAAAAAAAATAATCCAACGTTGACAAGATGAAGAACTCAACCCCTGTGGCAGCAAGGATATTCTGAGATGAAAGGAACACCAAAATACTCAGTTCCCAGCATTCCCTGTTAGAAATGAATCACCCCTTTTCTCAGCTCTCCTGCTTGGTCGCTTTCCACTTTAATGAGCTCTTAAACAATCGCATTCTCAGATAGCCATCGCTGATGCCTTCTGCCGTAATGAGCACTAAAGCACTCCGTTCTCAGCTGGCTGGGCCTGTCATCCCACCACCGTGTAACTCTACAAAACATAGCTGCACATTGTTTGTTGTTGTTCTAGATTTTAGTCCTTTGTTCTCTGAAAGCGTAGATCATTTTCACCCAGTCTATGCATACCCACTGACAGGTTATTGATTCCCTGTTTCCCACACAGCCGCACAGCGAGACTGACACCGTGCTCTGGGAAGGGATTTGAAACCCCCTCGCGAGAGAGCCACTGAGATTTATTTGATCTGATCTTCTGAAAAACAGAAAAATTGCATCCACTGTGAATTTTCACTGACCAGTCAGTTTTGATAACTTTTTGCCTAGACCCATAAGTGAAGTCACTTATTAGAAACAATTGTCCAGCTGTGCCACTGACACCTTTCGGATACGCCAATGCGCTCACACCGACGTAATAATGCAGCCTGAGCACTACCTGTAACAGTTTCCCGTTCGTTTGTTTGAGTAATGATGGAACACCCTTTTACTTTATGTTCAAAAACAGCAAATGCAATAGCGATTCATCAACAGTTTCCTTAGAAAATAACTCACCTTTTTTTTTCAATCAGACCTCGAGGTTAAAGCAGCAAAAATGTCAACACCCAAATAAAGTATGGCAATACACATACAAAAAAAATATTACAAAGGATTGTGACCACACTTTTTTTAGGGAGAGGATTGCAAGCAATCCCAACATTATATATCTAGATGGATAGAAAGTGTAAAGGCAGTGACACATAAAAATTCCATCTTCCACTAAGCTTGCTTTATGTTTTTTTTTCATATACAGTATCCAGTTTAATGGGATATTTGTGTTTCACTACATGGCTAGACTGAAAAGGCACTCCAGATTCTCAGACCTTGTTTAGCACTAGTCTAGGACTACTCTAACTAAAATAACATTGGATAGTCCAACACTGGTGCTAATCTGGGTCTGTGAAAACAGCCCTCTGTATATTTATTGGGTCATTATGGTGTAATCTTAGTATTTTTCCCACTTGGTTGCTCGGCACAGTGTACAGCATCACCAATTAGATTGGCCACGGTTCACTAGAGCCACTCGGAATCAGTATTGGAGAGAGAATGACCACCTGTCACGGCCCTGGAAAACACCTGTCCCACATGTTACAGACCGCTCTGTAGAAAACAAAAGCATGTGAAGGTTGGAGACAGCGGGAATTTAATCTACTAACCGAGAACACAATCTCAGACAAGGGACCAACAGAGCATTAAGCGGTCATGTTGGTTCACAAAGAATCAGAAGTCTGTTTCACAGCAAAACTATTAATAATGTGCTTTACAACTACCACAGTGCGCTCTACCTAGAAAACAATAAGTCCCAAAGAAGCAATGACCCTGATTAAAAAAAGGGACACCTGATTGAGGTATGTGGAAATCGCACACGTCTGGATTTCCAGAAACAATTTCCACATAACAAACATAACTAAAAGAAATATTGGATAGAATGACAGTGACCGTGTGACACGTATTGAACTAAGGAGGCAAATTCAATAAGAACAGCATTATTCTGCTAATAACTTAAAATAGTGAAAACTATACTGATAAAATACAAAATAGGATTACACAGAAGCTTGATTCTCTCTTTTGTATGTTACAGGTTGTCATTTAAGGCAACATTAGGTTCCAGATATTTAAAGCATATTACTTTGAATAAATTCACATAGACAGATGTGTGATGTTGAAACAGAATTAAATGTACACATATAATTGTGCTTGATCAGTACAATTTGTGCAATAGCCTGCAGATCAGATATCTTGAAATGGATCTTTGCTCTGCAATGTGGGCTTTTATTTGTTTTCATGTTTAGTGTTTGTCACATATTATTACTTATATCAAGAGCAATATCATATTATTATTAATTATGATTATTACATATTATAATAGCTTTCTGGGGAATTAGTTTAGAGCAGTGTAGGTGGGGGACTACTTTAATGGCTGTCCAATATTTATGCAGGAATACATTTTCACAATTATTTGACTTTTGAGAACTATCAAGTATGTACTGGGATCTTAGTATGAATGTAAATGTACTTTTTTAAATTAAACTAAATGATAAGTGTTTGTTCTGTAGGCATGTTTGAAAATGAAATGGTAAATGTCTGGTAATCATCATAACATCTACAGATACTCAGCAAATTGGCACATTCCATTTGTGGCTGTGCTTTTCAAGCATAAACCACAAAGAAGTCCAGATTTGCAGACTACTTCACGCATGCAATATTGACTTTCCCCCTAGCTGTACAGTAACAAGACAACAGGCTGCCTTCAGATAACAGGATGCAAATTTAATTCCACTGTTGCTAGAGGTGGGGTGGGAGAGCTGCAGGGAATGCATGGGGTGGGAGGTTAAACTTAAAATAGGATTTTAGTCCCCCTGTTCATTAACAAGCTCATTATTTGTGCAATCAGCCTGATATTTAATGAACGTTTGCCTCATCCTGGCTCTGCCTTCCAGGGATTTCAAAGGCCACTAATGAGTTTCAATATCGTAGAGCAGCCTGTGTTTCCTCAGTGAAACGGCTGTGTTTATGTGTTCATTAACTTTACTTAAAGCCAACAAATCAATAGTGCTTGATGACATCTTTGAAATTATTCAGCTTTAGTCCATTCTCTGAAGCTGCCAGCCGATAGCTCATGATGGGTATATTGCAGTTTAAACAGGAAACTATTTGCTATTTCAGGCTTTTGGGGACTTCGTACTTTGTGAAGGCACACAGAGCACATGGTCTGATAACATTGCACAAGGTTGCTAGAAAGACTACAAGTAAGGGCTCAAAAGTAGTCCTGGTGCCACACACTGTAACTGAAGCCGTGGTGAAGGCCATGCACACCGAGATTTAACCTTAAATACGAAAGATGAAAAGTCCACACTTTGGAAACAATTTACAGTTTACTTTGTGTCTTCCATCTTGTATCAAGTTTCCAGGACATAAATGTATTGCCCACTGTACCTTCTTAAAGTTATTTTATATACGAGTACATGATTTACCCTTTGAAAACCAAATGCTTGCTTTACAATCTACATGTGAAATGACAAAACAGGAGGAATAAGGTACACTCTCTCTTGTAAGATTAATAATTTGAACATTTAAGTGGTTACCCCATCAAAAACAAACATTTGCAGAATTGTATTTTGTATTTATATCATGCTTTCCTTTCAACACACTCTAAAGTTCTTAACAAGAGTTCCTGTCACTGGGCAGTACAATCCTTTTGTGGAAACTTGAAAAACTGGGCAATTAAATATACGTGGAAAAGCTAGAAGAATTAACCGACCTGCTGCTGTAGAATATAGATTTTATACTCATCTACTGCTGCAGAATAATATGATAATACAGAAGAAAAAGAAAATAACAGCTCAGAGAAGAAAGCATGGCTCCCATTTTGGAAAAAATGTATTCAATTGTACCTGACAATAAGTCCTGTAAAGAGAGTCTAAAAGCATGCCTGGAATATGACATGACATTAGCTGGAGTCTTTAATTTGTACATAAATTGAAGGTATATATTCCCAGGTTTAATTAAACAAAAAACTAATCAAAAGCAAGAGGATTTAATGAATCCCTCTGATCCATAGACTGCATTGGCATGTATTTGGAATCGTACAACTGGAACCTCAGAAACAAGGTGACCTGTAGATTGTATCTGGCGAGCTACCTACTCTGCACTGGACATGTTCAGAATATGATGATGTGGAGTCACAGCATCGAATCCGCTTATCCTGGTGAGGGTTGCGGGGAGCCGATACCGGCGGGCATAGGGCACAAGGCAGGAATACACCCAGGACAGAAGAACAGGCCATTGCTGGTCAACACACACACACCTACCTACAGAGCAATTTAGCATAGCCAATTAACCTAACCCACATGTCCTTGGATGGTGGAAGGAAACTGGAGTGCCTGGAGGAAACCCACGCGGACATTGGAAGAACATGCAAACTCCTCACAGACAGGCACCCCAAGCCAGGACTCAAACATGGGATCCCTGGAGCTGTAAGGCAGCAGCACTAACCACCGCACCACCGTGACCCTCAGCAGCCTAAATAATAAAGAAAAACAAAATTTAGACTGAACTTTCCTTTAACCTTAATACATGACCCTCTACTGAAATAACATTGTTTTTCAGTGGATTGAAACTGGTGTGTGATAGTGGTATCAGAATTTAAAACCATAAGACACACAAATGGAGCGGGGGGAATCTTGTCAGGTTGAGGTACAGGTTTGGGCCAGGTGGGATCTACTGCAAACTCTAACTAATAGTTTCTATACAAAAGCTTATCTCATGTCCTTAGTGCAGGGAGGTGAATTTGATGTTCCCTCAGTCGAGATTTCTGGGCAAAACATCTGAAGATGATTAGTCATACGATGCAACAGTCAGCCGTACTAAATCCACCCCTGAGGCCAAGCAGAGATCAGCCGAGACGAGAACCAGTACTTATATCAGAACCTGCAATTAGTTTAATGTCATCATTACTGAATCTGTCTAGATAACGTACAACAACTCAGTCGCTCTCTTTAATGTCACACCGAGCTCCAATGGCTCTCATTACAGTTCAAATGGATCACTTGGCGTGGATCAAGGCTGTTTTATTCTAGTCCTTCAGCAGTCCAGTATCCAAATCATCAATTGTGGAGGCCAGTGGAGATACAGACATTTTCACTCTTTCTCCCAGCACTATAACAAGGCCTAATCCAAAGTGTTTAATGGTGATATAAACCTGACCAGAAAGAAAAATACTAAGCAAACTAGGTTGGGAGACAACAAGATTGTTAGCGGGGAAATAAATGGAGTTCAGAAAGGTAACAACTCTAAGCAACTTACAGCGCTACCATACTAAACTTTCTACATTTTGGTTTATAGATCAACACAGAGCATCATTTCTGCAGAGCAAACCATGCAGATTGCAATCTGGAGAGAAGCACTTTGATAGTATATGTGGTGTTGCCCCATCTCGCCCAACTCAGATATTAAATGGATTATCAGGATAGAAAGCAGCAATACAACAAAACCATCACTGTTACATTCTATCAAGTCGCCAGATAACTTCAGACCAGTGCAGCAAATCACAGTCATTCAGATTTTGTTGCACCCACATATACAAATAATCCACAAGCCACACATTTGGAAGATTGACTAGCATAGAGAACAGGTGTTTTGGAGGTTCTTGTCTCCTCAACCTCAGGTAATTAACCTTCATTTTCCCCAACCAGATACAAATATTAAGAGCAAATAATTCCTAGGTATTAGATTTTTTGAAAGTCCTACATAGGAAATAATACCTCATATTTTGTATTTCTTTTTTACCACTAGCACTCATACACTTCTGTAACAATGCAATCTCGTCTGGAGCCAAAAATAAAATCAGTCAATCTGATCTGCTCATGTACTAATCTAAATATGACTCAGATCCTTCATATACAGAAAATAACCGAACATTAGAACATTGGGAACCAAATTAAAACGACTGCTGGGGAGAAAGGAATATAATTAAGAAGAAGCACACTTTATATATACCTAAATATGTCCCATTGCGAAATTATAAAGAGTAACTGATACAATCTGCCTCGCCATCATTGCTGTACAGGCCTTGCAGCTTGCAGCAGATATTCTGCTCACTGCTCCATGCAGTGTCTGTGCTGCCCGATTGGACTGCCTGCATACATATCTTGCAAGTGAAATTGAATGCTGGCCAGGATCACACAGACACGTCTCATCCATCTTCCACACAGCATCTGAGTCACTGCTGCCCCCTGCTGCCCTAGACAACATATGCAGTGCTCACCATCCTAAGACACCAGAAAATGTGAAATGTGGAAACAAAAACTATGGGAAGGAAATCAAACTCTTCCAATGCATGCTTACTTAGAGGGTATAAAGCCAAATACAGCCTTACATATGAGAGACAATCAGGTCTAAATGTACCAGTCTTATGAAATTTAGAAAAGAGTAATAAGAGTAAATTGATTAGCAAAAAAAACAACTAACTAATATTATTAATTCTGCATTAGGGGTATGTTCTCATCAGGATTGCCAAGATCCAATCCCCAAAATCATAAATCTAATGTCAACATATTTTTCAATAACTGTGCAAGATGGCTGACTGACAGAATGTAAGTTGGTGGAAACTGAAAAAGGTGTCTTCCCCTTCCCATTCCCCAGAAGTGGATCTTTGTGGATCTCTAATGTTAGTGGATTGCTGAATTTCTTCAGAAAACCACAGTTGGTCAGGTATTCTGCTGACTACACTGAAATCTAACTCTCTTCCAAATGTCAACACAAAACACTGGAGGATTCATTAGAAATCCCATTTAGGGTGTTGAGACTATCTGCTCAGAGATAACTGGTTGACACCCTTTGTACATAATACAAATTGCCATGTATTGAAGAGAGTGTTGTTAAGTACAATGCAATCACATGTTTTTTTGTCTTTTTTTCCCCCATTTGTGCTGATCCCTCATTTCTGAAGCAATATGAACGTGGCACAGATGTGTTCCTTGTATCTCCTTGTCTCCTAAATCAATCTGACAATTCCATTACCAAATGAGAGTCAATGGATCACTGGCTATGAGGCGATGAGATTATCAGAAGAAGTGATCACTGCAGGGGAACGGTGGCTAAGTAGCCAAAAGGGTTGTCTTAATTCACAACTCATTATATCATAACTCATTATGTCTTAACACGGACCATATAGTTGGACTTGTGGATCTGTCCTTCGGGACATGAAATTCCAAGTCTGTAGACAGGGCTAGCATTTGGTCCAGATGTTCAGATGGCATGGCAGTTTTAACATGAACTGTTTTATCATTGACATATCCCACCAACCACTATCATGCTGGAATTGCTGGGGTAAAGCTAAAATTTGTAAAGATTGCAACATATACATTTTCTTGAGAACAAACACGTGCATCTTTAGAATATTGCCACTAAACAACTTTAAATTAATTTAAATTAATAAATTAGACCATATATACATATACATATACAAATATATATATATATATATATATACACACACACACACACATTTATTTACTTCCAGCATTCTCTTCCGCCCCATTTGTTATGAGCTCCAGCACCACTTCACTAATGATAGTAGTGCTTCAGCCAGTTAAGAACAAATAACAAATTGCTTGATAATTATCAAATAAATTTCAGGTTACAGTGAAGTATCCCACTTAAACACATTTCTGTTAAAAGGTGACGAATTTCATTATAGCACCTAAAATATGCACCAAAGACAAAACAAAGAATATATCAGTGAGTTGGTAGTCAGAACATAAAAAAATAAATAAATCTCAATTTGAAGATTGTGTCACAGAGGATAATGTTGATTTAAAAATAAAACACATATCATAAATGTACACAGGGCCAGGGAGTCAGGTTTTAAGTATCCTTAACTCCAGGTTCTTAACAGTCACCCCAGATGTGTTGGCAATGAACACTTTTTAATACTCAAAACATTATCTTACACCGGGCATCTGGTGAGGATTACATTGAATATTACATTGCTTGTTTGCACACTTCAACACTTCAAGTGTTGAATAGATTTAATTATAATTGAAATGCAAATATAAACCTTCCCAGTTGATTGATTGCATCGTTTTTAGTTACCATGTGATATTTCAAAGAATGTTTTTATAGAAATTTTAATAAAAGAGTCAGTCCTAAAGCAACAGTTTATATGCATAGGGGGTGGGAAGTGCCAGAACGGAAGACAGAAATAATGTAGAGCTTGCTTTGAAATGCAGGTCAGACTTCAACTGGTAAGAGAAAAGGAAAATGCCTCAGAACTCAATTCAGCTAAAACTCAGCAGAGGCTCTTCATGCAATATTACTGAAATTGCTATTGGATTCAGCTTATTAGCTTGTCGCTTTCAGTTTCTATCTGATGGAGCTCGTTGGCGAGTCCTACCCTGCATACGCCGGGCACTAATAGGTGTGACTTCACCTACATTGGCTTCTTTGTTCAAGAATCTCTCTCTATAGCAGTCCCCTCTCCCCAACCCACCGGGTACATCATAGCTCTTCAGTGAGCAGAAGACAATCATGTGAGATACAGCATACAGGCTGGCAAAACTACTGGCTTTACGGCTAATCAGACCACTCAGAATTCAGCTACTGTCAGATGCCACAAAATATCAGCATATAAGGCATGAGAAGAAATGAAAATGTGAGCACAGGAAAACTCCACAGGAGGTGCAAGTGCTCACCGCTCACAGTACACTAATTACTGTTATCGAGTGCATATCATTTTTTGATGCTCGTGAAGATAGCTGAGGAAAATAAGTTGCTGTAATTCGGAGACATTATTTTCCTTAGTGTGCACATTTGAAAGCTCTTTAGGAGCCTCAGTAGACTGACACTACAGAGTCCAATCCCATGCCATGCAAGTTTATGCCCACTTGAGGACAACAGGTAAAAGGTCCAAAGTTTAGTCATCCTCATTGCTTGTTGCCAGAGCTGTTTCAGGAATATATTCATTACTAGTCTTTCTATAGTTTTTCGTCTTGACCACTGTTATATCATCATCATCATCATCATCAGCCTATATCGATCCCCTGCTCGATGAAGGCCTCTCCGATCTATAGCTTCTGTTTTCCATGTCACGCCTGTAAAGTTTATTATTTCATCTTCCCACCTTTTACGTGGCCATCTTCTAGGTATTTTTCATCTCTTGTGATTCATTTGATAGCTTCCTTTGTCCATCTTTGATCTGTTCTTCTTGCAATGTTCCCCTTTTAACATTTTCATCCTTTCAATGATGTCACATGTTCAGTTGTTATTTTTCTCTCTTCTTGTTATTCCAAGCATACATCTTTCCATGCTTCTTTTGTTGTCGGCAGTTTCTATATCATTTTTGCCTTTAGTGACCAGGTTTCAGAGTCATAAGTAAGCACTGGTCAGATGTTCATTGATCAGATATTCTTCTTTTCTGACATATGGGTAGATCTCCTTTCAACAGTGTGCTGTTTCTTCATAATGTACTCCATCCCATGTTCACTCTTCGTTTTATTTCATCCATAATATCTCCATTTGCGCTGATTTATTGTCCAAGGCAGACACAACTTTTGATATATTCATGTGTTCGTTGATCTAGTTACATTTTCTTATTTTCTTAGATTTAACAAAGCTGTTAAACATGACTTTGGTTTTGCTCAGGTTCATTTTAAGTCCAGCTTTTTTGTATCTGAGAGTTCTTGAACTTGAAGCTGCACATGCACACACATACACACATTAATGGTAATTAATGGAGTCATCTTTACTTTTTCTTTCAATACAATGGATGATCAAACCCCCCCTCTGGTATACCCTTTGACCAATTCCATTTGTTTATTTCTTTTTTTTTATGACTGAATCTTATGTACACTGACCATCAGGGATGTAATTGCTCTGTTACCTATTCAAGGATGTTACTATACTGTATAACAACAGCAATCATCCAAAATATATATACATTTTTATTATAATGTATTGATTCAAAGGACACTCCAGAGGACAGTACAATACCCCCCAAATCCAAAACCACAGTGACAAGATATCTTGAACATGAAGAGACTTGAATCTTTATCCATTCAAAAAAGTAAAATGTTAAATATGGAAAAAGCCAATTCACAGTTTTTCCTCCCCATATCCTATACATGTACTAGTATTTTCTCATTCTTCTCCTTCTCCTCTGATCTGTTCCCTCCTTTGACTTCTAACTTAGCTTTCCCATTTCCCCAACACCCCATCCCAAATTCCCATGATGCCACTGCACACGCCTAGCATGAATTGTGATGTTATTGTAGGCTGTGTTTGAGCTGTCACGCTGTGATTACTCTGTGCAGTATCTGCTTGTAGATGCTGATGGATGTCTCAATCTAACACCTCTCAGTTCAAAGAAATCACTCGGAGACAAGAAAAGATTACACTTCATAGCAGGCTTGCCCAGAATCAGGCAAAGCTAACATAAGCCTGGCCTTAACTGTTTTGCAAAAATCCCCAGCCAAGGCAATAACCTTCAGCGCAAAATGTGTCTAACCTGGACCAATGCGATGTAATAAAACGAAAGGATGTTATATAAAGCTGTGCCAACATGCACAGTCACTGGCATTCTCTGCCCACAATCCCAGAATTTTAAGAAGCAGCAAATCCTCCTGTTACTTCCTCTCATCTACAGTATCCACTAAAAAAAAATGAAATAAAGCTCCCACTCTGTGCCACACCATATGGTGGAAAACAAATTCCGCACTCAAGCAACGAAACCGGCCTGTTTAATCTCCCATGTTCTCTACTGATTACCAACAAAACAGTAAATTCTGCTCTGTCCAGACCTGTCACCGTTCACCTTAATGAGCTTTGAACATGCCACTCTCCCCTCCATAGCCCTGTCACCCGCACTGCCCGACTGGACTCAACATGAGTCTGATTGATTTCTCATTAAAATGCACTCTCTCCGAATCAGTTGCCATGAATTGCAATGAACGCTTTTGTTAGCATAAAAAACATAGTTTACATGTTATTTTGTGTTCTCTTTTCCAGATTAAAACGGTTACCTTTTCTTCTTGCCGTAAACAGTACCGTTACAAAATACAATGACCTATTTTTCACGAATCTCACAAACAAGTCCCTCAAAAGAGAGTCGCAGAGTAGGTGATCGAGTCCTGAATGAGATGCAAATGTGGCTGTGATATTCTGGCTCCTCTCCAGTGCTCTGGAAGGACTGTTTTATTGGTGATTGCCAACAGCCCTTACGTGGGGGAACAGAGGGAGGGGGAGACCCAGTTCTCACTGAGTAAGAAAGAGAAAGAAATTAATCCTGTCTTTGACATCCATTAAATTCTTCTCTTGCATGAATAATTATCCATCCAAGGAGGACAATGGGAACCTGAAGCAAGGTTTTGCTTTCTGTTCACATACATTCACGCCAACAGGTCTATCCTTATCCTGGCATTACTTGAAGTGAAGAGCTCAAACTGCAAACTCCCTGTAGGAGATGCAAACTAGTTCCACAGGGCACAAAGAAACTACTAATACCTTACACAAAGTATACAGGGGGAAGGGAGGCAAAGGGAAGGGGCTGCAACGAACTACCAACCACAACCACAAATGCAGCCTTGGCCACCATAGAAAGTGTACAAACCCAAGGACTCAAGAGGACAGCAATTATGGATAATTAATGACACCCAGGCCCTGCAATATGCTCCAGTGTAAATTAAGCAGCTACCTTGTTGAATACTTGGGGAGAGAAAAAACAACAAATGCCTCACTGCTGAGCAGGGTTGTAATATATGGCCATGATTAATTGCCCTTGAACTTAGCCTTGTCTTAATCCGTCAAATACACACTTTTAATAAAGTTTCTCTATTTGCTTTGTTATTTGGTTTTAAAGGTATGCTGCACCAGAACCATAGATGAAGTCACTATATCTAATATCCAAACATTTCTTGACGTTTTCAAAGGTAAAAATGTCATGGATTTAACATCTGAATGAAACACCATTATCAAGACACCACGATTGAAAATATTTGATTGCAAGGCAGAATTGCATAATTTTGCATTCATTTGAATGTCATTCCTGCAAGGCACCTGGCAACTCAAATATTGCAATCCTCTCTCTCCCTCTCTCTCTCTCTCTTGTGCATGCTGGGAGTGTGTGGGAGGGGCCTGGGGTGAGCGGGAGTGCTGCTCAGAGTGGTAGTTTTTCCCAGCCAGGATGGTCAGTTCGGAGGGGTCGGACCCCCTGAATCCGTCTTTTGAGAAACTGATTTGACACCACGGTGTCAAGATTGCCCCGGTGCAGTACTGCCCCCTAGAGGCATGGTGGTACAAGCCAAGGCTCCAGGGGAGGCAGTGAAGAGTGTGTGGGAGGCCGTGGAGATGGAAATGGAAAAGGAAACTACTGAGGTGGAATTTAAAATACAGAGGAAAAAACGCACTAAGAAGGTGCTGTGGGCAGTGGCAGTAAGAGACCTGGTGGGGAAGGTAGTAAAGCTGGGGTAGCAAGTGGCTTGGTTGGAAAAGGTTTGGCTACACGCTGGAGCATTGGGCCAGCCTCAGGCTCAGAGAGTGACAGTGAGGGCGGCTTCACGGATTCCTCTCTTGCCTCCGCATCCTCGGCGAGTCAGCATCAGGACTTTTTTAGAGAAAATTAAGGGAAAGAGGTTGCTTGTAGTGGAGGAGTTTTTCCCAGATCATGCATGCCTTCTTGCTTCTATTAAGCATCTCATGGCAAAGGGCTCTGGCACTGACAGTTTCACCGATCTGGAGAGATGGAGACTGAAAGCACTGATAAGGGCCAGTCTCCTCCGAGGATCCGACAATAAATAATACGTTTTTCGTTTTTACTCTTTGTTTCTCTGTGTTTCCTCTTGTTTTTCCTGTACTTTATTTTTTTATATGAGTGAATTTACAACTGGGAGTTTAAACATGAATGGATGTAGAGACGCGTTGCTGCGTATGAGCTGGTTCGGCAAAAAAATGTGAATGCAATGTTTTTACAAGAAATGCACAGTAATGACACGAACAGCATCGACTGGAATAAAAAATGGCGGGGTGATGTGGTTTTAAGTCACGGGTGCTCTCTGAGTTCAGCGGTTGCGGTTTCATTTTCGGAGAGTTTTAAACCTCTTTCCCATACCATCAATGAGGTTATTAAAGGCAGGCTGCTTGTGGTGTGCGCAGTCATTGATAATAAGACGATTGTTTTTTATTAATATATATGCGCCCACTGACGGTAGGGGAAGAATCTCCTTTTTAAATATTTTAGACAGCACACTGGCGAAGTGCCAATCAGATGAACATCTTGTACGGTGAGGAGATTTGAACTGCACGGACAGTGATGCGGTTGATAGACAGAGATCACACAGAGTCACACACACAATCTGCCAGGGAGTTACACAGGATTACACCGAAGTGTGAGCTAGAGGATGTTTGGAGGAATTTTAATCAGAATAAAAGACAGTATACCTGGGTCAAGGTACGTGGGCGGTGCTCTCTCCTTGGCCATGCAAAAGAATGGTTTTACTTCCCTGGGACATTGGTGGGATGTGGGGAAGGTGCAGATTTGCCAGTTCTGTCAGCAGTACCCTGAAAGTGTCACCAAGAGTATATTAGTATATTAGTATAAGTGTATAATTAGTCTATGATTGCTTTGGGGACGGACATCCTGGAGCTCCGCGAGCTAGGAGAGATCTGAGGGAGGG
Organism: Amia ocellicauda; assembly: GCF_036373705.1. Classification (NCBI taxonomy): domain Eukaryota; kingdom Metazoa; phylum Chordata; class Actinopteri; order Amiiformes; family Amiidae; genus Amia; species Amia ocellicauda. The sequence goes on along the minus strand of NC_089868.1, from coordinate 14,576,475 downwards.
CTGTGCAGTTCTATACACAGCTCTTCTCGAGTGAGATAGGAGGAGGAGACACACACGCATGTTCTACCAAGGTCTTCCACAGGTCCCCAAAGAGCAGAAAAGAGGTTTGGAGGGGGAGCTCACATTGGAGGAGCTCTCCATTGTCCTTAGTGGACTGCACAACGCTATGTCTCCTGGCATAGACGGTCAACCCACAGAGTTCTACCGGGCCTTTTGGCCACAGCTGGTGTCCATTTTGGACAACATTTTTTTGATCAGGGATGTTTTGGCATCTCCAAGTTATTGGATTTGAATACTGGCACTTGACCAGGTTGAACACCAGTATTTGTGGGGGACCATGTGATCCTTTGGGTTCAGCCCTGTCTTTGTAGCCATGATTCGTGTACTTTAAAGGGACATTTACAGTGTACTGAAGATCAGTGGGGGGCTGAGTGCTCCCTTCCCTGTGCAGAGGGGTGTCAGGCAGGGCTGTGCTCTCTCAGGCATGCTCTATTCTTTGGCCATCGAACCCCTGCTTCATGAACTGCGCAATGTCATCAACGGACTGTCCCTGCCACACTGCCCCAGCCCCCCGTCGAGCTGGTGGTCATGCTGAGGGGGGGGCGGGACATCAGGGCACTACACACCACCCTCACAGACCTACAGACTCTGTCCTCAGCCAAGGTGAGCTGGGCTAAGAGCTGTGCCCTGTTGCTGGGGCTGCGGCCCCCCAGCACTACCGGACAGGCTCACCTGGAGCAGGTGCACATGGGGGATGAGGCCAGTGAAAGGAAGAACTGGGAGGGGTGCTGGAGGGGGAGTGAGGGTGGCTGGTCGCTGTGCTGGCTGCTCTGCCAGCTCTCCTACAGAGGCAGGACACTGATTGCCAACAATCTGGTGGCCTCCACACGGTGGCACCGGTTAGTGTGTAAAGAGCCACCGCCCAGGATGAGGGAGCTGCAGAGCTGCCTCTCGTATGGTCAGTACAGCGGCTCCTGTACATCCCCCCTTCTCTGCCCTGAAGGGTGCTGGCCTGCGCCCTGCTTCTCCACTGGAAACAGCTCTGTTTCTCTGATGGACTGTAGCAGACTGGACCTGTCGGTGCTTCCCAGATTCCACCGTAGCCTGCTGAAGGCCTGGGGCCAACTAAGGGCCAAGAGAGTGGAGGGGCCTCTCATGCTGAAGGGGATCCTGGAAGAGCTGATCGTGTACAACCCCTGGCTGGACATGCCCTGCACCCGCTCCCCTGCCTTCATCCGCCTGCTGGTCCGCGCTTGGCTGAGTGGTGTGCTGGGGCTGCACTCACTGCGCTGTATGGAGCGATATCTGCTCCAGCTACGTTCCGCCCTCCCTCTGGGGGGACTGCTGCTCCTGGAGGAGCTGTTTCAGGGGCGCCCCCTCCCCAATAAACCGCCTTCGTTCCCTAGCCTGTTGGTATCCCCCACTATCACTGACACTGCTGGCCCCCTAGGGCCACTGCTGGATATTGACAGCCTGAGTGAGTGTCCCATGGCCACCATGGAGGGCAGGGCCCTTTATAGGGTCTGTGTGAAGGTGCAGCACCAGGGCAAGCTCTCCTCCCTACCTGATGGGGCTGGGGGAGGACACTGCGTCCACCTGGAGCAGCCTGTACAAGCCCCCCCCTCAATTAGAGAGCTGGTGATCTGCAATGGAGGGTTTTACACACCATTACTGTGGTCAATTATTTTATTACTGTTCTTAACCCTGCTGTGTCCGATGCCTACCCATCCTGTGCTCAGAGAGAGACCGTGTTTCACTGTTTTAGCACATGCGCCAGGTTGTCATCCAGTTATAGTCTTTTAACCCGCCTTTTACCGATCTTAACCTGGTTTTTAATACAAATTTTTTATCATTGGGGCGAGATACGGCAGAAACACCAGACTTGGACCAGCTGGTGAACTTTTTGCTGGGCCAGGCCAAAATGTCCGTCTATAAGAGCAGGAAGAATAGAGTGTGTGGGGAGGGCAGTGCAGTGAGAGTGTTTGCCATGCTGGTCAATTGTAGAGTCAGACCCTTTGCGAACTGTATGGAGGTGAGTTGGTTTTTACCATATAATGAATTTATTGGGTTTTATTATCCAATGGTTGTTTTGTAGTGTGTATTGGTTTGATTTCTTTAAAGTTGTAAAGATCAGGGACGGAGTTAAAATGGTTCGAGTTGGGGGGGCTGACAAACAAAGGAGAAAAAATCTTTGTGTGAGTTTTGATTTTGTATAAATGATTGGTTGTTGCAAACGGACAATAAAGTCTGATAAAAGTCAAAAGTCTCTCCCTCTCCCTCTTCCTCTCTCTGCAGGTACAGCCTGGTTCACAATAAGCAAAAAGATATTCATTTGTTCGTTTGTATATTTATTATTTTCTGTGCTTGTAGGTTCTTACAGTCTCCCAGTTGGGGACATTTCATGATACCTGCAAGAGGATGCAAATATTCTACAGGACACAGGTCCTCAGCATGGCTTTTTCTTCTTTTTTGATTGAAATTATTTAGTAAACATAATCAATCTTGTAAATAATAATAATAATAATAATTAGAAAAAACATAGGTGTTAAAGCAAACCACATGACACCTGACTGACTACAGCAAATTAAAGGTTTACATCTTCCATGTAAACTGGTATAGTATAGACCTGTAAAATCAAGTACAAAGAAAGTAAAATAATCTTAATGATTTCCTCTTTCTTTCAGTTGACAGTACAAGATGATTGTTGTATTAAAATGATGCACTCTCTTTGCATACATTAAAATGTACTTTGAGTGGTGCATACATTAAAGTTATGCATTTCTTAAATACAAATGTATCTGAATTCCTGACAGAAATAGTATTTAAAATGCAAAATAAATATAACTTAAACTAAAGATTTAATACCAAATATCTCACATTGGGTCCAGTTTGCCTTGGTCATTGTCTGCATGTCCCCAACAGAAAAACAAGCAGTTAGTGTTTCACACCTAACCAGCAGCAATCTTTACATTTCTATTTCAATTGTCAAACAATTACGTGCATGGGGCAATTTCACAGAGTGCTTTTCAAAGAGAGATTCCATTTGCTTATGTAGTACGACTCTCTCCAGCTGGGAGCCATAACCACTGATGTCAGTTGTGAACAACTCTCCCATTACAAAATATTGGGAGCATTAAAGGGCTGATGTAAGAATAGGAGCTGTGCAAAACAACTGCTGCAGCAAAGTGTCTTAGAGCAAAGCAATTATACAAAGCCATCGACGCAAGCTTGCAAATGATGTGGAAATTAGATTTACAGTTATGATCGCAATGACACCACATGTGCATCAGATATATTTTAGATTTGTATATAATATTAAATGTATTGTTTGATTTTAGAGCATTTGGTAAAAACAGGACAGTGATGCAGTGCCTGTACAGTGTTGTTGTTCTTCCGAAATGGTGGAAAAGACATTTTGGAGACTTGTATTGTACTTTATTGTACTCAGTGAACAGGAAACTGATTGGTGAGATGTACAGTCCATACAGACTCTTAAAAACACTTTACTCAATAATTTATATTTATTTAGAAACTCTTTCAAGCTTTCTGCCAAGGGCATTAAACAGGACAGCTCAATCCAAACTTTTTAGAATAATTGTACTTATGTGTTTATTTATGACGTAGTAACAATATTTTGGGAAAATACAATTTAACATATAACCCTTTTAAAGAACTGCTTGTGATGGAACCATTACCTTAGTTATAATTACTAAACTAAAATTGTTTCCCATACCACAGATATAAACTGCTTTACTTACCCAGAAGCCATCCAGATGCAGGGGCTGTGATTATGATAAACATCACTCTGAAATACCCAGCAATCATGGGATGAGCAAAGAAATTGAGCACATACATTTCTAATGATGTGCTGTTTATCCAATATCATTCGAGCATTAATGGAATGATAATGTCTCCTAATGCGATATGTACTCAACATTTCTGTGAGACCAAGACCACGTGTTCGCCATCAATGGCCCCAATAGCCACCCGGTAAAAAGCTAGCTTTATATCCTAGAGATAGGCAGTTATATGAACTGGGCTACCATAGCTATAACACCCAACATCTGCATAATCTTTTCCCGGGTTTAATGGTTTCTCACTTGGCTGGGGCCACTAAGAAAGGCATTGCATGCACACAAAAAATAAAAAATAAACATACACTCCTTTTATAAATCAAAGGTAGGGACACTACACACAGCCAGTGGCAAGGTGAAGTTTATCATGAGCAAGGATTGTGAATTACCAGCTTCCATTGGTGTATTTAGATAAATCTTCTGACAATATTGCTTGCAGCTTTTTCAAGCGATGTAGCTTAATCCATATTCTCTGCAAGTGCTACTGTACAGTCATATACAAATTTAAAAAAGAGAAAATAAACAACACAAAATCAACACTGCCCTCTGGGGAAAGAAATTATAATTGTAATGAAAAATTGGGAGTTTAGTTTACTATCCAGCAATACAATTATTTAACATGAATTACTACTGTTCAGTCACTTTTTAACTTCTCAGCTTTATGCACAGTCACATTTGCATAAATGTTTCTTTAGACGAGACTTATTACCAAGATATAATAAGAAAATCTTAACAATTCTCAATGGAAATATTCTTCCTTTCAGAATTATGGACACTCATAAATTTAGCGGGTTGCAGTGAGTGTTTTGCAGACAAAATAACGGTTTTACTGCCATCGCTGTGGTCTGCCTCTGGGCTGCAGGGCTGTTAAGTTCAGCAGGCCATGAGGACACGAGGGATAGCAGTAAAATTTTATCCTGTAGGATTTAAAGTGAGGAATGAAAACACTGTGGCCTGTGAGGCACTTTAGCTTGTATATTATGTTCTTTACAAGCAAAGAAAAAAAAAAAACCTATTCTGATTCCTTGAAAAGCACCTGACTCATTGCTCTCCAACTGACACCTTCAGTGGGATCACACCTATAATTTTTTAGCATTACTCCACCTCTCTGCTTTAGTTGCACATAAAACATAGGATAAATATATATCACTTTGTGGTCTGACACTTCAGCAATGTAAAAGTATAACATTTTTAAAAGCTTTCTTGTGTGGAATAAGAATTACTCTTTTTGTTGCTGTTTCCTTGTTCTTGTTGCATTTTTAATACAAAAAGCAGCATTATTTTAGTTATCCAGACATCCCCACTTAACTTTAAAGATCATTAGTAACATATGTACCTACCAAGATTAAACGTATGTTCTTCATATTTATTTCCCCCTCACTGTGAAGCTCAGTTTTGCAGAAACATGGACATTTACTTTTCTCACTCAGAGTGCTTGAAACTCAAACCTTGGTACTAGAGAGGACCAGGTCTTAAGATTTAATAGGCATTTTATTATTAGTATTTGACAGATGGCGTTGAGTCAGAGACCAAGGATCATGCTTATCAATTTAATTATGCCACTAATTGGTTCATTTAAGTAATTGAGAGCATCAATGGAATGAAAAACAGAAGAGTTTATAGCTCCCCAGGATGTGGATTAGAGACCCCTGTCTGAGAGCCACCGCAAGTATGACCGAAACGTAGACTTGAATGACGAATCTTGAAACTCCAAAGCAGCAATAGAAAATCATAATGGATGAAATTAAATGAAATGGTTTTGGTTGCGATAAATAAGTCGTACACAAAACACATACAGTCTACACTGACAATTCCTATTGGAGTCCCTGTTTATAAACCCATTACTTTTCAATTGCTTCTATTAAAATCTCCATTAGATGTGTTATCAAAGCTCATCTACCCTTGAATCTCACTAGAAAAAAAAAAAATAGGCCTTGCAAAATAAATGTAGTGGAAAAAAATATGATCTGTGCATTCTTAGGAGACATATTAGTGCTCTCAATCTCTTAGTAATGCAAAGAGACTGTACTGTTAACCACGTATTTAAATACCTAAGGTCTATATGGTATGAGCATTACAACGACAAATGAGATGGTAACTGTGTTTATTACAAATGTACTTCACTTCCCCCTCCTCCCCCCGCCAGACTAACAAGATTGTGTTGAAATTCTTTATGTGAAATGTTTTCAATTATTTCCATACAGCTATGCCTCTAACTCCACTGACAGGGCCGCTTTCTCTGCTGTAAATCAATGATGCTTTGCAAGCCACACATCTTTTTGACATAATAGTAGAGAAAGAACATAACCTAGTGTAAATAATAGGCAATTGTACTATTTGGTGGTTTGTCATTTACGAGGTTCAGTCTGCTGTCTCTCCATGTGATTACATTAACTTGGCCAATGTGTGACAGCGGTTTAACTATCATCCACTGTAGATTCAGATGAGATGCTGATTTATTAAGAATTCCACATTACAAAGCTCCATAGCCAAATGATCTGAGGTTTACAAATGAGGCCATTATGGATTAAATCAAACAGATTAAACTAAAACGTTGATTAATTCTGAATTCGCTATTCCTAAATGTTATCTAACATGTATAGAAGACAATGTAAAGCACTTTTGTGAGGACAGTTTTTCCAGTGTTGTATTTTTCTGTACCATCTCAGGCAATTACCTGTGGATTCCACATTTCCAAACCTTTTAATTTAAATAATCTGGAGAACATCTAGACCCATCAAAATAACCACTTGTTGGAGTGCTTAGATATTTATGTCATCTGCAACCAAATAAAATAATAGATAAACCAATTACAAAAAGGTACAGGATTTCCCTTCTGAGTCTTTCAAACCACGTAACAAATGTGAGTTCAGCAAAAAGCAGCAAGAACATCCTGTGAACCTGGCGGAGAACCTCTCATGGAAACAAGGTTTTCCATGTTTTGTATTACTGATGCTTCAAAGGGGGCAGTGTGAAGAGCCCAGAGGAGTGCATAACACCACACATGGCTTTAAAGATGACAAAGGGCCACTTGGAAATAACCTGTAGTGGAAACCCTTCCGAATATGAATAAAGACAATGCCCCCACTGGCTTGGTTATGCTTTACTTGCTCGTTCTAATAATTGTTTATACCACAACCTAGTTCACATATGACAAATCATTTTGATAGGCAATACAAAGAGATCAAAATCTAGCCACTAGAGACAACTATCATGGAAAGGGGATACATCTTACAATTGGTTTAATTCCAGGGGAAAACTAAATATGTGCAGATCTACAAACAGCAGAGACAAGACTGTGTATAAAACCACTCATTGAACATCAAGTTGATTCATGTGAAGGTAATACTGGATAAGTAGCTGTCCAATCAGAAACTACTAAATTGCAGTCAGTGATCTACAGCCTTCACTAAAACTAGAAAAACATTTTGAAGATGCACTTTATTTCAAAAGTCCCATGATTTTTGACCACCTATTTTGTGTTCCGTATCGTATCCCAGAAGCCCCTACTATTGACTTTGGAACTAAGACTGGCATCTGTTCCAAGAATTACCATAATTTCCATAAAGTGTGCTGAGCTACATAAGGCCATTACTGTGTCAAATTATTGATTAATGGGCATGTCCTTTTGAGATACCTGGAGCCATGCCATTCATAAATCCATTTATATTGATGTTTCTCATGCTGATGGAGAGGAGGAATTAACATGTCTTGGAGAGGACAGGGGGTGCCCTTTGTTTGCTCCCTGCCAGTCCTGAACTTCAAAGGTCAGTTCCAAAGTGCCAGTCTTGAGAAATCAATACCGCTTCATCAAGCCACAGTCCCTAACCCCCTTCCTCCCACCTTCTTCGACCTAAGATGACCACCTTCTGTTCAGGTTATTGAAAACTCTATACAGTCTTAATTACGTCTCTGCCATATATTAAATGGGACTGTTTACAACACCATCTGGCAGTGCTACCTTACACAACAGAGATAATAAATTAATTTAAAAAACCTTAACTTGAACGTCCTCCATCTTCATGCAGTTCAAAGTCCCTATCGATGAAAGAAAGAATGCGATGAGACATCTGAAGTTTTGGATTTGGATATTTTGCAAGTAGTTGTTACATGTGTTCTCTTTACTGCATATTGTCATTAAATTACCATAAACTAGCAGAAGCAAGTCGAAAATTACAATTCATTCAAAGTGTTTTACTTGCTGTAATTAGGTTCACCCAGATTAGCACTAGTCTTGAACTACCAAATGTTATATCAGATAGGACAGTCCTAGATTAGCACTAACACTGTGTCAAGGTCTGCAAGACCAGTGATTAATGTCAAATGTACTTACTCATAAATAACAATCATTATTTTAAAAGAAAAGGTTAATATTTTCAGAATAAACCAACACACTCCTCCTCTCCTGCTGTACAGTTTACATCGATTTTTTTACATGTATATGTGGTTTTTACATGTGGTCATCACTGCTGTAAAAACTTTTTATATATGAGATTGATTTCCCTTCAGAGAAAGATGGTAAAACCGAATCTATATTTTTCCCATCCCTAAAGTGTTCTGTTATTAATTTGTTCATTTTAGGTATGTCCATGAAAGTTTGTTCATTGCTCGTACGTGATATTCACTACATTTATGTTGTCGTTTTGTTTTTATTAAAACTATGAAACAATATTTAACCACATGTCAGATGCCAGTCAGATAAGAAACCCTTATTAATGCTCATGGCTTTAGTTATATTGAAACATGTATTCACCTTCAAAATCTAAATACAGTGCCTTATTTCCAGACATCTACATCTTAGTTGCTCATAAGAACAGTGTAATTATGAATTTGTTAACATGTACTTAATGTGTAAAAAGTGTGCCATGCCCAGTATAGCTCCAAAGGCATCCTTACCAGACAAATGTGTAGTGACATATACCGTTAATCATTTTTAAACATTAAGTACATGCTAACAAATGCATAACTACACTGGTCTTATGAGTAACTAAGATGTAGTTACTGACTACCTACTATGTTAATGTACTGTAACTAGGGAGACCTACTGTAAAGTATTACCAAAATCATTATATAAAATTACGATGACATTGCTGGTAAATTTTGCAAAAATAGCGCTTCTGAATGTTAGAAACTTAAAAAAAGTTTACATGCAAACTTTCTAAGGTGAAAATATACCCTTTGTTAAAGCCCTAGTTCATTTCAATAGGTGACAGCTGCTTATCAACAGAAACGGTTTGAATGAAAACAAAGTATCAGTATTACCTATAATCAAATGCAATTAAACGGTCTATTATAATTTAATATTCTTTTTTAAAACTTTTATAAATACCCTGCAAGCTTTTCCTACGTTATATAAAAATGTGTAAACCTGAAAGCCCACAAATTTAATTTTCTGTTCATGTCTACATTATATGTCTACATTATATTCCAGTCATGGTTTCATAAAGTCAACTTGTTCACCTTAAAATCTGCCTGCAGTGCAAGACAGAGTGATAGCAATATTAAGGAGAGACGTCAGCACATTCATTATTTCTTAAAGAAATACTTAACCCTAACCCTCTGAGTGAGACTTTAACCCTCTTTTTAAGTGTCATCCCTGAGCAGAAATATGAACATGCACTGGGTCCATGAGATCTTGAGGAATTGATCTACAGAGGAGTGCAGAAGAAAGCAATTGGCTGGTGGGATGAGAGGTACTCTTAAAGAGGGATGGCTAATTGCTAACCTTGTCATATCTCCCAGCTGGGGCCTTGGTGCTCCTGTTCAACTCTGCAGGTTAATTAGAGGCTCTTCCCCCATTAGTGTACATGCGACTCTCCCATCCCCTCTATCTCTAATTAACAAATGTAGCTCGAAGACCTTCTACACATTAAATGAACAGAAGCCTTTTCTAATGTGGTGCCTGACCTCTTGTGGATCCCAGTCTCCCTCTGAATGATAACTGATTCGCAGCTGTACTGTGCGTCATAGTGGTACAGGGGCTGGTCTGGGTGCCTGGATAGGAAACCTACACTGTGGACAGATGCATTGGGATACTACCTGCGATGCCAGTGCATTACTTCTACAGGACACAAATAAACCTTTAATGTACCCCAATTGAATTACACACACACACATCCGACCCCACAACGCTTACACAGACACAAAAGGACTTAAGGAAGTTATTGCAAGGATTTATTTACCCTGTTTCTGAAACGTCTACACAAGTTCAATGTCTTCAAATTCTGAATTCTACTTCTGAAATGTTAGAACACACATCTAACGGAAAGCTGAACAAAATGATAGTGAGACAGAGAGAGAAACTGCAGTATTTGATGGCAGAGGCCCTTTGTGTGAGAGCACCGAGTTTCAGATTTGATTTCGAGATTAGCTTACACTGCATGTCTAAGTCAGACAGGCGTTAGAAGTTCTCAGTGTGAGGATAAGAGCAGCATAAGAAGGACGTTTTTTCAACGTATTTTCCATCATATTTGTGATTTACAGCACTAACTTGTTGTATTTTTGCTTCCTGCTGGAACTAACAAGCTGTATTTTTCCATACCTTATGAATGAATGAATAAATAAAGTGATTTTGTTAATAGTATGGACTTTGAGTTGTAGTAATGAAGTGGAGAGTACTGTTTAAGTTTGTATACACTAATGCAGCAATACTGATAGTGTAGAGAAATCCACGACTACAAAGGGGTTCTTGCATTGAACAATAAAAAGCAATGTGCTGATGAAAGTTGAGTGTCTTTACATAAACACTTTAATCTAAATCGCGCAGTAGCAGTGAGTCATCCACATGCAGGTGAACATGTATAAGCAAATGCAGTCACAACAATCACAAATAACCTCATAAGCCATTCTGATAGCTTCCATGGGGTACAGAATTTTTGACTGTGAATAAATATGAAAACAACATTAGATATCGATTGTTACAACCGGGAGACGATCGTCAGCCAGGCTGAGGTTGGTGATTAACACAGAAAGTGCTGATTAAAAAAAAAAAAATCTAAATGCCTACCCATGTGATTTCCAAATCATCTCTCCAGGGTCAAAGTCACATGCTTAGATATTGACCCCTCTAGCCGCATACTGCAGAGCATGAAATCAGGATATAAAAGATGCTTAATGAGACAAAGCAGGAACACTCTAGGGTACCGGAAAGCTTCAGACCACACAATTGCTCCATATGAAGGAAACAGCTGGTTCAGGTGCCCAGCACTAACATGCGGAGAGTTGGCAGTTCAGTAAACCAGATAGGAAGTCATCTGTTCCTTGAGGAAATGCTCGAGGCCTTGCTGCCTCTTTGCACAATTTTATTTATTCATATATTCAAATATTTACACAAGATGTATCCACTGAGATCAGTCTCATCTATGGAAGTGCCTTGTTGGCAGGTGTCAGCACATCGAGCTTAGTCAAGGTGTGGGATCCCGGCGTGCATTAAGATAAGAGATATGGAAGCAAAGAGGAAAAAGGCAAAGAAAATACAAATGAGCTAGTTAATGAAATTCACAAAAACATTAAATCACTTATAGTTCAAAACTATTTTTTTTGATTAACACCTTAAACTGAGTCTTGACGAGCTACACTAGTATTTTAATGCTTGTGCAAGCTACTGGTCAGACAGATAAGAACTGAGGAGTAGGATTTAAGCTGAGGACTTGTACAGACTGCAGGTAAGTTTTGTTTGTCAAAAACAGAACCACAGCATCTGGTAATTAAAGAGATGGCTCATTGAAAAGCTCTAGCAAAAAAGGTGGAGAGTGTAGAATAATGGGCAATATGGCCTCAAATGGGACCAAAAGAGACTAGGACAGCCCTGAACGCTGGAACACCATGTGTATAAAATGTCAGTGCCTTTGTTCATTGCTGTTCACAAAACACTACATGAAAAACAACCATACACAAGTGACTACACAGGGAGAAGTATACAGGAATGATGATGCTAGGTGTCCAGGCCAAGAAGGGATCAACACTAATATACACTGCGTAATCCAATTAAAGGAACGAAGCTACACTTTGCTTTCTTTACCTATCCCTTGGTTGGCAACCTGTCCGGTTATGTACTGTCTTTCAACGTGGCGCTGTGCTGGCTGCACACAGAGTCACCAGGGGTTTGGGGCAGGGAGAGAGAAGGCTTCATTACCCCCGGCAGATGCAATGCCATGCTGACGCCACCTGTTGAAGCTTCAGGAGGCACAGCCAGGCACCAGCCACCCCTGACCTGGCAGATGGCAGCAGAAAAACAAGCCTGGTATACTGCCCACTGGATTTGGATGCCTTTCTCATTTCTATTATAGATGAGATAGAGACACAAACACACACACACACACACACACACACACACACACAGAAGCAGTGCTGCAGGTCTGTTTGCATAGATAAACACAGAGCTTTGCGTCTAATATTTATGACAACAACAGAGCAGGATTTTAAACATTAAGGGGCAATGTCAATTAGATTCTGTTTGGAACTTGTTTTATGTATATATTTATATAAAGAAAGAGAGAGAGAATTACATATAACCAGAACATATTGTAAAGTTTTTGTTCTTTCATACAACAAAAGCCTTTTAATATGGATTTACATCAATGCTCCATACAGAGACTTTGGGTCAGTAAGAAAAAGATGGCATCCTTCTAAAGCATTAACCAGCATCTTTAACTGAGCTCCATTACTGATAATTGATTTAAATGGAGACATTTTCTTGATAACATGCCATTTTCAACTACATATAAAAATGATTCCAAGTGCAGGGTTCACGGGGTCTATACAAAAAAGAGCTGAAGCCTGAACCAACTGAAAAGGACTACAGTTATGTCCTTTTCTTATTTTTAGAAAGTGGTTTGGCTGAATGTGTCTTCAAGGAATTAATCACTAAAGCTGTTAAGCTCCTACCTGTTTAATAATAAATGTAATCACTTCCTCTAGAGGTTCATTACTTCTTAAAAGAGATGCTTTCAGTTTTATTAACAACCAGCTTCTTCATTAAAGTCCAATTAAAACAATGCAGACCTAACAGCCAAGCTACACGTCCAGCACTAAAGCATATCTTCTGACAGTGCTCTACAATTCTTAAAGAAATAAAACTAATTAGAAATTACAATTACATTAAACATTTTCTTTACTCAGGTTATTTTTAACTTCAGAATGACAAATCACCCATGTTTATACTCTTCACTTACAGTAGTGACTAACAGTCAGTTATTGATCCACCCAATTTAGTAACACTTCTCACAGACAAACAAAAACACTTGTTTGGTTGAGTTATGTTCTTCCAAGTCTTCTACTTCTTGTCTACATGCGGCAAGGCTGGGAAAACTGAGAATTTGGGGGGGTGGCTTTTGTCTGGGACATCTAGAAGTCCTCAAATCTCTGATTAACAGGAGAAAAATGTCCATGGTAATAACACTGACTGGATTTCCATTACAGGACTTTAATTATAGAAACCCATGCCAGGGAAATTTAATTCAAAACCAAAATGATCTTCAGATGATCAAGTGCGCACTTCCTTTGGTAATTTTCAAAGCTGCACTAGAGTTATAGCACATTACGCTGCTTTTCACAAATGTTGTCCAGAAGTCCTATTCTGTGGTGATCTAATTTAATTAATATGATTATGATCGCAGTATTCCTGAGTGGTGTGAGAAGAGCAAGGAAGCAGAAGCTGGAGACAAACCATGAACGTCAGTATTTTTCCTTTAAAAAACGACATTCCATATACGATAACATACTTAGTTATTAATGTCATAGTACCATTTCCATAATGAGCATAAAAAGGTATATTGCATTCTTTTGAAAACCTTACCTTTTTTTTCTTTATAAAGTATTTCAGGAAAAGGGTAAGGTGTAGAAAATCAGTTATTAACTTCTAATCCTTTCAGATAGCACTTCTTTCTCTTAATTTCCCTCTTCGACATCCAAATGAGGGGGCTGGCATTTCGTGTAATCTTGCAATGTCTAGATAAGCATTACATGCTATAATTTACCATTTTACTGTGCTTAAGTCACTGAGAGAATCTGCATTCTTAGGAATATGAAATAAAATACAAAGCTCTGTGTCCATTTATTTGGATTTATTGATTATTATTGTTTAAAACAAATCAGCTTATGAAAAACCCTTGATTGCACCTTCATCTTCTCATCGCCTCAAGCCAGTCTCTGTATATGTCTAATAGAGATGTGTTGTTAGGTGCACAAAAGGTCTGCGTGTTAATTATCTTAAAAAAATACTAATCATTTAGGTTCTCAGAAAGGGCTGGTGAATCTTAATCTTGATCTCTTTCACAATCTTGGCTCACAAAGAATCTTGGCATAAAAAGAGGGGTGGGACAGAAAAAAACTTTTTCCCTTTCCTGTGAAAAGACAGAATTCAATGTCATTCTAATGACAGGCAGTAATAGCCTGAATGGTCTTGTGGCACCGCGTGCTCCGCTGCATAGTAATGAATCCAATCCTAGTAAACTCAATGACACCTTATTGCTGTAATCAACAGCAGTCATCAGTTGAATTCACATTTGTTCTACAGCAGAGGCTTTCCATTATTTGAACTTGCAGATTCTGATGGACTTTTTTTTCCAATGCTTTTAAAAAACACTTTAAGTGAAGAAATGAGGTGCTTTGAATACAGGTGCAATTAAAGGCAGCAGAGACAAAGCGCCCTCGGGAGCGATAAATTCTCGCCTCCTGCAGCGTGCACACACACACACGCACGCACAAGAGACGTAATGCGCCGTTATTATCGCAAATGTGAGTTTACGCCATATGTTTCCTCTCAACTCAGCATGGAGAGGTATATCCATAAAAAGCTATGACGACTGGAGAAATATGCCATGTTGTCAGACAAGAAATAAATTAACCTTATTTTAGGCTGTTACATATTAGTCTTTTTAAGCAAACTTATTCACACACACAGTCAAATAAGTGAATGTAAAATAGCAGCAGGACCAGAATGAAAAGTGTATATATGTGTGTCTTTCCTGTTACAAAATGTATCATAGCCTGAATCAGAACTGAATTATACCTTCAATATGCCTGCCACCTTCATATCTTTCCCTGAAATAAGAGGCATTGAAGCATTTTATTGATGTGGTTTTAGACTTCACCCTTTGCCATGTTAAAAAGTCCATTTTTTTAACATAATAATTAAGTCAGAATCTAGCCTTTAGTTTTAAAAACAAAGCAGATCAAGCTTAAAGTTTAAACCAAGAGACTTGAAGTTCTTTGGCAGCAACCTCAATGAAGAAAATGTTTAGGGAAGTGTGGCAGGGAGGAGGAGGAGGGGGTAGTTTAAACAAAAGAAAAGACAAGACGGAAAATTGCTTTCAGAAATACCTGTTGGCAAAGCAAAGGGCACTAATGGAATTGTGAATTTAGTTATTCATACACCTTCATAAAAGATGAGGCAATTTAACATTTATTTTTCTCTTTTTTCTTTTTAAGTTCTGAAGCTACAGAGCTAGAAATATATTTTTGAATACTGTGTAACCCCAGGTGTGTTGGCAACACCAGTCTTTGACAGGCAGTAAGTAATTTGCTCATTCCTCACAGCAGGGCTATTAAAATAAAGTATAAAAGCTGACGCAGAACACTAAGCTGGATCAAACACAGTGCTACCTGAGGGGTCCCAGAGCTCAGGGGAATGCACAGATTTCCCATCGCTCTCTACAAGACAGGTTTTATTTTTCCAGTCCTACCTAATGTAGAACCGTACTTACATTGTGCAACTAATTAAGTATTTAAATTCAGTTTAATCGGGGACATTTAAGAAATCAATTTTATAGTTGACAGAAATGTCCTCAAGTGCAAATTACACTTCTCAATTAAATACTTCATTTTTTTGGTTTTGGAATTTACATCTGCACCCAATTTCTCCATATTATTCCATATTAAAATGTGCATACAATACAACTAAGAATAGTGATCATTTAGTTTAATGGCTTTAGTTTAGTCTAGTAATGAAAATGCAATGCTTTGAAAACAGTGAATAATGCCAGAAATACATCCCTTTAAAAGTGTTTTCTTTATGCATTTGAGGTCATCACTAAAGGTTTTTATACAATATTGTATGTTGTTTAATGTTTTGTGTACAGAAGGACTTATCTGTGAGGCACTATCATATAGAAAAATTATATAAAAACTCTTTGAAGGACTTTATTTTAATACTTATTTGTTGTAATTTATTATCTTTAAATACATTATTTGCCTTGAAAGTCCCCCCCCCCCCTACACCCCCAGGTTTATGTCTATGCAGTCACTGACCTGTGCTTTGTAATACAATGGGCTGTAGTGAATTAGCATTAATAATGGAAGGCTTTTTTCTTCAGCAGAATGGATTTTAATATACAAAGCACATAGTTTAATTAGTTTTCACTAAAGGATTTTCTAAGGATGTCATTTGAAAGATGCATAAAAAAATTGTGTTTTTTCACAGCTAATTAAACAACTCCTATGAAATGCGTCAAAGCAAAGACAAAGGGTCATAATGTAAAACCCATCTGAGTAGAGCTGCTGACAGAGATCTTGAACTATTCCATTTTTTTTAATTTGATAATAAATTTAATTAAGTGAGCACTGTTCAGCTTTGAGGAGCCCAGGCCATGGAGCAATTAAGTGCTGCACTGCTGCAGGTTCACACGAAAGGTAAACCACAGTCCAGCCATGAGCTACCATAGGACAACAGGAACCTTTTACAGATTCAACCAGGGGCAACTGGGTAATGTTTGCACAAGACTTTCACATCGAACCAAGAAGATCCTCAAACTATTTATCAGAAGAAGCAAGCACAAATAAATGTATATGTATTATTAATAGGTATCTATGTATGTGTGTATATATATATATATATATATATATATATATATATATATATATATATATATATATAATATTGTAGCAATTGTAATGTCACTCTGGACAAGGGCATCTGCTAAGGAAGAAGAAGAAGCTATAGATTGAAGACAATATATAAACCAGCAGTGGATTGATATAGGCTGATGATGATGATATACATACACACATGCACACATACATACCTTTACATGTACGAATGTGTAATAGGGTGTAACATTATAAAACATCTCAGACGAAATAAAGATAAAAAGGTGAGACTGTAAAAATGTCCAGCTTTCAATCTCTTCAGAAACAAATATACAATTGTTTGCGTTTCATCTAAACCTCCTGATGACAATGTCAATTTATACGTGCTAAAACATTTATGAAGCTCATGATTATTCTTTCCAGTACTGTTGCTCGTTATTTAAACATCAGCAACATATCCATGACACATCAGCAACATGTGGTGCAGCAAATGCTGACCCCGTTACTTTCAAAAGTAAAACTGTTAAATGTATTTCGTACTCCACTCCCAATTCCTTTCTAATCTGAAGCAGTAGCACAGTACCCAACATTAATTACCTAACCTGATATTTTCTTTGCTGAATGGAAACCTTCCAAGGTGCAGTGAAGAGCAAGAGAATTCAGGGCGATTAATGTAATCATTATAA
Organism: Amia ocellicauda; assembly: GCF_036373705.1. NCBI lineage: Eukaryota > Metazoa > Chordata > Actinopteri > Amiiformes > Amiidae > Amia > Amia ocellicauda. The sequence continues at coordinate 14,559,128 of NC_089868.1, read as the reverse complement.
TCTGATTAAATTTCCCACCACACAATCTTTGCACATCAGCACTTAATCCACTCATTGAAATAATTGGATAATAATGGATTTGGATGTTAAATTGTTGGTTTCCACCCCAGAGCGAAGTCATGACCCGGTGCTGACACCCATGTTCTGGCCTGTCTCGATAGCTCAGGATTACAGGATCACCTTTAAAGTCGTACAAGGAGTTTATTGAAGTGGAGAAAAGTTTAAAAATAATTCTAAAACTACACTTTGACCAACTATATTTCAGGTTAGTATCTTTTTGTTTTTTACCCCCATTTCTAGTTTACCTATACCTAAATACCTATGAAAATATATTCTGAATTGGTCTAAGAAAACTAATTGAGAGAAGACACAAAAGCAGCTGTTCTGTTAAAATAGTTTTTAACAATACCGCTTGCCCACTTCGATTCGGTTTATGTCGGCAAGACTGTAATGAAGCAGTTTAAAAATGCAGCCTGTCTGTTAGGTAATGGGTCTTCAGTGAAAACCAGGATGAATTTTTGAGGTGATAGCTAATTATGTTCTACCTTGTAATGCCACAGGCCTCTTCAAAGATCCAAAAAAGATTGGAGTGTGCAAGTTGTGGCCCGGAGCCAACACTGGTAAGTATTATAGATGCAGACAGCTTTTGGTACTGCTGCCTTACATGTACTTTGGCAATTTCAGCTTTAATCAATGTCAGATACAATGACCTCTGAAGAGAGATGGGTTGCAGATGACAGGAAAAATATTTTAAACAAACACCAATCAATCTGATCTTACATTAATTTGTTTTTTTCAAGACAACCAAGAATCCCAAAGCATTTCAACCAAGACTGATATACGAAAGTGCAAGAAAATGATTTTCAATATTAAAGTTCACAACTTCCAGAAAGAGTTAGAATTTATATAATGATTTAATCAGAAACAAACATTCATCTTTTCTTGATCACTTTATGATTTCATAGACAGGGACCAGTAATATATAAGAAAAAAAAAAACAGCTAGTGCTTTGTCCATCATGGAGAACATTGTCTTGGTCTGGAGGCAATGCAGTTGACATTTTGGAAACTCAAAGGGAAACTCAGGAGGATACCTTGACCAGTTTCAATACCACCCAAACCCAGAAGTGCTCGTCCAATTGGGCAAAAATCAGCTGTCTGGACTGAATACATTAATTTATATTTCTAAAACAATAACACTACACACCATATACATCCTATAGTGGTAAGGAAGCTCTCGCTCACTGCATCTGCTTATGCTGCATCACAAAGCTGAAAAAAAGCTCTCCCGACATTGCATACTGGTCTAGCTTTCAAAGAAGGCTCAAAACCTGATTAGATCAAGCTGACTCTCTTAGCTCATCTGTTGGAAACCTGATCCATTAGTCACAGATTCCCTGAGGTTCTCTCCAACAAAAAATAATTTTGGTCCCACCAGCTCTTATGAAATGAATCAGTGAGATGGGCAAAATTACTGAAGTTCAAAATATAAAAAATACAAGAGGACTTTTCACCTAAACCACCCTAAGGAGCTAACAGTTCCTAACTTTACTTTTCATCTGTAAGCAGGAGAGTGTGAGTGAAGACCTGATTTCACAAATTAATACTCTTGTAGCTCTGTATTCCACAACATGTAGGAAATCCACAGACTGTGAAGACAGCAAGTATTAAAACACACCTAGTATCAGAATATGTGTATGACCATATTACACAGACTGAGCTCTTTGCTGGTTCATCAAAACTCACCTGATAAGCAGAGGATGTTAAATATCCTAGAGGCCCATATTCAGATGGAAGAAAAGCACGTTGAAAATATAATTTGGGTTCATTTTACTGAGTGTCCTTTCATTGATGATCACAATTTTTGCATTTTTGCAATTTTTGACTTTTTTCTTTCTTTCCAAATGTGTTCTAATTGACTCCATTTACAACAATTAAACTTTCTTCGTACATCTTTCTGCATATCAGTAGTGGGTTTGCACAGCAGCTTATTAATTATGCCAATCACCACATATAGGTAGGTGGACTCATTCAGGTGTGCTTATCTAAAGCAGAAGCAGGAAACAATTTACTTACAGGCAGCTTAGACAAATTACTAAGCAGTGCTATCTATAGAGTCAGGAATAAATAAAAGCCTTGTCAGCAGCTCTTTATTTTAGAGACAGACTTGGAGCAAAGAAAGATCGATCCTCACTTTATAGCTGATGGTACTAACATTCTTCAAATTAAATGTTTTAACTATTAACAAAAGCAGACATTAATTAGAAAACCTTCTGCACTTCTGCTGTCGTTTAAACCCAACTGTTGCCTTCCGTTTTGTACACTGACCTGAGAGACAAGGTAAAAAAACACTGTTATCCTTTATATACAGGTTAGGGAATGATGGGTTTGCAACTCCATGGCCTTAAGCCTTGAACTGAAAAATTTGTTGTGCAGAAATAGTGAGGGAAAATACCTTTACTAACTTGTATTAACTTTACATTAAACGTAAAGAAAATAACCTTGATAGACCAAATATCCTTCCCTCTTTAAGATTTAGTAGTGGAGTATAAAAGAACAAGAGATCAGAAAAAGGAAAAAAAACATTACAACAGTGCATTTGACCAGATCTCAATGAATCAATGTATAATTCTAAATTAAGATGGTTTCACAGACCAAGATCATCACTAGTCCTGGACCACCCAATGTTATTTTAGGCAGGTTAATCCAATACTAGTCAATTAGGGGCTGTGATACCCCCTGTAATTGTGCAGTAAAAGTGTGAATACACCTGAGAAAGAAAAGACAAGGAGAAGACTCAATTGCTTTAACTAAAGTAACACTTATATACTAGACATATGGCTTTAAAATTGCAACACATATGGTATTAATTATAGTCCCATAATTAATATCTGAAAATATGCATAGTCAGTGATTTGTTAATTGCCAATTGTCTATTAGATATTTTCTGAATGGGACTTTGCTGGAGGACAATAGAACATTTTGGTTGTAAAAGCCTATTGGAAATTCAAGAAACAATCAATAGAAAGAAAACTGCTAATATGCATTGTTGTATGATGACAAAATGAATACTTAATAGCTACCAGTGGGATGCCATATTATTCACACTCTGGCTGCTTCTATGTAATGAGAAAAAATGCATTACAATTTAAGTTTAAATTCAGACCACTTTTGACTGTTCCTCATTTCAGTTAAATACTCATGTCAAATCTGCAATTACAACAATTATTACTGCTTCAGCTGTTTCAACTACATTAATGTTTAGGAAAAGTAAGCAATATCCAAGTACAAATTCAATAGATAGAATGTCACAAAACTCTGTCACTATAAGACTTTTTCTTTTCATATAAAGCTGCAGCATCAAAACTCAGTGTTGCACTAAAGTTCACAGACATCTAGGCCAGGGAAAATGCCACAATGACAAAGGAACAATATTGCCAGTCCTTGCCAGATAACAATATGAAAAGAGACATGTTGGAAGTACTTAATTGAAGTGAGACAGCAGTACTCCCAAATTGAAGCCTTGAAGACTGGATTGGTTTAATTTCCACCTGTGTTCCCATGATACAACTCCGAGCTGATAGACTGAAGGCTACCATCCTTCACGTTGTTTACTTTGAGCATCGAGTTGAACAGGAAGAGCCTCTGCACGCTCTGGCTTGGATGTGGTTGCCTCAGTGATGGATTAGTGTAAAGATGCAGTATACCAGTGTGAGGTATTCTGTAGGCACTGCCCATGTGGTGGCTAGCAAGACAGCTTATGTTTTGGATGATTATTCAGCCACAGACATTTTCAATTTAAAAACCACAAATCCCCCTTCAATCCTAAAATAAAGTAAAAGATGAAAGGAAACAAACAACCAGGGGATAGACTGTAGTCCATTATTATTTGGTTTAAAGTATATACTTTTGGAAATATCCCGAGAAGCTCTGACTGCATTATGTGACTCTCAGAACAAAAGGATTTTGAGATTTCTTTAAAAATATATATGTTTCCCTCAACAACAAGTAATACCTTGTTCTTTTGGAGGAATTAACAGAGCCACTGGATCCCTAGAGGCAGGATTACACTTCAGTCAAAAAAATAAATAGCTATAATACAAAAAAACTCTTGGCAATGAAAGGTAGTCCTGGTACACTTCAAAACCCATATTGTAAAAAACAACATTAATAGGATAGGATAGACATAATTCCAAAAGAAGAGAGATTAAATGTGACCACCAAACTGCTGTCCTTATGTTTAAAAAATAATAAATAAAAGTTCTCAAATAGGGTCTCGTAATGCAAACTGGGAATCTACCCACTAGTTACACACTTTAGACAGAAATAGATGTTCATTGTGAAAATTAAGGAACAGGGATACAACTTAAATCTTCTGTAAAAGACATTTATCTGCACAGATGCAGTGTGAAAGGGTTTCTTGGGACTTTCTTGGCACTGGGATGATATATGGGTAAGGTATGCCATAACTTACAGATAGGAGGTACAAACAGAAGCTGAATCTCTGATACCCAGAAAAGCATAAGATAGCCCAATGTATGCCCTAGAGCAAAATCTCTAACCTAATCCTGCTTTTAGTGGGGAAACAAAACACATGTAAGGAGAAATATTTTTCTGAGAAGAAAAACTTCCATATTTCACACTATTCCCAGGTCTTTCATGTGAGCAATATTACAAAATAACTTGGTACATATCAATAAATGTTAATGAATAGATATTTTATCATTCAGGACATGCCAAAGTTGAAATAGTAGAACAACGGGTGGACATTGTGGAAAGCAAATGCTGTAACCTATAGAAAATCAAACAGGAATCAATACTGCTGGCAATGGAGCAGCGATGGAAAGGAATGAGATAAAATATGTCAGCTATATCTCTGATCCGGAAGTATTTACAAGTTGCCACAGACAGACAAAGGAGAGTACAGGTGAGAGGCAGCCATCTTGTTGTTTGACTAGTTTCAGACTTAGCATTACTCATTTTGTTTTAAGTTTGCCTTAATTTAGTTAATCTTGTCTGCAGTTTGCCTTAATTGAAGTCAATTCAGTTCAGCTGCTGAGTTGGTGAAAGTAAATAGGTAATAGAAAGGTGATTTAGTCAAGAACTAGCAGGAATTCTTTTCCAGGTAGATCCAGGTGGAGCCAGATAGGTTAGGTGAATTGGTGTCAGGTAGACAAAAGCTACTTAAAGCAGCTGTTGAGAAAGAGCTGCGCTGTTCTCTGTGACAAAAAGTTCAGCAGTTGATTAGGGAACAGGAATCAAGAGACTGAAAAAAAAACTGTAACATTTAGAAGCATGTGGCCACTACAGTGTCAGGTTTGCAGAATGGTTGTCTTCCTGGATGAACTCATCCAAGAAGATTTCATTTGTGAACGTTGTCAGCATGTTGAAATCCTAGAGATCATGGTCAGTGATCTTGAGGCTCAGCTTGCTGATCTGCGCTGTATTAGTGATATAAAATAATTAGTCAATCTGCCCATGAGAGAGATGGTGTGCCCACCAAAACCTAGGAGAGTTGAGAACTTAGAGCAGGACAGCGTAGAGAACTGCTGGGTTACAGTAAGTTGTAACCAAAGAAAAGGGTGAACACAACCCTTAGAAACATCCCAAGAGCTAGAAATGCCCAACAGGTTCCAACTGCTGGACACCGAGTTGGACAGTGACAGCTCAAAGGGTGATGGGAGGTCAGTTGAGCACCAGAGCACCATGGTGCCCACTCCCCCCAGAACAGGGAGGTAGTTATAGTAGGAGACTCAATTCTTAGAGGCGTAGATCACACAGTGTGTTCTAGTGATAAGGAGACCTGCATGGTATCTTGACTCCCTGGTGCTCAGGTTGTAGATCTCCCTAAACTAGTAGACGGGCTACTGGCCAAAGCCAGGGGGAATCCACTGGTCATGGTCCATATTGGAACCAATGACACAGGAAAAAGTAGGACAGAGGTTCTGCAAGGCACATTTAAAGAGTTAGGAATGAAACTAAAGAGCAGAACCTCCACGGTAGTTTTCTCCGAAATACTTCCAGGTTCCACGTGCATGGCAAGGGAGACAGGAAGAGAATAGAAAGTTTAACACGTGGTTGAAATCTTGGTGTAGGAAAGAGGGTTTTATATTTATGGAGCATTGGTCTTTCTTCTGGGATTGATGGGACGTGTATAAACCGTACGGTCTACATCTAAACAGAAGGGGGGCTAATGCATTGGGAGAGCGTATGTGCAGTGAAATTGAGAATCATTTAAACTAGGAACCAGGGGGGCAGGGAGCTCTGACAATGGGAGATGTTCCACTAAGGAAAGAAACCCAAGGGAAACTGCTAGTAGGAAAGTCCTGAAATGTTTGTACCTCAATGCCAGTTGTATACGGAACAAGATGTTAGACTTGGAAGCCACATTGCTAGTGTGTGACAATGATGTTGTAGGAGTGACATAAACATGGCTTACAGAAAATGATGGGGATGAATACAAGTTGGAAGGATACACACAGTTTAGGAGAGACAGGCAAAATCGAAGAGGGGGTGGGGTAGCATTATATGTGAAAAATGAAATTGAGGCAGAAGAACTTGTATTAGATCCCAGTAACGGAACAGAATCTTTGTGGGTGAAACTTCTGAATAAAAGATCTGGAGGATTAGTGGTAGGGGTGTGTTACAGACCACCCAACTCTATTCAGAAAGATGTTGCATTGTACAGAGTAATCAGGACTGCATGTAGCAAGGATGTGGCTGTTATAATGGGGGATTTCAATTTCCCAAACATAGACTGGGAAAGCCCAGTTGGGACTACAGAACCAGAAATAGAAATGTGTTCAGATGGTAAATGACTGCTTTCTAACTCAGTGTGTCAGGGAACCAACCAGAGAGAGAGCATGCATTGACTTGATCTTTTCAAATGACCAAGATAGAGTCAGAGGGACACTAGTTAGAGAACCAATGGCAAATTGTGATCACAATATGGTTAGCTTTGAGGCATTCTTTCAAAAAACGAGGACCAAGTCTAAAACAATGATCTACAATTTTAGAAAAGCAAACCATTATAGTATGAGGCGGCACTTAGAAGAGGTAGACTGGAGCACATTGGATACAGATTCAGTTGAAAATGGATGGTTATATTTTAAGAATATACTACTTGAGGCTCAGGTGAAATTTGTACCAAAACTTAGCAAATTGAGGACCAAAAAATTGGCCAAAATGGTTCAATAGAAAATGTAAAAAAATGTAAAGAGAAAGAAAATGTTGTATAGCACATACAAAAGGGATAGAGACAAAACAAAATACAAAGAATATGTTGAACTGCAAAGAGATCTCAAGAAAGGGATCAGGAAAGCAAAGAGAGAAATAGAAAGAAACATAGCTCTTGGAGCTAAAACTAATGCAAAGAGCTTTTTTCAATATTACAACAGCAAGAGGTCAATAGAGGAAGTGAAACAGATAAAGGGCAAAAATTGAAGTATTTTTGAAAATGAACAAGATGTGGCAAATGTTCTAAATAAGTATTTCACAGAGGTTTTTACAAAAGAAAAAACAGATGACATGCCACAGGCTAACAACCAGTCCAGTCAAACCCTAAGAGAGATCAGGATAAATGAGGAGGAGGTACTAAAGGGACTAGCAGAATTAAAAACAAACAAATCACCTGGGCCAGATGGGATATTTCCAACAGTACTTAAAGAAATCGGGGAAATTATGTATAGGCCGCTAACTCAAATATTCCAAATGACACTTAGAACAGGGGATGTGAACTGACTGGAAGACAGCAAATGTCATACCAATCCACAAGAAAGAGGACAAAACTGAGCCAGGAAATTACAGACCAATCAGTCTCACCTGCATAACTTGTACAATGTTGGAAAAAATGATTAGACAGAAAATAGAGGAGCATCTTAATGAAAACCATATTCTTGGAGATAGTCAGCATGGGTTTAGATGAGGCAGATCATGTCTTACTAATTTATTAGAATTTTTTGAACATGCAACAGTAGTTGTTGATCACATGAAAGCATATGATATGATATACTTTTCAAAAACCTTTTGATAAGGTTCCACGGCAAAGACAAATAGGTGGCTCAGCAGATACAATCTCGGCAGCACAGGTTATTCAAAGGGACTTAGATAACATTCAGTTGTGGGCCGACACCTGGCAGATGAAATTCAATGTGGACAAGTGCAAGGTATTACATGCAGGTAACACAAATGTCCACTATAATTACACTATGGGAGGAACAGAACTAGATGACATAACACATGAGAAAGACCTAGGAGTCTATGTGGACTCCTCACTTTCTCCATTCAAACAATGTGGGGAAGCAATAAACAGGCAAACAGAATGTTAGGGTATATTGTTCTGGGCTCCACACTTCAAGAAAGATATCGCTGCTCTAGAGGCAGTTCAGAGGAGAGCAACCAGACTTATTCCAGGTCTGAAGGGAATGTCCTACTGAGAGACTGAGGAACGGAACCTTTTCACCCTGGAACAGAGGAGACTACGTGGGGACTTGATTCAAGTCTTCAAAATTATGAAAGGCATCGACCACATCAAACCAGAGGAGCTTTTCAAGATCAGCAGGGACACACGCACCCGGGGACACAAATGGAAATTGGGCTTCAAGGCATTCAAGACAGAAAACAGGAGACACTTCTTTACACAGAGAGGCGTCACAATCTGGAACAAACTCCCCAGCGATGTGGTTGAAGCTGAACATTTGGGAACATTTAAAATCAGACTGTATAGGATCCTTGGATCACTTAGTTATTAATGGACACCAAACAAGCACAATAGCTCGAATGGCCTCCTCTCATTTGTAAACTTTCTTATGTTCTTTCTTCTTATGTTCTTATGTTTCAGCTCACTGTCTGGCCCGTGGTGGAGTAGTGGAGTAGGAATTGACTGCTTTCAGACCCAAAATGGAATTGGCTCTTGGATGGATTCAGGGACTGCTTGTTTAAATCAATAGAGACCCTCCCGCCCTTCTCTCTTTGTACATAGATTTTGTGGTTAAGCTTTAATGAATGTAGTGGATTTATGACATACACAGTGTGCCTTTCACATTCAAGTAAGCACTTGTTCTCTGCTTGACATTGTGAGCTGCAATGGTCACAGCATGAATGATAGTTTTATCATGTCACCAGTAATGTGAACTTTGTAAATATGACTATTATGTGTAATTATTGTAGTTGTGTCTGTTTTAGGAGCAGTAGACACCTCAGGATATGACTCTGTGAGATACAAGATCATTACTGCCTGAAATAAAATCACCATAAACTCCCTATGTTAAGTATTAACACAAATAATGTTTACAAATCAACTTCTAATGACTTACATTTAAACATTTCCAGTTTAACATTTGGTATACTGTATATATATATATATATATATATTAATTAAGAGCTGAAGTTCAAATCTTAATGAAAAATCACCTATAGGAATGGTTCCCTTTACTAATATTAAAGGTAAGGTTCATTTTTATTTGATGATATTCTCTGTATAGGAGCTGAAGAAAAAACACCAGTCAGTGTGTGTGACAGGCCGCTGTCTGTCACGGCACGGCTGCTGCTGACGTTCGCTGATAAGGTGCTCATGTGCCGCAGCTGTGTTGTCCGCTCCCTCGCTAACAGGGTGCGGACTCACGGCTGCGGGCAATGAGCACCGAGGCGATTGTGACGTCAGCGGCAGCTGTGCCCTGTTTATTTAATCCCTCTCCCTCCCCGACGGAAGCAGCTAACCAGAGAGAAGGAGAACTGTTTGTACAATCCCTGCCTGCCCAGAGCACCCTGTTTTGTGGACATTTGTGTCTTTATTTTGCTTTTGTTTTCCCTGTTTGTCTGTGTCCCCTGAACGGACCTGACCATTAATAAAGCCTGGACACTACTGGAATTCGAGACTCTCTCTCCCCTTTGTGTCCGGCGTTCACATTTGGTGGCCGATGTGGGGAAGCTCCGCGGCATCATCATCCTGAACTCCCGACCTGGTAAGTGGAAGGACGGCTATGGAGGCAGCTTCTGTGGAACAATTGCTGGCCACAGTAGTGCAGCGCCGAAAGCTCAGAAGCCTCCGGTTCGAACACGGATCCCGGCCACGGGCCTTCGCACAACAGCTGCGGGACGCCTGCCACCGCTGGCTCAAGCCGGAGGAGCACTACGCCCTGAGAGACCTGAGAGATCGGCTATCGGCACTGGGGAAACTTGCACAGTCGCATGTCTTACAGGCCCAGGAGCGACCACAGCGCTTGTACAACAGGGGAGCCTGGTTATGATTGTTCACCCCGGGGGACAAGGTACTGGTGTTACTCCCAACTTCAACTTCTAAACTGCTGGCTAAGTGGCAGGGACCCTTTGTGGTCACACGCCGCTTAGGGGATGTCGATTATGAGGTGTGCCACCTGGACCGTCAGAGAGAAAAGCAGATATACCATCTGAACATGCTGAAGAAGTGGCGAGAGGAGGAAGCATTATATGCTTCTAGTTCTTCCCGCAATAAAGAGTCTGAAGCCGCTGTTTCTGAGGTTCGCATTGAACCGAATTTAACAAACACCCAGAAACAGCAGGTTCACTCTTTATTGTGCCGCTTCCAGCATGTCTTTTCTCACCGACCCGGGTTCACACCTCTCATTGAACACCACATTCACACAGCCCCGGACACCTGCGTGCGTGTCAAACCCTATCGCACCCCCTATTACAAAAAGCAGGCTGTCAACGAAGAAGTGCAGAAGATGTTGGAGCTGGGAGTCATTGAGAAATCACAATCGGAGTGGTGTAGCCCTATAGTCTTGGTGCCAAAGCCTGACGACAGCACTAGATTCTGTGTTGATTATAGGGAGCTCAATGCAGTGTCTAGGTTTGAAGCCTATCTGATGCCCCGTGTGGACGAGTTGCTGGACCGGCTGGGCGCTGCTCACTTTTTTACGACACTGGACTTAACCAAGGGATACTGGCAAATCCCCCTCAGTCCAGTGTCCCGAGAGAAAATCGCTTTCTCCACTCCTCGAGGTTTGTACCAGTTCCGCACTATGCCTTTTGGGCTGCACGGAGCCCCTGCCACTTTCCAACGGCTGATGGACTGTGTGCTCCGGCCTCACCAGCAATATGCCTCTGCGTACTTGGACGATGTGGTGAAGACTGGAATAGCCACCTTGTCCAGGTCGCAGCTGTGCTCCGGTTCCTTCAGCAGGGGGGGCTCACGGCAAACCCAGGCAAGTGCACATACTTCAAAATCTGATAGCCTACATATTACCATCTGTAAATGTCTATCTTTTTCTCTCCTATTCTATTATAATTTGTAGCCTCTTGTGCAATAACGTTTTCTAATGTCGGGTTACTCTATAGGGTTGGAAAAGCTCTGTGAAAGACTCTGTTAGCAGTATCAGCAGGGACCCTCTAAATAAAAACACCTGGCATGTGTACCTTATCACTCCCCAAGAGTCCCTCTCTGAAAACCTATTTTCTCTTTCCTTTCCATTCATACACACAGGAAAATCATGGCACCCTACTCAGTACAAGTTTACAATGTACTCATTTAACTAGTCCATGGCACTAGGAGAATTTCCCAAATAATACAAAAAAAATAAAATCCACTTGATTTCTTTCTCTCATATATTATATATCATCACCATCAGGCTATATTATGCACTGCTGGATGAAGGCCTCCCCAAGATGTATCCACTAAACCCTTTTCCATGTCATACCTGCAAAGTTTATTATTTCATCTTCTCGTTTTTAATATGGTCTTCTAGGTCTCTGTATCTCTTGGGATCCATTCAGTAGCTTCCTTCACACATCTTTGATCTGTTCTTGGATGTGTCTGGCCCATTGCCATTTGAACATTTTCACTCTTTATATATATGTGGAGGCCTTCATCCAGCAGTGGATGGACATGGGCTAATGGTGATGATGAATATAAGATTTTAAATATATACACACAAACACATTTGCTAATAGTGCAAGCCTTCACCTGAAAGACCTACAGTAAAAGCTTGAAAAAGTAATTTATTTCAAGGACTCCCATGAGCAACACTACTGAACCTTGTCAAAGTATGGACATGTGAAGGTTTCATTAGAGGAGAACATTTTCAGAGATGTCTAAGCTGAAATCACAATAATTTCATCTGCAGCATAAATCAGATCTGAGCCCAGCTCTGATAGACTTCAGGTTAACCATCTGTGGCATCTTTCACCCAGGAGTTGCATCTGGAAAACAAATTGCTTATTTCAAGCATTTCAAATGTATTGTTCTGTGTCATCTCAGAAAAGCATACCATTGTCTATATGAAAATGGTGTGAGGCACAGTGATGTATTATCTGCCTCCAGTCCAGACAATATTGAGCCCTGCCAGTCAGAAAGCAACAGACTGTTAATATAGAAACAGGCAGGACCCTGTGTAAAGGATTACCAGTACATGGAAACCATCGATACAGGACTGGAAAGAATAAAGAAAAGTCTACAAGATACAGCAAGACATGTTCTGAGTACAGAGGGGCCACAGCCCAAAAAGGGATGTAGATGAACTCCCGAGCCAGGCGGCAGACCTGGGAGGGTGCCTCTGTTTGGAAGGGGACAGATGGGAGCTGTCAGGATCTGTATGGCACTGGGTGGTAACATCAATATTAACAGACAGATCTAATCTCAGATAACTGCTGTAACCTTTAATCATGACAGGCAGATTTATCTCTTTGTCTCCCTCCCCTTGTTGGTGTCAGCTGAAGGTTGCCAAGCAGAACCAAGTGTTATAAACCTCTCCATTAAATTCAGCAGCATGGCATTGAATCCCAACTTTAATGGGATGAGACTTCCAATTCCAGTAAGTCAATGGGCTAATTTCCTCTTCTTTTTTTCTTCTACCCTAGACCCTCTATTCTGGATCACCTCTGTTTGAGACCACTGAGTACTGTGGATCTAGGAGGATATGACAATTACAAAATGAAGTGCTAAAATAGTGTAACTCTTACTTAGCCGAATTGGCACTACACTTCACATGCAGTTAGCAGACTGTGGTCACAGAGGGTCCTTACTGATTAATGTGTACAAGAGATATTCAACAAGAATTCCAAGGCTTCCAGTTGGTTGCTGGTGCTGTATGCACTGATAGACATGTGGGTTGATGAGGGAGCGGCATACCTGTCAATGGGGATGGATCTATTATATCACTTTGCAGTCACATGCATTATAGAAGCCATGCCGCAAAGCATGTCCGGGAATCTCTGCACCTCCGGGTCTAATGTATACTGTATATCAAGCCTGGAAGACCTAACAAGGTAACAAATAGGCCCCAGTTTTGGTAGCAGCTCTCGGAAGCTGAAATTTGTATCATGTATGAAGCAGCATGACAGTGTCAGAGGATTTCCATACCCTTTAATATGAATAGTGACCTTTCCAACAAGATGAAAACAGAGGACTTCAATTTTTTATGAGGGGTGATAAAAAAACGGAGCTGAGAGCTCTGTGTTCTCATGCCCATTATGAGTAAGAGGATCGTGTGACCGTAAGCAGTGCAGTTCACTCCAGAAGCAATTGCAAAGTCATTTTCGGACTTTGTTATGTGCAACGTGAAATTTAATTATCTTAAGGCAACAAAATAATTGTTACATTATTAAATATCCCTCTGAAAATTAAGTTACAGTATACGGGGCACTGATACAGAAGAGAAGCCGAGAGTAAAGACTAAGCCCTCAGCCCCATTTCCAGGTGAGTGAAAATGCAGCGTAGAGGACAGAGATGGATGTATTCAATAAGAAAATGAAAGACTTGCTGACATACCCTTAACATCCCAAGAGACCACTGTATACAAGTGTGCTCACTTCACACAGTCTTGTTTCCTTGCTCCAGCTCTGATGTATTCTATGTAATGCATGATGTTCTCTACAATACATGACAATGTGTTTAAATAGCCTTCATACATCTTGTGGCACTGGGTAATGCCTTTCTCCAGTACCTATAGGAGGTCTATATGAAAACAGGACAAATGCCAGCTGCATTGCTAGAATGCTTTACTAGACTTTTACATTTTTGAAGTGCTTTTCTTCTTGCTGAAATGATTCACCAATATTAAAACAAAACAAAAAATAATGTAAAGGTCTTTAAATGTCAATTTAGTCCACACAGAGTGTATGCAGGGTATGCTTTCAACGTGTAATATATTTGGCACACATTATCCTTGGACTACTGCGATTCATGTGTTAATTCCAGACTCGTCATGGGGGCAAGCTTGTGAAAAGGTGTAATTTATATGTAATGGCAACTCTAGATTTACATTTTTATGAAGATCTTATTTTTCAGTTGAGAGATTATTATCTGGACAGCTGGTGTTTTTAGGCAATGTTTAGAGGGCTATAATTTAGATAATCTTATGGAAAAAAAAGAGACATTTAATAAATAGTGTAATCTTCTAGCAATTAATTACACACAGTTTTCGGCACTATTTAGTTTGGTGATATGGGTGTAATTTCACAATGAATTCAATCTACAGGTCCTTTTGGTTCATAATGTAATGTCCAGAAATGTGTTCTCAAGCAGCTATAATGCAAAGAGGGAAAATATGTTCTGTCTGTAAGAACAATAGTTATTATTACTAGTATTATTATTATTTAAATGTTGTAGCCTATATTTTATTGAATGGTTATAATTTAAATTTGATTGGCAATTAAAACATATATAGTGATCTGATGTGGCATTGTTAAAACACAGATTGTTGTAATATGTATGAATAATACTAATTTTGTAATCATAAGTTTGTGTAATGATATGTATATATACACATATCTGGTGAATTAGGAATGTTATCTTTAAAAAAGTAGAAATTATAAGCAGTTTTCCAAATTGCTTCAAAATATTGTCATCTCATTAATAATGCACAGTAATACCTTTTAAAAAAAGCCACATTTTATTATAAATGAGAACATATATGTGTGCATTTACTATGCCTGGGGAACCATTTCAGACACCAGGTTGTTAGCAACCGCTGAGGAAAAGCAAAATGATTTTGTGTTGTGTTGAACTTGACATTTCTTGTAGTTACAGACTAATGTTATATAGTGATAAAAACGCATGCATGACATAGCCTATGTGTTTGCTTCAAAACCATCACGTTTACTTATAATTCAGATTATATAAAAAAACTATTACAAAAAAATCAGAAGTGTAGCTCTTGAAGAAAATTCAATTAATCTTTACAGATGTATCAAGAGACTTTGCTTTCATTGTTGTCAAATGGATTGTGCTGGTGGTGAAACTCTCCGGGCGTTTAAAATGAATATGACTATGTCCCAAACAAACACTCCACTCTCAGGTCACTTTCTTACCAAGAAGGACAACGAGACCGACTGAAACGGATGATTACGCTGTTAAATCGTATTCACCAACCAATCCATCAGCCAGGACCGTCATTTACAAGATCATGTCCCACAGCCTGCTGCATGTTTCACAGGAAATAAATAAAATAAATAAAAGACTAGCCAAAGACTGTTAAACATATAAACAGATATAAAAGTATATTTTGTTTGTGGTCTCAACAACATATTAAATTGAGGTACATTTATACCACTGCAATTGATACAGAAATTGGAATCCATAATTGCAATTAGAACACAAAAGACTGAATCCGATTCTATGGCTACCAAACAAGCAAGATGGGAAGAATTAGATCCTCGTTTGTTTTTAAGATTTTTACTCACAATAAAAAGTCCTGAAAACTGTCTACATCCATCTGAATTAAATTCTTAATTGTAGCCCTGTGTGGCATTAGTGAAATTCAACCCTATGGAGCAACATCAGCTTCACAAATCTGAAAACAAGACTATGCCTTGGGCTATTTGTCTATGGGGTAACAAACAGCACACTAGATGTGCTTGTTCTTTTCTGCTTGGAGAGGGAAGCATCAATGCTGCCCGCAGAACAGCTGAATCTTTTGAAATTATTTTCTTCATGCCATTGACTAGTCCTTGAGATTCAAGACACCACCATACTTAATAAAAATGAAAGCCTTTCCCTGTGGCAGCACAGAGACAGAGAGTTTTTTCCCCCCTTGTTGATAGGTTGCTAATGGAATGTCACGCCCAATTTCAGTAATTATGCCGACTCTTTCTTCAGTTCCCTGACATCTTCCTAATTAATGTCTTTCAGACACCTTTCTGAGCACTTTTTATTGCAATGTTTATGGCTGTAACATCATAACATATTAAAACTGCAGGACTCTTGAAGGGCTACCTTTCCATACCTGGCACAAAAACAAACAAACAAACAAACAAACAAGCAAACTGTCCCTTTTCCAGCTTTAGACAATTATAATTAAATATATATATAAATATATATTGTAGAAACGTTCATTGGGTATTGGTATAGGTGTGAATAATCTGTAAAGATTCATTTTTGAAGTTCATTAATAAGGGTATAAAATTACAATTGTAATGTTGCACAAATAGTGTTTAAAGAGTGATGTATTTTTTCCGATTCTCAGTGAGCTCAAACTGATTGACTGCCAGAAGTTTCATCTCAATCAGTTTGCTGCAGTGATAATGAATTACTTCCAGAACATGGCCAACCCCAATCTTTTCATCTCGACTGGACAAGTGGTGACAACCCTGAGAAAGAAATAACTAACCCAGGGAAGTTTTCAACACAGTGTTGTAATCCTCTCTTGCTGCCGATTATGCTATTGATTTTTCAGCGAAGCCTGGTTTAGCTGCTATAATAACAATGTGTAATTTATCGAAGCCGCAGGTTTGGTCTGAAACCGAGCAAGAGTGCTGCAATTAGGATTTATAGGCAAATCAATTTGAGCTTAATTAAAAAGATCTACAACAGTAGCCTCTATGTTCTCTGCAGTTCCTTCATCAAATTGTCAGACGCAAGAAAATACAGTGACATCTTTATTCAATCTACCCAGGAGTGAAATAGTTAGGCTACGTCTTAGGACACAGGGAAGCTGGCTGGCACCAATCTAAAGAAGGCTGGCAGAATTAATTGATCTGCATCTCAGTGCAGAACATGCTGAAAATTAGAAGTTGATTAATTTTGTTTCAGATTGATAGTGGCATGTTGCTCAGTGCTTGGTAGTCTGCTTAATCAGATGTTTTTCTCCAGCTCAGAGAAACAGATCCATAAACCAGAACCAAAGTTCTCACCCATCTACACTGAGCATGTGTTTAAGTCGGTCCAAAGAGACTGAAAATGTACTGTAAGGCTGAAGAAAGACAGACAAACATTTCAACAATTGATCAAGGAAAAATAGCACCAAATGTTTCTATAGGAAATAATTAGAAAGAAAAAGATAATGTAACTATATTTTATGTTAAAAATAAAAGGGGCCTAGTGTACATCACAGTTTCTTCAGAGAATCATTAACCAAAGTGGAATCTACACTGGAGGATATTCCTCAAGGTGTTAAAAAGAGAAACATTTCACTGAACTAACTGTAAATCTCAGGTAATTAAAAAGGAAATTATTTAATACATTGTTACACTTTTTAAGTACGTTACATTAATAATACTCCTAATACAGTAGAGTAATTTAAAATAGACAATTAATTAATGAATAGCCAATTATTAATGTAACTACAGCTACCTCCACTGCAGCCTGAGAGAAATTACAGCACAACACGAAGACCAACACATATTGTGAAGGCATCCATTTATTCTCTCAGTGCAAGTCTGGAATGCAAAGAGCAAAGCTATCACTTCAGACAGAGGTCTGACTCCGCTGTCACTAATAACACTGCAGGCAAGCCAAGGATGCTACAGTCAACTTCATCAGTCAACCACCGTGGTCTGGCCAATTATGTGCTTCCCAAAGAATTCCCAAAGACTGCCAGCCAATCCAGATTTGAACAGGCAATTCTCCAGGCTGCATGGCACATCCTACACAGCCAGCAGGGCGTTCTTGGAGAAGAGTTACTGAGAAGCCAGGAATAATAATAAGTTTAAGAACTATCACAAATCCAGAGCGCATTGGTAGAAAGAACTTACCACAGAACTCTCAAAGTGTGGGAACAAAAAAATGTTCATTTGGAAGTAAAGACATCTCCTCACTTGTCACAAAATGACATGGAAGGTTAGGAAACAAATAACCATCTAGGCTGTTTTCCAGCTGATTTCCCATCAGAAAAATGCTTCTGAATTCTTGAGAGATTTGTCTCTGGATGTGCAAAAGCAGCAATAAGATGAATATGAAACTAATCTAGTCTGATTTCTAGTCTGAAACTAATATTGCACTGTGGAACTAATTAAAAACCTGACCCAGAAACATTAAACAAAAAAACTACTTATCTGCCAATGTAATGTATTTTGTATATTTAAAAAAAATATTTAAATACTTAGCTACAGATTTTAGAAAAAAAACAATGTCCTTGTTAATAATTTCAGTAGTTATTCTGAATTATAATTGTCCTGATAAAAACACATTTTACATAAATACTGTTGCATTTAGGCAGTCACACTTTTTAAATTAAGAATGGATTTATGCTTTGTGATAGTTTGAAAAAGTCAAGTGCATAGCTTCAAAATCTGAATTAAATGGAAAATTACATCTTCATGTAAAACACAATGGTAAAAATGTTTGGCCCCATATGACAGTGTGGGACTTTTGAACAGAAGACCATCTGAGGGAATAAAAATGGCACTTGAATGAAGAGCACTGTGTTTTCTATTTCTTGTCTATCCAAAAAGTGTGTGTTCCTGAAATGGGACATTTTTATTTATAACCCTCCAGATCTTCCCTGGAAACTCTCCAGCTGTGGCACCTGCCAGAAGGAATCACTCTGACAGACAAAAACTGGAGATACTACTAAAAAGCAACAAGAAGAGACTCGTTCCCCGTTATGATTCAGCATCTTCTCACAGAATTTCTCCTGTAAAGCAAAGCCAAGCGTCTTGGATGGCATGCACCACAGTCAGTGAGGCAAAGGTGGTTGAAAAACGGCCTTTTATTAGCAGCCATGAATGCAAAACAGCTATAAAAGCAATATACTTGGAGTTTAAAAACAGTGAGACTTTCCTCTCTTGCTCAGGTCTATTTGCTGTTTTATGACATTGGAATAAAAAGAACCAGAGTCATTTCACAAATAGAATTACTATATTAATTGCGTATAAACTGCATGAAGGGCAATAGCTGGAGCCTCAGTACCGATGAAATCAGACCAACTCTGGACCATTAGCACCGACTGAGCAGTCCGTTCGATTGCACACAACCAATTTCTTTAACAGGCAGAGAATAATGAAGTTTGCCACGTTAGCCAAGTACTCTGTAATCATGTTCCACAAAGAGCAGAAATAAGATTGACATTTCAGCTTTGAAAATTAATCAACTTGTGATTAACAGACACACATTAAAATGGAACTTAATGTTCACCGCTGTTAATTTTATTTCCATCTGGGATCATTCTGCAAATCATTATGAAACTTTTGGATTGGCGGAAATGGCAGCTATAATAAAAATAACTGCACAGTGGTAACCCAGCTGTAATCAGTAGCAATCTTGTAAGTGGGGAAAAAAAAAAATGCATTTTGGAAACATATGGTAAACATGCAGATGGGTTCAAGTGAAACTGCATTGCACTTCCTATAATAAAGACTAGACTACATGTGTTGAAACAAGACACAGTATATGGTCTAGATCTGTTGTTGGGGGGGGGGGATTTGCCACTGACACCCAACCAAAATAAAATATGCTTCAGTCAATACATTGGCTGAGCCAGGAAGATGCTCATGTAGAAAGTAGCTCTTCCTATGCATCTCTCAAGGGTATTTTTTATATTTTCCTTTGCTTTATTTTATTATTTAAAACCAGAAGCATGAACATGATAGATTTACTAGTTTTTGACTGCCATCACCAAACGCCAGTCTGCCTCTCGATTTGCATTTGTACAGAGGCACTGCTGAGATGTAAATCTGCCTGTGTGAACGCGGGTCTGATAGAGCTATATACCTAGGGCTGATAACTATTCTCACTGGGCTCCAGTTGTGTTTCATTGATTGGCATTTATAAAACCATTTAAATACAGCATTTGGCTCTTTCGGCAGTGCTGGGGTCTCCAGTGGCTCAGCTAGAGCTCCAGATAACATTTAACAGCCAACCTTATCAGAGTCTAATGCCTCTGCCTACCAGCACATTTGCAGAATGTTAATATATCCTTTATTCCGATTAACTCTACATCAGCTCATAGAAGATAAAAGACTAATATATTGGACTTCGACAAAACGTGCACCTGTCAATAGTCTTGCTGAGCGTGCAAGTATAATCTTTTCACTTGCACTGCCACACAAAGTGCATTGAGTTTTAACTACAAACCATTATTTAAATTTTCCCTGCAAATGAGACAGAATTTGCAGGAGAGCCCTAAAAATATATAAATATATTAACTAGTATTTCATATTTGGGCTCTATATGTCACAATTTATGAATTAATATTATTATTATACACATGCTGAAATCGGCAAGGACAAATTTGAAAGAAACTGATCATTATTGTGCATCGCATTCAAGCTTTTACTTTGCAGGAGCAGCTCTGCGTTGACCAAGCACATACCGTAATGTGTACTAGAGCTACATTCTGCTTTTTATTTCAGTCTTGTAACTTATTTCTGAAGGGACATTTTGTCAACAGATTTAACATCGTACTACAGTGCACAATTCAATTAAGTTACTTTATCTGTTGAGAGTAGCATTCCCCCGAAGATATTTAAAATTGACTCATGAAATTGTCTTTCATTTGTTTAAATAGTTCTCATCTTCCTGTAAATAAGAATAAAATGGAAACTCATTTTGTTACACTGCCCAGACATTTATTTAGTTATTTATGTATTTTTGAAGTACTAGGTGAGTACCAATTATTTTCAGTGTGAAATTCCACTAGGCCTCAAGTATTTCCCCCCACTTTCCCCTCTATTTTGCTAGTTGACAGGAAAGAAAAATGAATGCCCTTTAATGATCAATAAATGTAACCTTTAAAAGTTAAAGCTTCCAAGTTAACACATCACTATTGCATTTTTGCTATATTTGTTTTTGGCTCAGATCCATTTGGATCACACCCACCAGCGGCAGGCTGCGTGGTGAGCAATTTCACAGAGACGGAGCCCAGACTGGTGACCCAGGACCCCAGGAGTCCTCAGTGTTATCTCATCACATACTCACAACACATGGAAAACCTCCGCCACAAAACAAGGATTTTCAATTGCTCTTCAAGCGCCGTATTCACAGTTGCAAAAACAAATCAAGTTCCATTCAGGATTAAATACATCTTTCCTAAATACTATAATAAACAATTTAATTGCAGAGACACTGTTGTGTGTGTATGGGTTTTTCTGTTAACTCAGCTTTTGGAAGCAATATTCTTCTCCTCAGCAAAGAATGCAGTTCCTCATATGAAACTCTCAGACAGTGTGATGTTTAATGCAGCTCCACTGTGTTTTGCTCCTCATACTTTCACCTCTGGTCCCTCATGAAGGTGCTGGAGTAAAAAGTATCATCAGTGAAGAAAGCCTGGAGACCTTAGCTCTGCCGGGCTCTATTGCTCAGAAACCCAGTGAAGTGACAGTGGGGAACCGGCAGGACAACACGAGAACAACAGAGATTGAAAAGAGAGACACGAGAAAACCACAAAGCAGAACACTAAGGGAAAAATAAATCTTTTCACAACTGAACCAAATGTCTTTTTATGCCGTTTGCTGAAATGATCAATCTGGAGCTTTAAATGAAGCTGTCCATTTAGAATAAAATAAAGAGAACCCACACCCCCCCAGAAAAAAAAAAAAATATATATATATATATTTTTTTTTTTTTCGATGATTTTCTATGTCCTGTTTAAAATGTTCTGAGCAGAATTAAAACTGTGCTAGGAAGAAAAAGAACAACAACAAACAGCATAAAATAACTTACAATTTTGACACCTGAACAAAAACATAATGGAAAACGAAAATGGGGACAGGTCATTCTTTTACAGTTGATTTAATCGCTTTTGAAATTGTAAATGGGGGAAAAAAATATATATATATATTTCTTGTTAGATGAGTCATTAAAAGCAATCATGTAAGCCTCCATTAACAGTGGACACCGAGAGCTCAGGCTATGCTAGTTATCATATCAGGTGTTTTCTTTGCTTGCTGAAAGCCAGGAATGTCACAGTCTGTAGCTGTAAGCACAGAGCAGCAACAGAATACCAATGAGCCCAGGAGGGCTGCGATCCGAGTCCCTTGCTTGGATTGGAAAGGTCTGCCCTATTAGTGGCTGTTCCCACACAATTTTCACCACTTCTCCTCTGATAGCACAAAATTCGCCACCTTCAGAGGGAGTTCAGAGTTCAGAGTTCAGCCTGTACTGCCAGCTTACACATGCCACCCCCACCCCCCATCTCTCGCTCCCTCTGGTGGGCAGTGGAGAACAGCAGTCAAAAATCATATGCTTTACAGACAGCGCTACTCTAATATTCCCATAACTGTGAAAGATTAGCAGTCAAGAATAGTTTGCGTTCAAATAATTAATCGTTTTCTTTGTTGGTTTTTTTTCAACATGACTAACATATTTCTTTTTAATGATCTCCCAAGTGTTGCAAATAAAATTACTAACAAAGCAATAATAGAATAGAGTGCAGATTAAAGTTATCATTTGTCACAATTAATGTAGAGTATTCAAATGTATACAAGAGTTATTCTTATGTGTTAACAGCATTATTATGCATTGACAAACAACGTTTAATTTGTAATTTCGCAGCCTGCCATTAACTGTTATTCAAGTTCATTAAGAATGCACTCCCCCAAACACTGGGAAAAAAAAAAAAAAAAAACTCTCCACGTGAAATATCTACTAAATCACAAAATAAATAATATAGAGCAATTCATCTATTCTTCATTTTTTTCTTTTTCTTCTCTCCCTACAACCCAATTCAGGGTGTTGTGTAAGTGACAAAATCTTGTGACAGAGTTAACATCATATTCTATCTCAAGAAAGCCACATTAGCATACATTACAATAATTCTGCATATCTGTCATTTCAAACATAATGAAAAGAAAACCGAGACAGGGTCCTTGTAAACTCTGGAAAAAGACATTCTAGGATGGCCCCCTTTCACCGTGATCTCTTCCCCAAGCAAGAGATTTGAAGTTGTCAATGGCCGTTTGGGGAATTGGCTCACATTTCCAAAAGCAGATGGAGTATCCCGCACTTGAGCACTGAGCGATGCCTTCCTCAGAAAGCCATGTTGTCCCTTGTTCTTGTAAAGAATCCAATTTTTTCAACTGCCTGCCTCCATTAGTCAGGGTCAGGCTCGACATGAATTTCAGGACCATCTCTCCTTAATGAAAACAAACCTGAGGAGGAACCTGTCCCCTGTCTGAAAGGTTAAATATGGCAGGGGGGAAATGAAGACGGCAGCAGAGCTCTCATCTCGGCCGTAACTGTTTCAGATTATTTAATGAATGAGAGAGGAAAGAGTTATCAGCTACCATAAACCCTCATGAAAGGGTCTCTTACAGTAAAATGTGATTTGATTTAGGAAACCCACTTTTACGGTAATTCCCCAGTCCCTCCTGTCAGCGGTCTCATAGTTGAAGATGGGGGGAAGAGAAAAATATACATATCTTGTTTTCATTTCATGTGATTTTATTTATTTTAATTGAAATTAGTTTTCACAGCAGCATCCTAGTATAATCCAGTCAGCCACTAGTTTGTCTTGCTCTTGGTTTTGACGAATATCTGGAAAATGTTTATGTACATCTTTAAGAAATCCCGAATCCGTGCACCACTTTTGTTGTCGTTAAAGATTTAAGTTGATTCCACATGCAACCCTTAAAGGTGATTGAGGGTTTCTTAATCATAGATGAGTATCTTGCAATTTGTTTTAATTTCCTTAGTGCTGAAAATGTATGCAAGAGACTGATAGATGTTGTATGTGATACTATGCATCATGCATGCAGATGACAGTGAGCGGTTTGCTGCTAAACACCTTTACAATATATTTTCTCTGGAACAACAATATTTAAATAAATGCATTTCAACTGGCTGACAGGTTCTCTCATCAAAAATGTGAAACAACATTGGTTTAAAAAACTAATCTCCAAGTGACAAGTCTACCAGTCCCAGCATTTCGCTCATGTAATGTGATTTATAAAAAATCAATTTGCTATGATAACCTTTTGAGACTACAGAAAACCCTGGGCCATAGATGATATTTATTATATCCATCATATGTATAACTAAAGTACGTCTCCAATAAAGGGAGCAATTATTTCTGATCAGCTAAGGAAATGGAATATCCTGGGGAGAAGGAGGACATATTTTGCATGAAGGATAATGACATCCATTTCAAGCAAATGTATACAAAACATTTTAAGGTTTTACTCATTAGTTCCCTTTATAGATCTCCCACCAACATTTTTTCAATTGCCATGCCTTATATAAAAGCAGAACGCCAGCGACCAGCTCACCTTGTCCCTTCAATGGTTAGATGCATCTACAGAACGCAATATAAAGGCGGTTTTGTTAATGTACAACATTCCCATCTCTGCACAAGTCTGCTGCACAAACTACTAGTAGTATTATTGTCATCTGTAAATCAGGTGGACTACCACACTCACAGTAGAGAAATATAGTTACTTCACTAGATTGTGGAAGTGGTTTTAGTCATTGGTATTCCCACCTTTCTCAGTAGAACTAAATTACAAAAAAAAGGTTTATGAAAGTCTGTAAATTGATCTGCAAACTAGATCCAATGACAGGGTTGTCAGTCGAAACACTTAGATAATCTTATCTGAAGCCCATGTTCATTTGCATTAGTGTACATCACGTTTATCGCAGTCATATTTGTTCTCCATATAGAAATGATCAAGGTCTAAGTGATTCCCCCAACTACTGTCATTGATTTAGCCTCCATTCTGACATATAACCTCTGTTATTTTCTGTAAGTATGATACAAAAACAGAATCTCTACTCAAGGGAATAAATTAGTATATTCAGTGCTCTACAGGGCTATATGTTGAGAGGCACACTAAAAAAATTAGTGGCACATCATCGTAAATGGTTCATATTTAATGCTAATATGAAAAACACATGCAAAAATGTTCAAGACATTTAAATACAGTGCTGTACAGTTGTACCTTGTGGGGGTGCAGTGGCTCAAACCAAAAAAGGGGCAATTAGTTCCAGGGGGGTGGGGCAGTCGGGTCATATAGGGCACTTCGGGGGAAAAAATGGCATGGGAAAGAAAATGGGCACCCCTGCCACCCACCTCTGCACGTCCCTGTGTAAATACACACACACACAGCAGCGCCGTTGGAAACTCATACGTTTCCCATTAATTTTTTTGTTTATGATATATATTTATATTTTAAATTCAATATGTTTTGCACTAGTTTGATTATATAGCATAATGCGCCACAGCTGTGCAACGCACTTCCAGAGGCTGAGGAACGCCCTACACATTTAAAGAAATGTCTTAAATCAGTTTTTGGAAAACGTTTTTAAAGTTCTCTGTTAGTTACAAGTTTTAAAATAATCTTTTCAGACTTTCTATTGTTGCTCTCCTTTATTGGCTAACCTAGCTGCTTGTTTTCTTGCTTATTTTGTTGTCTGTGTACTGTCCTGCTGTTTTGAGTAAAACGCTCACACTGTAGAGCCCTGATATTATAAATACATAAATAAATATGCAAAAATACTGTACTAAATGACTAATGCAAGAAAATGCATTGTATTATATCCAGTATGATTAATTTTAAATAGATTATAACTATATAAAATGCATTACAAATATTTTTGTCTACAGTTGATATCAAATCATGTAGAGTAATTTTGATATGGAATGTGAAATGTCAATGTATTCATTTATTTTAATCATTGCTCCATAATAATTTAGATGGTACAAGGGGCACATTCCAACAAGATGCACAGCAGTCGTTTTTGAATCAAATAAGATAGAGCTCAAAAGAGCAAGGTGGCACAAGGAAAGACACTGACGCCAGTTCAGAAGTAGCAATGTGGAAATGCAGGAATGTGTTTTCTTCCTTGTGTTCATCCCCGTCTGTGTCCATTTCCATTGCACTCTTCAAACCATAGCCATTTTGCTGTCCTCTCCTACATTACCTGGTCATATTTGAAGGAATAGTTAAAATAGCCTCATGTAAATGTATTACTCGTTTTGCCTTACTCATTGTAAAAAAAAAAAAAACACCAATGGCAGTAATTGTACTGCTTGGGAGAGGTACAGGCCATTCAGCAGCGCAATGTGCTCTCTTATGAATGATGGACGTACAGCTTCGCAGCACCAATGAGGATCTGCCATCGCTGGCTGCCACTGCTGAGTTATTTTAATAGCCCAAACGGGCATAAGTCAATCTAATTCTTTATACAGGCCCATAATAAAGGTCTTTTCTTTCTCTGTACTCTCTGCTTATTATAATGGGATGTGGATGTGAATGGTTATACTCCAGGATTTCAACATCTAGAGCACATAATGTTGTCGCTGATGACATTTAAAAAAAACACCACAAGCTGCTCTATTACATACATAACAGGTGGGAGCTCATTATTTTTTACATAATTCCCTGTGGCATGTGACCTGTACTCATCATGAACCCTTTTGGTGTGTGCATATAGATCTGTGTGTTTATTATATGTTTGTGTATGCGTGTATATATTTATACATACATATAAAACTCCTCCAGCTATCTTACACTATTATTGCATATTCATGTACTAAACTGAATGTATTATTTTGACCCCCCAACCCCACCCCACACACACACACACACACACACACTTTACCCAACCAGCACAAGCAAACCCCTCTAGGGATTTACAAAAACAGTATGCATTATTTGTATCATACATTTTAAATGACATGTTAGGAACAGTTTATAGCTCTTCATTGAGAATAATCACTTAAATGCTTAAATCCTCCAAGACAAAAAGCAAGCTGCTTCAAAAGCATAGGTGGTGACAGATTTTAATCCCGAATCAAAGTTGCATAAAGAATGCTCCAGGCATTTCCCATCACACCTTACAGACAATGACAATATCCAGAGAATAAAACTGCATCTAATAAGACAGTATCCCCAGCCTCCTTCCACTTAACTCTAATATACTGAGTGGGAATCCGTGCTTGCATATGATTAATATCATTGCTGCTTAAATATTATCCACTAATTCAATTTCATAGAGTATTGCATTACATTTCATTTCATTAATACATAATTTTGTCTGTAATGGTATTATGAAGATTACATTATACCATTATGTCACATGGAAAATACACAGGTGTCCTACAGAAATATGACTTCTCAAAAACAAGGAATTATTTTTGTTGATGGTGTAGCTAAAATAACAGTCTAGAATAATGTATAGTGAGGAACATACAGTCATCAGACTCACCCTGTAAGAATGAGATCATTGTTCAGATAACATAAATCTGAACACAGTTGTTGTTTTTTAAATATATATTACACAGTGAAGTACAAATCTCTGTAAGTAAAGAGACATTCAAGACTCTGGGAACAATTCAATCATGCCACCCTTCACCTTACATACAACAATGAGCTAACACATTGTGTGGCCAAGATCAGAAGTATTAGTATTTAAGATCTCAGCTCATTTTTGGCATATACTATATGGGCAAGTCCACACAGAAAGTGGGTTTACATTGGATATGTCAAAGACAGCCCATACAAGCTCAGTAGGTTTAATGTTGGTTAATGGGACACATAACTGATGCCAACAGACCTATATAAAGTGCACTGTGTAAGTCAGAAGTTCACAATGTATTTATTAGGTTGCAAGCCTATCTGTTGATGAAATCCTTTTCATACAACAAATATATCTAACCAATTTAACAGCTCTCTATATATAAAATTGTTACTCTGCAAAAAAACAATTTCCACATGTTAAAATCCATGCTCAGCCTCCATATTCCCATCTCTCCCCTTCCCGGTTCCCATCCTGCAGCTGTGCGCTAACAATCTGTCAGCGTTAGAGGCAGACAGTAAACTGGGAACAAAGTGATTGTTACAAACTGAAGCTAAAGCACGAAATCAATAAGTGCGTGTTTCTGTCATCACACAACAAGGCTTATTAGTGGCAACGCGCAATAAATCTGTGAAGCCCTTTTTCAATTTCCTGCTTCAATAAGCACCCCCTTGCTGCAGGACCCCTTTCCGTGGAAATGTTTTGTTTAACAAACCCCTGTGTAGGCAGGCTCATTACCCACTGTTGTGCGTGGTGGTGGGGATGGGAAGGTGGGGGTATTTGCCATTGTTAAGCTAATAATGTATTCACTGGATATCATTCAGCTTTTCTATTCCGTGACAAACACTCCTTCTCTATATGCCTCAAAGTTGATTTCAATCTCTGAAGATGAATACCTCCTTATCATTTACCAGCTTCTTGTATGTCAGTTTATTTTCATTTGAAACAAGCAATGACCTATTTTAAGATTAAAGCACAGGAGGGGTTCTTCTATGTCACCGATACTTGGAGTGTCATCAGCATTTTAAAATGGAAAATTAACTGAAATTACATCTAAACCTTTTAAGGACAGGTCCAGACAACAATTCTGCAACAGCAAATCACGCTATGAGCAACTACCAAGTACCGTGTGCCTTCAGCCTCTGTTCTCAGCCAGATGCATGATAAACATTTGAAACCTGCCTAAAACATAATGACTACTGGGATATCTGTCCTTCATCATCTAAAACACAATTGTACGTTAATGTATGATGTGGCGCATCAATGGCATTGGTAGTCCTCTGTCTATGGGAAGTTTAGAAACATCATGGTGTGTTTAAGAACATAGATCAATCCATGCATGTCTGTTCTGGAGACAAAGCTACACAGTAAAGATGTAAAGATGCACAGTATACAAAAATCACCAGACAATACCTGTTGAAGTAAAGTTGCAACAGTTTAAAACAACGAAGGGAATTAAGGGAAATTATAGACAAAAACCATCCCTCTTGCACTCTAGGCATCCAATCCCAGGCTTCTATAAATACCTTAAGAGTATTTTAGCAATGAAACGATATTGCTTTGTGAAACAATTCAAGGTGAGCTCCACATCAAAGCCATTCCAAGTGAGTTGTTACACAGAGCATGATAAAAGTAAAGCGAAGAATTACAATCCAGTACCCAAAAATAAATTGCATTAAGCTGTCAAAACATAGATACAGGACTCAATGCAAAACACTTCAAGCTACTCATGGCTTCTGACCTTTTCACCTGCACGAGCAACGTTTACACAACAAAAACAAAAGTAATATAACGAGTGGCACCGTGACTTTCAGAAGACATTTTAAGTTGGGTTTTTTTTTTTTTGGGGGGGGGGGGGAGGGGGCATAATACCCAATGTAGAGAGAATATAAATCAGACCCATTTTTAGTCTCAAAGCAATCAGCTCCTGAAAAAGTACACTGGTGTTCTGACAGGCAGCTGTTTCCATGAGTAAACAACAAATGTAACTAGTTTGTGGCAGCTCAGTTCAGCACCTGCCAGCTCTGTTATGAAGCCCAGGGGATAGAGAGGATAATATCATCTCTATGTAAGGCCTATGAGCAGCATCATATTATGGAGAGCATTACAAGGGGATTAGATTTGCTTAACAATGTTCTAAAGTGGCTGTCCTTCACCACACTTTTTACTAGTAAAAGCTTTTGTGGTGCGGTGAATGACAGCTAAAATACAACAGGACAAGACAGGATTGCACTGAGGAACAGACAACCACTTGGTAGTCAAGAATACAAAAAAGCCCCATATAAAGTAAAGTAAGAGAAGAATTTTGAAGTGAGAACAAATCCTCTGAGATATGACGTTTTGATTTTCAAAGAACCATAGGGGGCTGAAAATTGATTTGACCTTTTTACCTTCAACAACAGTGACTTATCTAACCATTTCTATTGTGTGAATAAAATGAAAAAATATTTGGAACCAGCAGATCAAAAAAAAAAAAAAAAACATAAAATATTTGACATTAAGAAAAATATAAACTTTTAACTAATTAAAAGCTTGAGTGTGCTAAGTAATATGTACCCTTGATTCAATCATGATATTTGTAAGCAGCTGAACTCCAGTTGCAGGTCACTACATGACAGGAAGATTTAAATGTGAACAACACATATTGTTTAGAATATCAGTCAAATGTAGTAGTGACTGAGGGAGACCTTATGACAAATAGTCATTCAGAGCTTCTCAAATTCAACCAAAATCCATTAAGAAACAGTTCATCGGATTGTCTTGTTACGCAGATCACTGCTACACCTTACAACTTAAAAAGCAATAGGTAATGAGACTTTACCTGATGCACACCTTTCACTGTATTGATTTAAACATTGGCCTTTGGTTATATAAAACTTTTGTTTAGTCTACAGTAGGAGGTGATGAAGGGATAATTTATTCTGTAAATTGCTACATGCAGCTATCCCTTTCAGATGCCTGTCTGACTTTTACAGATGTCCTGCTGTTTCAGATCACATACATCTTGAATGATTGAAGTATGGTAGCCTATTGAGATATGGTGCCTTTGCCATAAATGCATTTCCAGATGTTGACAGTTTCCAGATGCTTAATCATAGGTCACGTATGCCTTGGATCTCTCAATATGACTAGATACTTAGAGGAGATGTAGGAAGAATCACTTAAAATGCTTAGACACTAATTTCTTGTCCTGTGTTTGTATGTGCTACAACACCACCGACAATCTCATAATATTTTCGTTCTCAGAGGGGCCTTCTTAGACAAACTCTCTTCAGTCAAACCATGTCTTCAACACAGGGTGCACAATCCTGGTACTTTAGGGATACAATATATTCGGGTTTTAATTCTACTTGAACACCTAATTAAAATAAGGATATTGGAAAATTATCTAGCCGGATGTAATTCAATATTGTAATATTAAATCAACCCCATCCAACTTTATGCAGGGATATTTGGTTATTCTAGGCTGTTGCAAATTAATGTTCAGTATTGAATTAGTTCACTGACATAATTAAACTGATTTTTAGATCTATTAAAAAAACGTACACAGATAAGTACTCCATTTCCTTCACTGGAAGTTTCCAAAAGTTCAGTAGTATATAAACTCAGGGGATTTAAAATAATCTATAGCTCCACAGTTCTGGGTTACTGCTGTAAAAACAATGCATCATTAATTTCAAAGAAATTGTGGGTTTTATCAGTAACTGTCTGCTTTCTGTACTTTTGTTGCAAGGCATTCCAGCATGATTAATTACTTGTTTACATTTCCACCCCTGTTTTTCCAAGACAGAGACGAGAAAAATAAAAAAACATGATTTCTTCTGATTTATCTTTCTCACTTAAGAGTTCATTAGCAGAAGCATATTGGTAAAATAAAAGACATTGACACAGCTGATGGATATAATCCGATATTTTTCATTAACAATATGAAAATTGATGACACACAAGATCTTTGACTAGAGAATTTCAGTCCAATAACCCCTTTATCTCAGTCCACTTAGTGCTCCAACAAAACAAAATGCCCGTATATTTTGGTTCCCATAGAAACAATATTGCATTGCCAGCTAAATACAATGAAGGCATTTCTAATTATTAATATGGTATAGTGCATTTGTATTTGTTTCTTAAATTGTCCTTGAAATAAAAGATTTGCATATGTAGCTATATTTCTAAATATACTAAATTCATTGTACCTGAAAAGTATGGTTTGTGCTGGTAGAAACATTAAAATGCTTTAGTTCTGCATGCACAAATCATGAATTTTATGATGAATATTAAAAACCTCTGAAATGGCTTAGATACAAGACTTTGGTACTGCTAATTCTGTGTTAAATGCACTTACAAGAACGTATTGTACAGATCAGACACTCACTAAGAAGAAAGGATTTATCCTCAAACACAAGCAAGAAAAGTGCCAGATAAAACTACCTATTCAAATCAGAAAGGAAAATAAAATTATGAAGTGACTAATATTAAGCCACCCCTTTCCACCTCCAAAGATCACCATCCAATAATAAAAGAGCACGTATACGTGTAAGCCCAACACTGCAGAACTCCAGCTGTCCTAGCTTTGTCTTGCCTCAGGTCTTTCTCAGAAAAAACTAACCGTTCTTCTATGGTAGATTGGAGGTTCTAGCTTCGCAGGCCCTTGGTCGGCTGCTTTCAGCCCCATATCAACCTTACTTGGTCTGACAGGGTCTTTCCCCCCAGACTGAATGAGTGACACAGTCAATCAGGCTCAAATGCTATTCATTATGACTGCGACCCATGGAGCTTATAAGGGCTCGGCAGTTTATTACTTTGCTGGAGACCACACAATAATGGTTTTGTTCACATTGTGGAGCTCTGCAGGAATTTCAAATGGTCAATCTACAATGCAATGTCAGCATGGACACTAGAATCCACAATATACAGATCCCCCAAAACTTTCGCATATGAAAACAAATCTACCAACCTGGATTGTCAAGTGGGTGATATCTATGTGATGGGGCGCATCCTCACACTGCAGTAATCACTATACATAAATAAAGCTATATTCATACTACATTACAACTATAAAATGAAAAAAGCAATGCTCAAGAGATTCCAACGCGCTGATCAACCTCACCAGTGTAGAATCAAAGAATACTCAGATCCTCTGTGATGAATAATCATGCCTAGAGACATCATACCTACTGTAATTCTAATTGGGAAACGGTGCAGCCCAGGAGTGAACCTAACATCCTACAGGTTTCGCTGCAGTTGCTTAAGTCTTTCAAGTGCAACCGTAATCCTAGCCATTTTACATTATTTCCATTACCCAAAATAATTAAGTTTTCCAAACAGCCCCAAGTACTATTTACTCTGTATTACAGGAGATGCACTCCTTCGCGTTTTCCATCCAGTCGATCTTTCTATATGCCTGGAATGCTTTGAGTAAAGCTTCTCCTCTGGAAAGATTATATTTAACTCATAAAAAAAAAAAGAATTAAGCGCATAAGTATGTTTAAGATGTGAATTTATGCCTTAATGAAATTGACTTTGGCTGATGTTATAGGTGTTTAATCGCAGAAACCAATATTAATTAGATTGGCTGGTACTTGTTACTTCATACAGTGTTAAGCATTTGGCTTCTGTTCCATTAAAGAGCCACGCACATTTGTTGATTTTATATGACTGGTTAATGATTAGTCTTAATGCTTTCGGCAAGATGCATTTTGCAGACTTGATCTTATGATTACTACGGCCCCATGGAACACTAGCGGGGTGTAAATGAATGCAAATTATTTCCAACAGCTTGAGACGTCAAGATAAAAAGAAAAGCACTGCTTTCCTGTAACATCTTAGAAAAACTTCACAAAGATAAAGCCTGTTTATTTAAGGAGTATATGCAGATTACACTCGGCTCCTTTTAGACTTGATCCGAGACATCAGGACATCGTGTTCACTGTATTCACTGATGCAAACGAAGTTAAATGTAAGGTTGGATGGTCTTGAACTCATTAAGTGATACCATCCACCCCGTGCCCCATCTTCCAGCATAAAGATCACAGGCTCTCTGGCTTTTAAAGCTGCCACGTGACTGAGCTCACGATGGCAGTTCTGAAATAATTGAATTAGGGGTGTCAGACTCCAGTCCTGGGGGGCCACAGTGTCTGCAGGTTTTCGTTGCAACAGGAGCTTCCAATTTGTTAATTAATGTCATTACTGACTCAAGTAGGCTTATCTACAATTTTCATATTTAATTTGTATAGCCGATATCTTACAATGTTTTGATTTACTAAAAACACTGAACCCACTGAACATTTCAGAGTCTGGAGAGAAGTGTTAAATCTATCCAGATAATTGATTAATTAGACCAATTAAGGAGCTAAGACCTGGACTGGAACAAAAACCAGCAGACACTGTGGCCCCCCAGGACTGGAGTCCGACACCCCTGATTGAACTGTTCCAGGACTAGATAAGGTAAAGTAAGGTAGGTTGATTCTCTAACTACAGTTATTGGAGATCAGCTTGTTGTCCAGTATTTTGTTTTACAATTGTTACCTAATCATTTATTATTAAATAATCACTGCTTTGTGTCATTTTAAACACTCACACACTGTTACCCACATCAAATGGCACCCCAGGGACACAGTCACAGACCCTTGAGCTACAGTGTCATGTTTTAATCTGTGTACTGCCCTAAACCTCACTCATTATGAAAGATATTTGAAATGTGGTGTGTAACAAAGGCACATTAAACATAAATTAAAATCCCACTGTAGAATGAAGGATATTATGTAAGCCAAATGCACATACTTCTCTGTGTGTAACAGAAAAGGAAAAAAAAAACCCAAAAAAACACGATTACGCAGGTTCTCTCCAGTGATTTGTATGCATGCTTAGGTGTCACTGAGCAAGAATGAACAGGTGGAGATAATCCTGACATGGGGGAGGCCAGATCTCACACAAAGACACCAGAGATTGTGTTATAGATGCCTATCTCTCGGTAGGGTGCCTTTCAGCTCCTGCAGAGAGTCACTGTGGGGAACCTGGCCAGGCACTCAATAGGATTACCTCTGACTGTCATCCAAAATCAATGTCCTGTCGATGCAACATGAAAGGGAGACTTAAGCCTTATTTAGAAGAAAGGAGACATGGACAGAGCTGGATTAGCATATGTAGGTATGTCTGACACCCTCACCGCGGCCTGCTCACTTCTGCGCAGGCGTGGGAAGTTATTGTGGGACGGAGGGAGAGTAACAGGTCCTATTCTGCAATTAAAGCTACTGGACACGGCGATATACACCCCCTAGCAAACAAATACTGGACTGAAACACATTGTTTGCTAGTCAGATCACCTGGCTGGACTTTGTGACACGGAAACAAAGTCCAGTGTTTGTGTTGCTGTTTGAGGCACTCCGAGTCTGCGCTTCACCCGGAATAATATCGACATTCCCTCCATTGATTTCGCCCCAGTCATTATTCATTCATTATTCAATATTATTTCCTTGCCAGCGGAGGTGCAGCGTTTCCCGATGTCCCGGCTCAAGTTCAGCGCTAACCTGTCGTGGCTGTTCACGGAGCGGCCCGAGTTCACGCAGCGGCTCCAGGGCGCAGCGGCGGCCGGGTTTCGAGCCGTGGAGGCGGCGTGGCTGTACGACGCGGACCCGCTGGCGCTCCAGGAAGCCCAGCGACAGGCGGGGGTGGAAGTTGTGCTCATTAACACGCCGCCCGGTAAGAGATGCACAGATGATAATAACACCACGGTATTTAAAATTACAGTTTACCACCCGTTTGGCCAATTAAAATGTAGGCGTTTAATAATAATGCAGCAGCCCTGCACGGTCGATTACTTCTCGCTCTCCGTAGCGTCAGACGTGGAACGCGTAAAAACATTATTAATACGTACAGTGAACCAGGAATTTCTAAGTAAGTTTACCTTAAATGCATTAGTTGTGTTGAAAGTAAAATAAGTGAGTTAATCCTAAATTGAATACACTAAAACGTCCTTTACTATGCTGCACACTGACGCCGTGGCGGGGGATTTATAGCATAATGAGCTCGACGCCCCGCTTTCAGTTGAGCCCAGACTCGAGTTTAAAGGCCTGACAATGTCCTAGAGTTATTTCTTCAGGTAAATAAATGCTCTTTATTGCACCAAGTTTCCAGCTCCATGTGGGTGATGCTATCCTTGTTGCAGGAGATGTGGATAACGGGGATCTCGGGCTGGGGGCTGTCCCTGGCAGACAGGTGGATTTCAGAAGAGGCCTGGAGCTGGCAGTGAAGTATGCCAAGGCCCTGGACTGCAGCAGGTACAACCACTGCTCTGCCATGTGACCTGGAGAGCCAGCCAGTGTGCAGGGTGGCAGCATATGGTGCCCTGCGCAACACAGCCTCTTCTTCAGTTCTCCCACAATCCCTTTTCCATGCACCAGTTAAATATTATTATTATTATTATTATTATTCATGTATTTATTAGCAGACACCCTTATCCAGGACTACTTAGGAAACATTTAAAGTATTACATCAATGCTCGGGCCGTGCACTGTAGCATGCCTTTTAAATGAATCAACACTTTTTACATTTAAGAATCAATGCTTTTATTTAGCTCACAAAACAAATAAAGCATAACAGGCTCTGCTGCTCTTTTACAACTATATTAAGCATGCTGCATACCAAAAAAAGGGGGTCTATAGGGGGTTGTCTGATCTACTGAACATTTTAATTACAGAAAGTAGGATAGAAGCTAATAGGTGAAAATAATAAATACATATTCTATATATTAGCTATCTTTATTGAACATTGCGTGATTGTGCAGTGTCTGCTTGTTTCCTCAGGATCCACCTGATGGCCGGGAGGGTACCTGCAGGGCGGGACCGAGCGGCGGCTAGTGAGGAGATGGAGGCCACATTTGTAGAGAACCTGAAATACGCTGCTGGTGTTCTGTCAAAGGTCACTCTGGGTCACCAAGTTTCAATCTGGATCTGCATATGTGATATATATATGCATAATGCTAATGATTGTTACCCAGCGATCCAGTGCAAATGTATTGTGGCAAGCGATGGGGGATGGGGGATCTACGGGGTTGGTTTACAGAGCAGCTTGCAATTAGTTAGTAAGGGATGAAGATTAGGTGTCAAATTCACTTGGTCACCTACATAAGCTCCAGGGGCCGATTACACAGTGTGCATGATGCAGTTGTATTCTCCGTCTTCAGGAAGGGATTCTCGGCCTGCTGGAGCCGATCAACACCAGGATTACAGACCCCCGATATTTCCTGAACACGCCACACCAGGGTACGTTAGAAGGGATTCCTTGAACTTCACCTGTACCGGGTAGGTTCAGATTGCAAAAGATAGACCAGGAGTATTGACACGTGCAGAGAAATCTTGTAATTTAATCTTTGAAGTGAATTTGAATACTGGTAGGAATCAAATGTACATTTTACATGGTGTATGCTAATTCTGAATGATGAATGACAGCCATCAGGGAGGGTCAGACGCATGCGTGTGTTTGTATGAATGAGTAAACTAACAACAACCTGAATTGTGTATTCCTAGCTGCTGCTATTTTGCAGAAAGTTGGCCACCCAAACATAAAGCTACAAATGGTGAGTATGAAACCATTATACTGGGTTTTATATATTTGTAGCCTCTGGAATGACCTTTAACTGTAACCAAGAGGATAGTTTATACATTTGGTCTTGACAGCTAATGTATGTGCAGTCACCGTTTCCAGTAGGGCTATTGAGTCAGCTGTACTGTAAATAAAGGCTTTTGGTTTGGTTACATGCATTAAGTGCAAAAATCAATATTACACATTATATGTCATTTTATTCTCTCCTTCGCTCTCGCTCCTCCAAAGTACCATTAGTTGTATTATTCTGTCAAATAAATAAACAGCCAATAGGATTACAGACTGTGAGAAATTATTTAGGTTCCGAAACGCCATTTATTGTTGTTGTCTCAAAACAAAATGTGCCGATTTCAGGTTTTTTAATACACAAAAGACAGCACTGTGGAGCAGAAGGAGTATTGTCATATTCTAGCCCAGCACTTCATATTGAACAGAATTTTCCATCAAGTGAAGTGCCGAATTAGTTACACATCACTTTAAGTTCTACTAACTTTCAAACTGAGAAGGTATAAACAAACCAAAGCTTACCTTTTATGCTTGCCTTTTTTGATGGGCAAAGGATATAAAACCACATTCCTCAGAATGGTTTCTCTAAGCTGATTGAACTGTCAAAAGCAGTCTTTAACCCAGGAACTACGAAGAAATATGATTAAATAAGGACACAAAAGTAACTTGAAAAGAGCAATACTTTCTTAAATCACAGCTGTGTTGACATCTTGTGCTACCATGCAAATACAGCTCTATAATTGATGCTCTCTGACAGAATCCTTTTTTTTTTTTTTTTTTTTTTTTGTCACAGGACATCTTTCACTGGCAGATAATGGATGGCAATCTTACACAAAACATCAAAACCTACTTCCCACTCCTAGGCAAGTGCACTTGCTTTTCTGGGTTGTTTACATCGTTCAGTTTAATTCCTTGGGCAGCGTTGACTATGACTCAGGTGTCTTGGGGAGCTCAGCTGTGTGGCGGCACGACAGGCCACCTTGGAGCAGCTGACACACAGACGGCCTCAATATAAAATTAAAAACAGATCAATGTGCTAATATGAAGACGCATGCCTTGACTTGGGCATTGTGAAATGTACAGGCTGATAAAGTGTCTGCTGGGGTTCTTACCCTGCTTTATCGATCAACTGAATGAAGATTTTCATATCCAAATTAGTACATTTCAACAACTATTCTTAAAAAGAAAAAACAGTTGCGCACTTCTGATTGGCTGATTATCTTGTTCAGTCATTTTACACATTACACAGAACATTTAACCCTTTAGTTGACCTGGGTTATAGATGCCCTGTCATTCTTGGACTGTATTTGCAGGTCATATTCAGATTGCGCAGGTTCCCCATCGCAATGAGCCAGACAGCCCAGGGGAAGTGAACTTTCCCTACGTCTTCAATCTGCTAGAGGAAATGGGCTACCAGGGCTACATTGGATGTGAATACAGACCCCTGGGTGAGTTAATGAATCATCCCTGAATAAGGCAAGATAATTAGCTTTAAAGAGTGCATCATTAAGAAAAAAACAGCAATCTCGTTCATTATGAATAAGCAAGAGTACTACAAACCTACCTGTCCTACGCCTACATAAATTGCCTTGACAACTTAAAAGCACGTAATTTATTATTACTTAATTGTAACAAAGTATATCCACATTTAATACTACCTGACAATTAAGTATTGTATAGCATGAATGTATTGCAAGTGCTTGAAACACTGTAATTGTAAATTAAACAGCAGTACAATTTGTATGGTTTAATTTATTTTTTAATCTGAACAAATATTGTTTAAGGGAAACGCATAGCTGTTGATGCTATCAGATTTGTCGTGACATAAAAAAAGATCTCTGCAACACTGTAGGACATTTTTCTTGTGAATAAATCGGCGAGTAAATTATTGTAGCTCTTTACGGATATACTAAGGCTAAGGACCAAAACCCCCTTAAATGGATGGAGGCAGTAAAGATGAAATCTCAATCTAAAAACATTATAGAACATGTCTTCAGATTGTAGAAAAGTGAAAGGATAGGAGAATGATAATTAAGCAGGCTGAGAAGTAGTATTTACATATTAAATATTTGAAGTGCTTGGCCAAGATAGATTCAGCACTCCTGGCATGATTAGAAAGACTAATCCTTGATTGATTGGGAGATTCATTAATTGTATCCATTTGGTCCAGTAATCCCCTTTTGTTTCAAATCCATGGTTGTATTAAATCTGTTTTATAACTGTTCAGCTGTTTGTTTGTTGGTTGATTGGTTGGTTCTGGGAAAGTTCTGGGGACTGCAGCGGTTCCCTTCTCGTTGGTCAGCAGCTCTCATTATTCACAAACGCACCCCCCCCACCTTCCCCTGCTGGCTGTTCATTAACTGTAATATTTTGCTGCCCTACCAACCAGCTCCCCTCATTCCCATTTTCCCTGTCACCTGCGGCCCTGTAATTGAAATTAAGAATGCAAGTGGAGATCCACGCTGAGATGCTGTGATAAACACCGAGCAGGCAGGGGCCGGGAGGGAGGGCACCTAATGAGGCCATTGCTATGCAGAGCCAGCCGTGGACTCCTCAACTGAACACATCCAATTTCCGCCTCCCTCCCCTCCTCTTAACCCCAGAAACTGCTCTGATTTAACGGGAAACACAAATGATGACTTCTAGAGGCTCAGAGATTAAATGAGACTAATTCTGGCTTTGCTCCTTGTTCACTGAAGCATCGCCTCTTAATGTTTAACCCCAGAAAGCCATGCTGCCTTTGAAGTCACTACACAATGCCTCTGAAGAGAAAGGTCCTGTTTTTTTATTAATGTTGTCTCCTTTGAAACTTAATGGTTCCAGTTATTGCCCAGAAATGTCAGATTTAATATAAACCATTTAAAACAGGGAACTTTGACAGTGCAACACTTACATTATTCAGAGAAATAAAATAATGTACGTTCTTCCATTTTGCATGTACGTGCTCCTATTACTGTGAACACACAGCGTGCAAAGGGTTTTTCACAGCACTGGTGGTGTCTGAAGGGAATGATTACATGACTGGATACAGGACAAAGATATGGCGTGAATAGTTTTGTTTTAACCGTAAACTGCCAGTTTTCGCTTACTTTTGATGTGTGTTGTTTCAGGTGCTACAGAGGAGGGTCTCGGGTGGTTGCAGGACTACTGGAAGGATAACAAATGAAGGCAGGTGATGGGCTTTCACTGAAGACAAACAGTGAGGCCATTGCAAGACGGACACTAAAACCAACTAAAGAAAACTGTTTTCTGAGTGTGGATAAAGAGGTAATCCAGAAACAGATACACCTGGGGACTATGAATTCTTGGGGGAGATGGAACTAACAAAAAAGAAAAACTATGCAGCTTTAAACTGACTTCTGTCCAATCCAGAAATAATACAAATGTTTGCAAGAGTAATACCAGGAGGCAGTGTCTAATGTGGAGAGATGTGGATTAAAGTTGCTGATGCACACAAGATACATATTTAACACTGGGCCCGATCCTGATAATAGAGGTTGGATACGGTGTTTGCTACAGGAAGGAAGCCTCAGAGATAACATGTAACACAACAGCACAGACATTAGCAGTGCAGAGGAAGCTGTAACCTTGGGAGATGCAGATAAGCCAGGCTGCTGCTGAGCCTGAAGAAAGGGATCGACTAACAGAGGCGCCCGGCTTAATTAAAGCGGCGCCAACTCCTGCTTTTGTTGGTGGACAATGCGCTTCCTGTACCGAGATTTGAAATGTCTTCCATACTGGAAATCTGGTTATAGACACCGCCTAAAACTTCTCCAGCACCGTCTCCCACCAGAACTACACACGTGCTGTCCAATCTGAACACATGATCTCTCCGGGGCTGTTGTAGAATAAGATGTTTGATTTTATTCCATTTGAAAGGAAACAATCGGTCTCAAGGTCTTTCATATTCTTGTTAGAGCTTTTTAAATTGTGCGTGGAGAAAGTTTCAAAGCTCTTTCTACTCCTCATATGGTCTTTATCTGTTATACATTATAAATTATACTGTACAGAGTTGTACATTTTCTTAACAAGGAGTCTGTTGAAAATGAAAGGAAAGGAAAAGATTTTTGTCCCCTTGGCTCAGCAAAAAATAAAAGAATAAATGCACTGGCCCATGAAGTTGTGCAGTATGCAACCGATAACAGTTGTAATCAATTAAATAGTTTAAAAAGAAAGATTAATTTAGTTTTCATACAGATTACTGTGTGCTAATGTTTTATTAGCGACTCACATAATGCCTTGTTACCCACTGGCATGTCTCATTAGTGCATATGTTGTAGATTTGCCTGTCTTTTACTCTCAATTTAGGTTTGACACATCCTTCCAGCAGCTATTTTAGATGGAACTGGTGCTTAAAATATGACAATATCAGCAGAAATAACTGAAACATCACACAGAACTTACATTTTTAACAAGATCAAAGGGAAAAGGCTGATACATAGTACTCTTTCAACACAATTATAAACTACTCCATTGAATAAATGTACTTACAGCAACCATATTTCCATTCTCTAATCTTACTAAGCTGTTTTTTATTCCCCAATTAATTTTTCTGTAAGGATTTTAACAGCTTAATCTAAGGGGCCCATGCAAACTTGGCACCAGGCATCATCTAAAGTCACATTAGCACTGAAGAATGCTGACCCCTGTTGGTACAACAAGGGCACTGACTGGCCTATTGATTTGCTGCCAGTTATTTCACCCCTTTACAAAAAAAGGAAAATCAATATTTTAATATAATGCAAAGTTTTTATTTTATACTTACAATTTGTATATACATAATGTACATATTGAACAAGGTCAGACACTCAGTCACTCCAATCATAAGCTTACATATGCATAACTAAAACTCAGAAAGTTGCATTTTTAAAGACATGAATAGTTAGACCTTATTAAATACCCAGTGTTCTTCACTTGAAAATGAACTGCAAAGGAAGGAGACCATTGTCTTGCTTACACACATGATTAAAGCCTCTCCTTGCCTTTATCCTTTTTAATTAGGAGTGTGCAGAATGCTGAGATATTTGGTTTCCTTCTCGATACATAGACGTGAAATATTAAGGCCGTTTGCTTCCTAGGTCGTGCCATGACGTCTTTTGAGCCGAGCAGAATTGTGTGCGTTTATTGCACCCATGTGGTGGATGAGAGCGTGTGACGGGACATAAGTGAAACCTGCATCACGTGTCCGAAGCCGTTCCTGTAGAATACTAAACACCATCGCCTGTGACGCCCTCGACTGAATTAATCGGCAGTTTAATTGGGTTTTCAAAGCTCTCTCTCCCAAGGTCAATATAGTAATACTGTCTCCCAATGCATTGTTAAAAACGTAGGCACTTTTGGAATTAAGTTGTTGGCTGTCAGGAAATTAGGTAACACACAGTTGAAATGATAAAAGTATGAAAAATTTATAACTTTAAAGCTCTCGGCTTTAACAGGCAGCGAACATTCACATTTACTAAACATTTAGACCTGCCAGGTGAAATCTAATTTCTTTATTTTCTGGTTACAGAGCTTCATTTTTCATTCCTCCAGTGTGGGTTCTGTGCAGCACACCACGATTAATATTTTAAAACGTTCCTCCAGTGTCATGATGTACAGTATTGACGGAATCTAAAAGTTCAGCCGTTTCATCCAGGTGTTGTATAGATTTGTGGAACGAGTGCATAATTCTGTTGGCGGTTGAGGACTTTTTTTTTTTTCTTCTGAGATTTCACAGCATAGCTTTAGCGATTTAATACGAGTGCTTCTCTCCAAACACAAAATTACCAATTTTCAAGCAGCAGACGTGTGACAGGCCTTATAGTAACCTTCTCCATAAAGAAGCAGGTGCGTTTAAAGGGCTCACTGCGTAAATATTTTAGCATTGTGTCCTATATTCTGCTCTCTACAAATTCACTTCACACTAAGGAGCTCCATCAGTCAGTACATCCCTCTGAGGTAGTATACATCTCATATAGCGCCTCTGTCTTTGTAAAGTGCCCTTGCTCCAGAGAAATGCCCTCTTCACACACATGCTGTAGGTGTCCTCCGTCCTGGGTGGCAAGAGGCACTTTCACAGGACACGGGCAGGCATGCTCTCTGTCATCTCTATTTGTACAGTGTATCTTCCTGTATGGCACAAAAACTAATCTCCAGTTTTTGCCCCCTTTTTTTCCTCATTTTCAGGCATAGGAGGAACATTTTGAAAAAGTTAAATTAACATTGATTAAAATAATAATAATAATTCTTCAAGATCAGAAACCCAAGGCTCCTTGTGCTAAACAGATAATGATTCGGACCCTATCATAGACAAACCTCTTCAGTGTTTCAGACCACATACATCGATACAGACTACCAATGAGAACGGCCGCGTCGAGATGCACCCCAGGCACTGCATACAGATCACCAGTCCCTTTAGCGAGGTGCGCTGCCCGGCGGAGGGGAAATTAGCAACTCCAGTGTCATATCAGCACCGGAGAAATAAAGTGAATTTCCTGTGCAACAGCCGGCACAAACACGATTTCATTCTACAATGTGCCTGTGTGTGTTGATACTATAGCAGCCAGCACTAATAGCAGGGTCTGGAGAGCACGTCTGTTTGCACCCCAGTGCTTTGCTTGCCAATGTCACGGGCGGTGTCTACAGCAGACCCGTCCAGAGGTTGAAGCAGGCCGTGTTGATGACAGACTCCAGGTGGTGGTACATGGACACGAGCTGTGGAGGCGGGCTATTGCTGGGCTGCGGCTGGGATGGCAAAGGCTCTCTGAAAACCACCTTCAGGCTCTGGAAAGGAAGTAGTGACAAAGAAATGGCATTTTCAATCGAGAGGAAAAAATGTGTCCACCCGCGTCACAGCTTGGCATTCAGACACGCTCGGCTCGACTGCAGTGGTTACAAAACGGATTATGGTCTGAGGCTTTCCTGTTTAGAACAGATAAAAAAATGAATGCTTTCAAATGAAAATAAAAGCAATTGCTCACCGTTTTCCCTGCCTGGGAATTGAGGAAGACCAGAACAAAGCAGTCAGTGAATTTTTGGTTTAGGACAGCCTAAAAAAAAAAAAAATCATGAA
This sequence comes from Amia ocellicauda, assembly GCF_036373705.1. Taxonomy (NCBI): domain Eukaryota; kingdom Metazoa; phylum Chordata; class Actinopteri; order Amiiformes; family Amiidae; genus Amia; species Amia ocellicauda. The sequence goes on along the minus strand of NC_089868.1, from coordinate 14,515,048 downwards.
GAAATAGTCAAAAGTCCAGAGAATAAAAAGGGGGATGGAATAACTATATCCCTAAAGCTTTCTGAATGCCCACCAGTCAATCGCAGGGTCAGGATCAGCTTTTCTAAAGATACTGGATATTCAAAAGGAAATACATTCTGTACAGTGTCACTAAAAACAAACATATTCATTGTTCACTATGTACTATGGAAATGTCAATACTGCTTTGTTTGGCAGACGTACATAAACCTAGGAAACCCCACCGAGATAGAACTCTTTGATTTGCACATATATAGTTATGTCTAAAGCTTATGGAGGCTTTTTGATGTCGAGGTGCAGTTTGAATAAAGAATACAGTTGAGAATGTGAGAGGAGGGCGAGATCTCTGTGCTGACGAGGAACCAGTGGCTCCAACAGGCACGGCCGGCACAGGAGGTCTCACCAGATACTGGATCCCACTGTCCGCGTCCACAAAGTGCCGGCAGCTCTGGGGGAACCTGGACAGCAGCACCTTGATGAGGCTCTGGTACCAGCCAGGGCTCATGGTCAGGAAACAGTCCTGCATCAAACACGGACACACAGCTCTTTTAGTGAGTGCACAGGTCTTTGCATGGATTGGATTGAAGGCCTCTTAAATTAAGCTTGGGAAACCTTTGATGGTAGACTGTGTAGGATATCTGTACTGTGATGAAGACAGACATTTTACAAACACACTCATTCATCACTCTGTTGCCTACTGCAGCCTCAGCTAAGTAGGTACTTGGAGGCACAATTTAGCACTGCAGTGTCCAGTCGCTAGAAATGCATTATGTTTAAAATAATATCAATTAAAATACTGAGAGATGGTCTGCAACCACTAGAAGTATTGATTTCATACTGAAGGACCCTACCACAGAACACAGGCCATTTGCATAGTCTCTATATACAGTGGGAATTGATTTTAGGGTTGAATTTGCAGGTGTCCTCTTAGATGCATATTGAATATAGTGTGAATGTGCCTGGGGGGGTGATTTATCAGATTTATGGTCAGAAAGGACGGTGACGTATTGTATCGATGTAAAGACAAACATTGTTTCGTTCTTTTAGTGGTAGATGGGGACGATGTAATTTACGTGTTTAGTCCAGAATACAGTGTAAGAAGGAATATGTGATGTTAGGTCTTGGCACATAGGTATTTCTGCTCCTGTATGTGGAGAATGAATCGCAAAAAAGCGATACTAGAGACAAGAGCATGAAGTGGAGAGGGTGTGAATATGTAATTTGGACAAGTAACGCGTATAACACACTTAAATCTGACTCACGAGGAAAGACAGCATATAATGCATGCCACATTTACAGCTCAGTGGGTTGTGTGAACACTGGCACGCCCTACTATAGCAGTTATTAAGGACTGAGTATTTACAGAAGCTGTGATAGCAACAGAGCGAAAGCCGAAAACGGTCGAGAGAACAGCTGTGCCGAATGAGTCCAAGGTATATATACACTGTGGGCCTCACCACCGGGCAGTCTGTAGCTCACTCTGCATTTTGACGGACACAGGCAAAACTCTCAATGGCCATTTAGCAGTGGAGTTAGTTATACAGAAAACATCTGAGGAAAGCTGAGCAGGAGATACTCCCTCGGCTAAAGGAGGACTGCTCTCCATCTCTTGAGATAATCGTTTCTCTCTCCCTCCATAGTCAGATGTGTTTTAAGTGCACAAGGATTGGTTAGTGAAGGGCTTTCTAATAGCACACTCGAAAGAGCCACAACAAAATCACGGCCGCTCGGTGTCAGCGCCCAAATCAATCAGCACCCTACGCACATGATGCATCCTCCTCCTTGAGCAGCGGGTTCCTACTCCAAACTGCCATTTAAACCGATAGCGACATGAAATAACTAATTTTAATTGTGTTCAGAAAAGAACAGTCCTTCACAAGAATGGATCTGAGCACTCATCTGAGCGAGCTGGATAATAGAGACCCATGCAAACGTTAGGAAAGGGGTCTGATTTAGAGAAAAAGTGAATATGAATTATGAATAAGTAATAAGACAATTATGATTGCTGGAAGAAAATTATGAATTACTCCATAACAGCTTGTGTGGTCTTACTTCTGCACCGGACTCAGAAGCTAGAGTATTGATATCTGTGCTGTGTTAAGCTGTGCCTGCCCTTTCTCCTGTGTGTAGGGTGTCCAGGGGTGCGGTTGTGGTTACCAGTTGGGGGTCGATCTCTCCCACCAGGCGGCTCTGCACGGCGTTCAGCAGCTCCTCTAGCTCCACGAAGGACAGCTTGCTCAGTTTGAGCTTGTCCGAGGCCAGATGCTCCCCGTGGAACAGCCGCCTCCACAGGTTATCCCTGCGGCAGTGTCCCATGGCCTGCTGCACGCTGGTCTGGATCTGCTTCCGCGCCGAGGTCACCTCCGAGGCCAGCAGGGGGAACAGGGGCGAGGAGTAGAAGAGCCCTGGGGCCATCCTGCCCTGCTGCCCACCGGAGTAGAACTCGCTCGAGTCGCTGCCCCCTTCCTCCCACGGGTCCAGGTCCAGCTCCCTGCTGTCTCCGGTCTCTGCCCTCTCTCTGGAGAATTTGCCCCCCAGGTCGCTGGGCTCACGGTGGATCTGGGGCAGCTTCTTGAAGCGCCTCATGTCGGCTGTGAGGCGGGGGAAGAGCTCGCGCTGGCTGGTCATAATCACGTAGTAGCGCAGCCTTCAGGGACAACAACCGGAGAGGACTTTAGTGCGGAATTGTTCCCACTTTCATTTGGACTTGGGTCCAGTGTATTCAATACATCATCTGCTTTAAAACTCACTGAATTGCAGTGGATGAACGTGTGTCTATTTGCGTTAATGTGTGTATCAGATTAGTTTTTGCTGGTACATGACACATTAGAGAGCCTGTTGCTAAAACATTACATGAGCACACTGTTCATATCAAGAGTGTCTTTTTGTCCCATTGTTCACATCGTGACAAGTTGTTTTAAAAAGTCGTGTTCAGCAGTCACTTTCATGATGACTGTGTCAATGAGAAGAACAATTGGTGGCACCATTTTTAACAGCTGCTGTAATGAAGATGAAACTGTTGCAATATTTTGAAACACTGAACTAAAAGAGAACACGTTTTATGTATTCACCAATTGGCAACAGTCGAACGGCCAGTGGGGGCCTTACCTGAGCAGGTGTCTCTCCCCCTCGGACTGCTCCTCGAACGGAGCGGCATTGTGGCACACCAGCAGAGAGACGTCAAAATCGTCATGGTGGCGCAGGCCCTCTAAATCCTTATATGATCCCGAGCTGAAAAGAATCAGAACAGGTTAGCTAAGCTGCAGGTGAAAGCCCTCATAATAACATCAGCATTTCAGCCATACTCCGAACACTCTGCCACAAAGGGTCTGAATAAGAAACTCGGTAATGTAAACGTTTCACTTTTCACTCCCCTACTGATGCCCACTACACGCCACTTTCATTTTTGTCTCCCTGACAGCACTGTACCTGTTCCACAGTGCCACCAGCGCGTACTCGTGCAGATCGGTGCTGGGCGCTCCCTTCTTGTCGCCGCCGCTCATGGCAGACTTGGACATGCGCAGGGGCTTCATGCCGTAGGTCCCAGCGTGGTCGGTGATGTAATTATACAGCTGGTGCGCTGTAATCAGTCCCATTGGCAGCGAAAAGCTACCTGTTGGAGAAGCACAAAGCAGCAAAGTGAGCCCACTACAGCAAAGTGCTCTTGAAAGCCATTATCTGTAGTTCTGCTGCGTTCTTCTGCCTGATCACTTCACTCATGTCAAAGCTCAGTCCTGGAAAATCTATAGTTTTGCTCTTCATAATCATAATATTTCAACCACAGCAATAATCCTATCTACTGTACACCAGTAACGTATCTGCAATTCATTTTTCAGTCAATCGTTTCAAATGGCAGAGCCACAGGCATTAAAAAGCCATTGTTTAATCCACAGCTTTCAACCACAATTCCTGGGAGGGCAGTGTCTTTTGTTTTTTTTGTACTGACAAAGCTCTCACTTATTCGGTGCAATTCTTTAACTGAATGGATACATTTAACAGTTCTGTCCAAACCCCGTTATCATTCACTGATAATGGAACTTGAGTCAGGAATACACCGAACAAACTTCACCCACCGAGCAAATAGATCAATTATGTTGATTGAACTGAAGACCGTCAGCTCACCCTGGAAGACGTGGTTCCGCCCAAACTTGGGGATGTCTGGGTGGTGAGCGATGAAGTCCTCCAGGAAGCTGGTCAGCTGGTAGCCCTGGCGCAGGGTCATGTGGCAGCCCAGCAGGTACTGGTGCACCACGCGCAGGTGGAAGTCGTAGCTGAAGGAGTGCACGTGCATCAGGTCCTGCACCTTGTCGCACTCCTCTGTGAACAGCATGGACAGCTGCAAGAGAGTCAGCGGCCCTGGTCAGCACAACATCTGCTGCACGACGACCACCCTTCCCAGCTCCCTGCACTCCTCCCCCTCTCCGGTGCCCACGCTGAGAGAAGTGGCAGCTCGCCTGCAACACGGCCATTCCCACACTGCGATCAGCCGACCCCTCTCCCCAGAGCCTGCCGTAGTGACGGTCACTCAGCACCCCGTCATTGCAGGTGCCTCCGCTTCCCAACACTTTGCAAGAAGAGTTCTAAAGCAGTTTTAGAAATCAGCCTAACCTGGTTTTAAACAGTTTTCTTCCCCCTTTAAGCAAATCTGTGAGATAAATCTGTGAGATAAAATCAATCCGATAAATTTCTCTCACAAGAAACAATAAAGGCCTGTTCAGTGGCGATTTATTTAACTGCAGATTGCAACACCATTTCATCACTGTACTTTTCAACTCCTGACTACAGCAAATAAACTAATTAGATTTTGTACCCGTCCACTTTACAGCCGACTGCAGTCAACTGATCTAAAATTCTTTCATATAATTACATCCAGCATCAAAGACTGAACAGCAAAAGCTTTACTAGTAAATGCAAATGACTACACACAAAGACTATAGGCCATTTGCCTGGAACCAATACAAATATCTTATTAAATCAAAGAGCTTAAGTAGACAATGTCAGTAAAATGATTAAATGTTGGTAAACCCTATTTTAGTCAATATTATATAGCATTCATATTCTTATAAGTCTCTCAAAGAACACACTACTTATCCCCACAGTTCTGCCATGGTTTCTATGTTTGTTAATAAAGTAGGGCTGATGAGACTAGTGATTAATGCAAACTAGAAAAGGTTTCAGTCTGAAACATCTTCTGCTAGCCTATCAAATTCTTCACACCTGATTGGTACAGCTGGTGCTGTAAACAAAACAAAACAAGCTTTAGAAGGATTTGATATACATCACTGCTGTGATATACCATGTGTTGACACTTGTGTGTTATTACAGCAGACTTTCTGAGAGCCATTTTAGCAGTAGTGTACTTTAAAACACTTTTGACACTCAGTGAAGCATTTTAATATCAGTCCTGCTGTTACCCCAACTTACTGTCACAGCTTTTGTGCTGCATTAAGCTGTGATGAGATGGGACCAAAAAAAAAAAAACACACACAAAAACTACATTAACCTAAATTACCCTTTGCCAAGCTGGGACCCAGTGAGATTCCAGCAAATTCAATGGTTTCTAACCTCTGCAATGCCAAGGTAATTTCATTTCTATTTACAAAATGTCACACACAAACAAGAGGGAAAGCAGAGTATAATGCTGAAATGTTCTAACAATGCATGAAAGAAGCCAGGGCATGCTGTTCAAGCCCAACACAATCTTGTGGTATCAGCAAGCTAATTAGGATCCATATTTTTAAATCGCTGCATGGACCAAAAGATACACACAATGCACAAGAAAAACACTGGCTCTCAGGTTGACTCACAAATGTATACTTAATTATACTTAATTACTAATGTATTGGTTCAGTCAATGGCGATACTGTAACCCAAATGTAAACATGAACGAGATGGGAAAATGAGGTTTTGGATTGACAATATAGATCCGTACGCTAAAGACACAAGCCTGACTGGAAGAGGAAGGTCAAGCTGAAGGAGAGCCCGCTGATGCCCAGCAGGGGTAGAAGGAGATGCCGGGTGAATAAGGCTCCTTCTTACGCCACAGTCCGTCTCCGACTATAATCAATGGATTCATTAACATATTGCATAAGACACCCAGATGCCTGTCCACTGGATCTGCGGATGTCAATCGTGCATATAAGCACCTGCATTACTCATCCGTTCACTCCAAACACCAAGAGGATTCAAAGCAGAGCATCCAAATATTATGTTAAGAGCTGGGATTTAGAGTGTTCCCTTTAGGCCACATCACCACTTACAGACTCAGCCCGGATCCCAGTGAGGTGATACTGTGGTGACAGTCATTAAGTGGGACCCAAAGGGCTACACGGTGATGCAATACGGCCGCACAACTCGCCAAATGATCCCTACAGGTCACCCCCTCTCATACTTACCGGAGGGCCACTCAGTCATGGGTCATTGGCATTAGAATGCTTATACAAAAGTCAAATTGAAAAACACAAAGTAATGGGGGAAAAAATATACACGTCACCATAGCAGATCAAACAAAAAGGAAGATGTAAAAGGTTACACAAACCCCCCAGCAAATAACAAGTGATACCTCCCCACCCACAGCCCCAAAGCAAAATGACCAATCAGAGGCAAACCCAAAGCAACATGGGTGGAAAAACAAAACACAAAACGGAGCCCTTTGAGCACAGAGGCGCGCTCCCTGCTCCCCACGGAGAAGTGGAGAAGACAACAGACTCAGACACTCAAGCAGAGACAGGAGAATCAACTAAGCGGGGTGTTCGGAAGCAGAGAGATGCAGGACAGAGGACAGAGGAGTGGGAGAGGAGGGATGGGGGGGGAGAAAAGCAAGTTTTGGAGAAGGACGCCCGATTGGAAGGAGGCCCCCGCCCCTGTGGATGCTGGGACATACCGCTGATTCGGAGACGGAAGTGGCCTCGGCGTACGGCTTGCTACGAGGTTTGGAGCCGAGTGAACCCTGATGGAGAGAGGAGATGAGATGGGACTGGGCACACAGACACTGGAAACACTACTAGCTCTACACACAGGCGTGGATTAGGAACAAGCGGCACCAGAACCAGTGGCATCTACAGCAGAGAGAGGACGACACAGAGGCACAGACACACAGACGGACACACGGGTAAGTCAGCTGCAGATGCACCACATGGTGGGAGGAGAGGAGGAGATTTTCAAGTGGGATCAACGCGGGGCATTACACACAGAGGATAATCACACGCTTCATCCACACCAATCATGAAAACAAACAGTATGTGAAATAGAAATCCAGGGTCATCCTTTCTTCTCAGATGTCCATTAGAACTATTTGGCAGACTTTATAACCTGAAACATTCCCAACTCCTCCCTTTTCTAGTCTTGCATATGTTATTTAAACTCTCACGTCTGAAGATTAAGAGACTAAAATGTTTAAAAAAGAAAAAAACAAAACAACAAAATGAAAATGAAAATGCAAAGAACCAGATAATTGTCACACGCAATTACGGCAGCAAGTGTAAGGAAGCGAGATTATGGTCTATGAAGGATCGGCGCGCGTGTCTGCAGTCCCCACAGCTCTGTTCCACTGTAGATAAATCCAAAGGTTCACTTTGTTCCAATATCCTGTGATGTTTAATCCTTTCTAGATCTTAAAAACATTAATACATGCGACGTTATGGGGCTTCCTCTGCTGTTCATTAAATCTCTACACACCACTAAGCTAATTAAAAGGGAGAACTGAGATGCATTTCTCTCCAAAGCAAAACCCATCCCACTTTGTTTCAGGTATTACAAGTCATAGATTAGACAAATGCAAATTAGCAACAAAGAACAATTTTCTTACTGGTTGAAATGTAATAAGTTACCAAAGGGTTTCTATATACCTTCCCATTACACAATTTTGTATGGAAAGTTCAATGTAAATTGAAAAATAAACAAATTACTTAAGTGTATTGCTGTATTACAAATATATACATACAAACATCTAACAGGTAGGCCTATGGCTCAAGTAGATTGAAACTAAAGATTTAATAGCGTGGGGATCCCAAAGTTAGTTCCAATTCACCCACCACAATTTACAATCTCCCCAACCCTAAATAACATCTGCGTGTGCAATATGGCAACAGTAATCAATAGCTCTTGTGTTCAAACATTTTTAAAGATACACAATAATATTTCATATCCAGTTGTATGATTAGCAATATTTGCTCTAGTCTAAGCGAACGCCTGTGACTAGTCCCGGAGCTGCCCGACACGGACTTCAAAGTAGCTGATGCAGCGCCCGTAACAGCATGGCTTCTGGCAAGCAACATCTGGAGATTTTTCAGTAAACACTAAGTGATCATTTGAAACTATTTACTGTTAATTATACCTCATTTGAAACAAAATTTGACTAATTCCATCAAAGGTAATTACAGCGTAGAAGAAAAAATGAAAACTACGGACAAAAAGCAAGTTTGGCCAGCGGGCACCTAGTAAAACATCTGCGAGAGCCACACATTCGCTAGGTCCTTTTCTCTGCTCTCGTCACTTTCTAACCTAGACACTAGCGCTTCGATAGCTGCAAAGAGATGCTCACAGTGAAGGTACAAAGAAAGGAGGCAGACTATCTCACAAAAGGGCCCCTCTGTTGATAAATATGCATCGTCTCTGTTACCTGTGAATTCACCGACTGTCCCATAGGGATCCGGGAGCACTCCAAAGCATACTGTTTCACACAGAAGTAACACCCCTGCCGGGAAGAGAAACACACAAGGGTTTACGCATTCTGCTACACAAATACAGTTCACAGAGACGCATTAAAATTCAGTAGCTTTAGTCATGATACATACATTCATAAAGCGTGCTGCTTTTTCTCCAAAGAAACACACTCCTTATAGAATAGCCGTTTATATTTTTCCAGTTCAAAGTATCGACCACATTTGCCTGATCATCTGTGGTAAAAGATGGCCACTGCGATGATCTCCCGATTGCTTTGACTCCGTCTAGAACGCGTCTTAGGGTTTAGTGTAAGAAACCGTAGCCTATTCTACTAATTTATGACCGCTGCTGCAGCCACATCCATTACGCCCTGACTTCTACAGGTCGAGCATCTTAAAAAGTAATTCCACACTAGAAGTCCCACTCGCTTCGGATAGATGCTGATGCCCAGAGTGGAAATGAGTACCAGAGCCCCCCCACCCAGCTGAAACACCTCCATTATAAAGCAAACGTGATATACACACATTCTCAACCTTATCAGGAGGCTCACAAGAAGAAATAAAACCTGTGGCCACAGGTTTTATTTCTTCTTTTGAAGCAGTGAGCAGACCCAGGACGTGCCCCCTTGCTCCTGCCCCGCATCCTCACCTGAAAGGCTAGCTCCATCAGCACGATGCCCCCCGGCAGCGCTCTCTGGAGGTGGTAGGCTGCGGCTCCCGCCCCGCCGCTCTGCTGTAGAGAAAATAATCTCTTAATGCTCTGCCGTCTCGCTTGGGGTTCGCTCCGAGAGCCGCTTCCCTCCTGCTCGGCTGCGTCCCAAACCCCCCGCTCACCTTGGGGCTCTCCTCGCTCTTCTGTTTGGCGAAGGAGAAGGACGCTCTCCCCTCGGTCCCCATGGAGCTGAAGGCCGCGGCTCGGGCGCGGGCGGTGCTGCCAGGGGCGAGGGAGGGCACCGTTAGACAGGGTACAGAGCATGCAAAATCACACCTTTCTTTTAAAGCCAACGTCTTTTGGCTGTTTTGGCAGAATCACATATTTTACTGTATGTGTCTAGGTCAGAACAGACAGCCCTCAGTTTTCAGCAGGCTTTCAATCTTGTTCTGCAAGGTCACGGCTCAATCAATTACCAGATCGTAGCAGTTATTTCTCAGACAAATGCTTCTGTGGTCAGGTTTTAAACATGCAGGATTAATGCAAAGCACGGACAAGACACGGAGCTGACTTGGTCATACTTAGTTTTTTTTTTGTAGTTTTTTATTTTATTTAAACTAAGGTCTGCTCAAATCTTCTATCAATCTAAGTAAGGGGGTACGATCTATATGATTGTGCCAGGGAAAAAAAATGGAATGTTTTACGGATGGCGTAACCCCTGCTTTTCCGGTGATTACCTCCTGGCTGGCGAGGGCGGTCGGACCTGCACCAGGATGAAGCCCATGCTCTGGAGGTACTGGACATACTGCTGCAGGAAGGTGTTCGATATATCCAGCAGCCAGGGCTCGTCCTTGAGCCGGGAGGGCAACATCTCCACGGAGTCACAGCTGTGGCTGCGGTCCCGGCCGGAGGCTGTTGAGTCACTTGAACGGTGCCTCTTCTGTGAGGGCCAGACAGACAGACAGACAGAGGGGCTTTAGACATAGAAAAGCACGGTGCCTCCTCACTAACCTCCTGTAGGGCAGTAAAACCCAGGAAACAAGGTTTCTCACAGAACAATGTGATAAATGTATCTGGAATCCCATTTGCTCTGGGGCTTCATCAGGCCCGAGGCTTTAATAAGAAATGGGAATAATTACAAAGCGCCTTGGTGCAGACTGACTCCAGTGTGGCACATCCAAGTGGGATCGGCACAGACAGAATCCCAGGATACACGCAGGGTGTGAATCATGCAAGCTGCTGAAGCATTGCAGTCTTCACAATGAGAAAAGCATCCAATGAGATCTGTCTTATGCAGTACAGCGACAGGGGAGCAGCTGAATAACCTGAATGCATGAAGCAGATACTGCTATTCAAGACCTGCACAGAAACAAAGCATGAAACCAAAAGGATACTGTAACTACACCATTTAATTTTCATACCCCATTCATTAGATTTTTTGTAGTACTTTTGCATTTCTTTTAGTATGCATCAATTTTTCACAAACAATAAAATTAAGTTGTATTATGCGTCAAGTCAGGGGGGCAGTAATAACCAGTAAACACGGTTTATTTTAAAAGGACAAAGGTAGTGTAGGAAGGGAGGAATAAATGGAGCGATTATTCTGACATTTGAACACACAAACACGAAGTCAGAGGTGTGTATTGATCCCCCCCCATATCCCTTCTCTGGGGCTTATCAAAGCCGTTTTGTTCGCTTTTAAGATGTGCGAGACCTTTGTAATGGAAAACAGGGTTGCTCAGTATTCCCACCCCGGTCGAGTCTGGACAAAACGAGGAGGTGGTGGTGCGATCGTATCGATGTGGCGCCCGGACCGTACCTTGATCTGGGGGTGGACGGTCTGCTCCTCCTGGATCTGCTTGCGAAAGATGGGGTCGAAGAGCAGAGGGGTGGCACAGTAGTGGACCAGGCGTGATGATTGCTTCAGGGTGTCCAGGTCAGCCACCTTCATAACGACAGCAGCAGACATCAAAGACCCTGTGGGGCCACACTCACACAGCCAGTGAATACTTCAGCCCCACAGGACAGCCCTCACAGCTCCTCAGTGCTGAGTGTGTGTTGTTTTGTTATTTATTAGTGATGAGTGGTCTTTCACAACTAATTTTACAAAGAGTATGGTAATTATTTACAGCTCTTGCTGTGCTCAAGATTAATAGTTATGTTTTACTCACCATTTAAGAGATTTGTCTACCTTGTGAAATGTTCTATTGACCTCTTTCTCTGTATATCCCATGCATTTCAGTAAAGTACCACTGTACATAATTACTATAGAAATCTACAAGACATCTATCAAAACTCAAATGCCAAACGACTGTTTACAGTCAAGGTGTGACATTCAATTTATGAAAAAGATTTATAGCCAGAAATAAAACTGGCCAGATTTCTCCAAGACCTTGACTCAGAAACAGATTTTTTTCAAACCACATCAATTGTAACATTAAAATATTAACAATCTGCCCAAATCTCACTTTAAGCATAATTCTCGTCCCATCAATTAACGTCACGTCTTGCTTATTGATCGATTTGTAACATTAACATGTTGATCTTCCCTATGCATTTTGGTGTTAAGCCCTTGATAAATCTGCTCTAACATGCTTTCCTGTCATTTTATGCAGTTGAATGTGTAATCCATCAGGCAGGGAAGACATTAAAGAATAGGGGTCCATCCGATAGCCGAATTACAGCGATGAATGGTGAAGCCACTCATCATGTTCAAATCATACTACATGTAAAAAATGAAATGCAGCAGAGTAATGACTCATTCATCCTTCTGAGCGTTTGGTGAAATTACACCGATCTGACTTTTGATCACAACAGTTCATCCAAATTGTGAAACAGGGACAAAAGGCTTTAATTTCTCAGCATTCATCCCTGGCACATCTTCCTCCATGCAAGGGGGCCCCCTTAATAGGGTTTTCTAATCTTTGACTTCTCCGTTATTAATAGGTTATTTCTCCTGACACTTAATGGATCCCAATCAGGTTTGAAATAAATTATGGCAGTCCTCACAAAAGTAATTAAGTCTTTCATCTAGAGACAAAGTGTACAAGAGAAAGTGCTACAATGGTTACAGATAACAATCAGGATTAAGAGCTTTAAAGCTCGTGCCATTTAGGTGTCCGGAAGTGTCTCAGAAGTGAGGGTCCGCAGATGGAGGCAGCGGTCCGAGATTCACTGAGCTCTGCCGTTGCTTTACTCTGGTCTACCTGCCATTGTGCTCCTCATACTTACTGTAATGGGCATGTTGGACTGTGCTGATCTCTGCTGCCATGTCACAAAGAGGTTCTCAATTTTCATCTGCTTTTCCATTTCTAACACCCAGAGAAAAAGTGACAAAATTAACTTTCAGTCAGATGCTGCATTCGTATTTTGAAAATGACTCTCTTTCTTCACGTCCTTAGTGAACGCAAGCCTAGCCTTGGGTGTCTCTCAGCCCACTCTTTCTTTCTTTTTTTGTACTGATCTATAGCTCGCCTGCCATATCATTCCACGAGACCCCTTGCTGTGCTGTAACACTGTATCTACACAAGGCAGTCTTTGTTAGTTCTGCAAAACTGCATTGAGGGCACTTCAAAAACTCATTACCACACAGATGTACAGAAGAATTTACACTTAGATAAGTGGAAATGTCCTTTCTTTCCTTGCTATTAACAGGCACCTTTTAATTTACAGTAAAATGGATTATATACAGAGTAAATGAACTACTATGATCTTTATTTTCAGACCAGGGGTTGTTAACGCTCAAAAGCTTTATAGGAAGCCAAGAGGGTTTATTTTATTTTAACGGCTTTGCATGAAACAGCCTTGAAGCTCTCAGTGTCTTCCCTCTCGTCATATACTGTTGCTCATGAAAATACCCCCGTGTCACAAACACAATCCTTTACACTCACCTAAAGGAACACCATACTAATACTGTGTTTGACCCCCTTTCGCCTTCAGAACTGCCTTAATTCTACGTGGCATTGATTCAACAAGGTGCTGAAAGCATTCTTTAGAAATGTTGGCCCATATTGATAGGATAGCATCTTGCAGTTGATGGAGATTTGTGGGATGCACATCCAGGGCACGAAGCTCCCGTTCCACCACATCCCAAAGATGCTCTATTGGGTTGAGATCTGGTGACTGTGGGGGCCAGTTTAGTACAGTGAACTCATTGTCATGTTCAAGAAACCAATTTGAAATGATTCGACCTTTGTGACATGGTGCATTATCCTGCTGGAAGTAGCCATCAGAGGATGGGTACATGGTGGTCATAAAGGGATGGACATGGTCAGAAACAATGCTCAGGTAGGCCGTGGCATTTAAACGATGCCCAATTGGCACTAAGGGGCCTAAAGTGTGCCAAGAAAACATCCCCCACACCATTACACCACCACCACCAGCCTGCACAGTGGTAACAAGGCATGATGGATCCATGTTCTCATTCTGTTTACGCCAAATTCTGACTCTACCATCTGAATGTCTCAACAGAAATCGAGACTCATCAGACCAGGCAACATTTTTCTAGTCTTCAACTGTCCAATTTTGGTGAGCTTGTGCAAATTGTAGCCTCTTTTTCCTATTTGTAGTGGAGATGAGTGGTACCCGGTGGGGTCTTCTGCTGTTGTAGCCCATCCGCCTCAAGGTTGTACGTGTTGTGGCTTCACAAATGCTTTGCTGCATACCTCGGTTGTAACGAGTGGTTATTTCAGTCAAAGTTGCTCTTCTATCAGCTTGAATCAGTCGGCCCATTCTCCTCTGACTTCTAGCATCAACAAGGCATTTTAGCCCACAGGACTGCCGCATACTGGATGTTTTTCCCTTTTCACACCATTCTTTGTAAACCCTAGAAATGGTTGTGCGTGAAAATCCTAGTAACTGAGCAGATTGTGAAATACTCAGACCGGCCCGTCTGGCACCAACAACCATGCCACGCTCAAAATTGCTTAAATCACCTTTCTTTCCCATTCAGACATTCAGTTTGGAGTTCAGGAGATTGTCTTGACCAGGACCACACCCCTAAATGCATTGAAGCAACTGCCATGTGATTGGTTGGTTAGATAATTGCATTAATGAGAAATTGAACAGGTGTTCCTAATAATCCTTTAGGTGAGTGTATGTTGGCATGCTGGTATGAACCACGTGTTGATATGCATCTACTATACATGAAATCACCTCAGGCTTAAGTTTTTGGACAGTATCTTAAACAACCCCCTATTATTGCAAAAGACAAAATCAAATGACTTTTTGCAGTTTGTACTGGAATAAGTTACTATTTACCTTGAAAACACATACTAACACATTATTACTGTGGATTAGCCAAGGCATACAAACCAGATTGCTTTTTAATTTATTTTTGTTTGTAATGTCCCCTGTGGATTAATCTAAGTACAGGTTACCGAGATGCACATGGGCTGTAAAGGAAATGTGTAATATGAACACCTCCACACGTCCAAAGTGGGGATGGCGAGTGAACAATGAAGCATGCGTCCTGGCATCCCATACTCACCCCTGCGCTCCATGGCCTTGATGTCCAGGAGCTGCGCCCCGTGCCTGGCCACGGTGTCCGTGTTTCCTGCCGCGTCATGAGCCGACAGGATAGGCCGCCCCACGCTGACGTCCCTCAGAGCTTCGTCGAAGGGCACCAGCTCCGGGGGGAAGTGCAGGGGCGGTAGGCTTCGGCCTGCGCTGCTCAGCCTGCCCTGGTCCTTACTGGGGGGAGGGATGGGGCTGCGGAGTAGAGCTTCAGCCTCCAGCGTGGAGTTCAGGAAAGGATTGGGCTCCTGGAAAAGAACAGCAGAACAACTTGAATAACCCGCAGCACAGCGTGCGAGGAGCCTGGAAATGCAACAAATCTTGAACGCACTGCAGCAATGAGAACAAGACAACTGACCACATTGGAAGCTGGAACTTAGATATACAAATCTAGCCGTTATCATTGTGTACATAAGCCTGAAACAGTGACATCAATCCACACAGATTTTGGATAATCTTTCTTTATAACATCGTAAAAATCATAATAATATAAACTTGGCTGTTTAAGTCTGGGAAATATTAATATCAGAAGTTCTTAATGGATGCAAAGGAGAGGTTGTAACTGAAAGGAATATTCTGGCTCTTCACTGTGACAACGAAGGATGTTACATTTACAGGATTCAACACAATAGTGAAGCAGAAGGGAAGGTTTGGATCAAATCGCCGATCTCGGGACTGGATTCAAAGCAGCAGCAGATGATTTACTGTGCGGGTATATTTTCTGCTGCATTAGCCCTGCCTTCTGTCCACATCCCTGTAAGGTAAACAATTAAAAGCAGAGACGAGTAACTTTTACATTTTCTTTTCTTCTTAGTTTTGCAATGACATTTCATGCTGCAGGCGAATAAGCTTGTATTAACCCTGGCCTAAACTCCAAAACAGCACACAAACCGCCTGGAGGAAATGGATCTAGGCACAAAAAGTGCCTGAAAACTGGGTTAAGAGAAATATTAAATGTTAAAATGTCTGAATTCTTGCTGTATGCCAGTAAGTGGCTGTGTCCGACAAAGCAGTTTAAGAGGTCAAGGTCTTTGGATCTTGTCCCCCCTGCTAATGGCTCAATCTTCCAGATTGTGCTGCTCATTGTACATACAAGTTCAATCCTTTTGAATTTGACATGACAATATTGCTTATTCTTGCAATAACAATGCTTTAGGTTTTCACCCGATTCATACAAGCTGTTTTCTAACTCCAGCCAATAGTTGGAGCAGTTGGAGAGTGGGAGTAAATATTTAACTGTGCTACACTCACCCTCCAGTATCAGACAGAATTATACATAAAAATGGCCGACTTGGACGGAGATACAGAGACAACTGTAAAAAATACATCATGAGGAGAGAAACTAACACGTCAGCAGAGTCACAACACAAAGCAGGGGGGCGGGGCTGATATTCACTAGCGAGGCGTCCATCTATTGGTGAGAATGACGTGGGCTGCTGAAAAAACCTCCAAGACATAAGAGGAAAATGGCTCAGTAAGGATGTGAACACCAGGTTGGAGCTATGCTAAAGAGGATCTGAAGATAGACAAACCCCAAACCAAAAAAAAACAAAACAATTAAAAAAAACAAAATCATATATATTTTGATGAGTAGCCTATAGTACACATACAGCAATGAGAAGCATCAACCCATGTTGGTTAAGCTATTGGCCGCAATATATCTTGTTATCACTCCTTCACAGATTTTCGCTTGCCAGACTAACTTGTCCATAAATAATGACTTGTGAAAATCCTTTCCGAAGCTGGCTGTCTGTGAAAGAGAGCGCTGGGGAAGGCCCTCTATCACCGCACGGAGCTCTGACATCCCTTGCTTTATCCTCGATCATTTGTGTCCTTACAAAACTTCCAGGGAAAATAAATAACACTCATAATATGATGTGAAATAAGACCCACCAGAAGATGATCAGAAGAAAGAGCAGATGATGCAACCCTGCACTTTAACGGAAACCAAGGGGGTTAAAAAGGCAGTCCCTGTCACGCAACTTGGAAATGAAAACAGCTGTGTGTTAAGTGCTGTAGCAGGTCCGGGCTGCACTGGTCTGGAAGCAGTCACTGAGTGTCCCTAATAGGCTCCATAGGCGCTCGACAGCTGCCTGTCACTGTCACTCCATCACTGCGTACCTGCAGGGCGTCCCGGAGAGGCCCTGTCAGTGTCACACGGACGCACGGCCACGAGGTGAACTGCAGGCTGTTGCCCTCTCCCTGCTCCCCAGACACCCTTCTCTCCATGGATAGGCTTCCCTCTCCCACCACCTTCTCTCAACGCAGCCCTGGTTCCCTTTAATCGGACACACTTGGATAAATGCACCATCTGTGCGCAGGACATGTGAAGCACACCGAGCCTCACAAACCTGAGGCGTTTCTCTCAGGAGGCGTTCTTTAACAGTTGCATTTTCTGTAACTTGAATGAAGTAAGATGAACACCTGAACATATAGGTATGGAGTTCAGATTATAGATACATTTAATCATGGCATGGGTCAAGGTATTTACATGAAATAAATAGAAACAGGGTGGGACACATACGCCATAGGAGAGAAACAAGAGAATGCAGTGGCTTCCAGTACGACTTCTGCATGTAACCCTGAATTGACAGCATAATTAGAACTCAGATTTGTATACCAAAGCATAGTCAATGTAGGGTTGGTCTCTCTCTGCTCAGGTTTGTAAAAGTCTGCACAGTACTTGTAATTCTAATTTGCCTCAACAGCCCAATGCCCTGCTTTTGGTTTATTACCAGAATTCAACATTTGGTACCTTTATTTTGGCAGAGACGGTCAAACTGAAATGATTAAAAATCTATATTGAATGCCTATATTTCAAAATGAAACCTGAAATGACATCATACTCAGGACATAACAACCGACCTTCGTACAATGTGGCATTTTTAATTCATGCTTGTTAAAGATTTTCTCGTAGGCTTCTCATTGAAACCTGGTTAGTCAACAAACTTCAAGGCTACAGGAAGCTTCTCGTTACTGAAGGGATTTATTTATGAACAATTCTCTGAAGTGATTCCCAACTGTTTAACTATAAAGGATTAGGCCGAATGGCCATGTTAATGTGCTTTTTAAAAAGTGTTCCAACTCAAAATCACTGCAGTCACCTGATGGGTAAAAGCAGAATGCAAATTAGCTACCAGCTGTTCCCACTATGGGAAGATGGCAAGTATTTATTTCACCCCACAGGCAGCCTGGTTTAAGGAAACCCAATTCTGAACAACTTTCTTTACAGAATGGATGGAAGAGTCTTATTTGACCTCAAACAAACCTGAAAAAGTTACCTTTATTCATATATTTGTATGAACAATTTCTGTTGATTTTGGCCTTATCAAGACTTGTATAAATCATCAGGGGAGAGGAGAGGAGAGACACCAAAAAAGATAGTTATAATATGAATAGTTCACGATCACAGACACACGCACGCGCGCACACATATTTCACAACACAGACGTGACATGTTAAAAAGAGAAGCTGTATATTGAAGCCAGTGGGAACCTCTTGGGGAGGCCTTCATTCAGCAGTGGGTCAATAGAGGCCGATAATGAAAATATACAGTAGCTATAGGAAGAATTCACCCCCTATTGAACATGTTTTGTTGTTACAACCTGAAATTTGTATGCATATAAATGGGATTTTCTTATTTCCTTTGATTTATACAGCCTACTCAACACTTTGTATGTAAGAGAATCTTTACACCGCTTATTAAAAAAAAAAAAAAAAAAAAACTGAGATGTCTTGGTTAGATAAGTCTTCACACCAAGTCAATACTTGGTAGAACCACATATTTGGCAGCAAATACAGCTGTGAGGCTTTTGGAGTGAATCTCTTCTTTGCAAATATAACTGAAGCTTCAATTTGCTTGAGGAATGAAGTATTGGATCAATGCATACAACCAGCGCTCATCTATGGTTCCAAAACCTGGTCACTGAACGCAAAAATGATACATACACACACACAATCCACTAGAAAGAGGCAGCATTGCAGTGCAGGCAGGTGCAGGGGTTACCTGTTTGGGGTCCTCATGGGTGGGCGTGTCCGAGAAGCAGTAGTGGTGGAAGAGGCCCATTTTCTGGCTGAGCAGGCAGTGCACGACGTGCGAGCGGGCGTTCTGCCACTGCACCAGGCGCACCAGCCCCCGGCTCACCGACACACCCAGATCCACCGACCAGTTGTAGGTGTACAGCGTCACCTACGGGGGGTGGGGGGGCAGGGGTAGAGAGAGAGAGATTGCAAGGGGGTGGGATGGGATGGTGGATAGTTTAATTTAATTTGTTTGTTTCTGCTTGAAACCTCTGAAAGATTAACCAACTTTTTTGGCCTGCTCTTAATTCAGTATGTTTTGAGGATGTAATTACAGAATAAGAATCTATCTGTGATCTATAATTTAGGAACAAAGATAACCTCATAAACCATTAAAATTAATATTTTATGCAAAAAGTGCTACTTCATCCTTTTTTTATCAGCAGAGATACTATTTCTAGATTTATGATTGTGTGTGTGGCATTATAATGGAGTCATGCAGATTTTTGTTTGCACTGCAATATGTTCTCTTCTGTCAGTTCAAGCATCATTACATTCCAGTATTTAAATGAGCAGAAGGTCATTTAAGTAAATGTTTCATAGCCTTTGAAAAGCACTTTCCCTCTTTCTTTCTTTCTTTTTAAACATCCCAATTAATGTTTCGGGCTGCAGCCCCTATTTTCATTTCTGCCACAGTGATTTCAATTTTTCAAGTCTGATCCTCGCCGACTACATGCTGGAAATGAAACATACTTCAGCGGTGGTGCCGATTGAGAGCAGGTATAAATCGCACTCCTCCCCGGATTGCAAAGTAACTATAAATGGATTCAGTTTTATAACCATTCATTATTTCTGCATAGTATGGTGCTCACAAAATGAAGGGAGACCAGGGAGAATTGAAAAGTTATAATTATCCCTTAACTCAGCCCTAACTTCTGAGCCATGTACACTTGAAGAGATAAGGAAAGTTTGTTTTAAAATATTCATTTTGGATCTGTAGGAAGAGGCACACATTTCAAAAACTGTCAGCCAATATTAACTTCCTAGGACTTCGTAATCTGTAAATACTGGTTCACAAAAGAGGAACCAGGAAACCCACCTTCTTGTCCAGGATGTGGATGAGCAGGAGTCTCTGCCTGGGTGCAAGGGCCCTGCTCGACAGGCCGGGGCCAAACGAGTCGCTCGGCTCCAGGGCCTCAAAGCGCTGGAACCCTTTGTGAGCTGCAGGTGAGAAACAGCAGAGTCAAAGCACAGCACTGGCAGCCTAGCAGACAAGAAGTAACACACTGTACAATGCCTGTTTTAATTCATTCTTCTGGATTTCTTAAAATACTGAAACCAGTCTTATTTTTAACCAAGAAAAATTGCTATATAATGCTCTAGCAACATTAAAACACCACTAACAATCTTGCCACTTACAAACACACTATGATCACACAATAAACCTAGATGGAGAAATGTATTTTCTCTCTACAGTATTGCCGAGGTTACAAAGGGAAATGCTTTAACACACCAAGAATGTATTTGCAGAGTAATGGACACAGGAGGAAAACTACAAGATCAGACTGGGTCCCAGTGCACTTTGTAATGAACGCCTGTGTGTGATTCAGTATACAACTCATACTACGCAGAGTCGCTACGGTAAGGCAAGGAGTCTGGGAACCTCCGAGCTGAGGACAAAAAAAGTGGCCTAATTTACTATTCCTGTAGTGTGGAATCGTGTTTACCTACCAGGGGATTTGTTTGTGCACTACTTTTATCTAAAGTGTGCACACTGTCGCAGTAGCTTCAGGCTGATGAATTAAATATCGGTTGTTGTGCGGAAATTGAGAGAATAACAGAGACCATTTACTGGGGTTTTATAGGGAGGGGAAGTGCGTCTATCTGAACGTAATAGCAAATTGATTGATGCGTCTTTCTTTTCTTTCTCCCTCCCTCTCTCTGTTCTTTTTACAATTATGCAGACAAATCCTTCTTTGTGACATCTCATCTGCAGAGATGCCTGACTAGAGACGGGAGCAGCAGGATACCAGCATTACACTTCTCCATAAAAAAGGGAGACCGTTACACAGACAAGTTAGTGCCGACAGAAAAAAATAATATATCATGAAAGTGGAAAGAAGTTTCTTTATTTTCCCGTGTTTTCCTGTGTTGTTTGTTTTTGGTGTATCGAATTTGATATGATGGATTCATATTAAATTATGTAAACAACTACAGAAATAAAAAAAGTTATCTGAAGCAGTCATTTTTGGTATTAATGTATTCTGTGTAAAATACAAATCTAAACTATACAGTTTAAGACCATTACAGCTTTGTCAGACTTTACAATCTTGCAGCTTCACTCTGTTGGTGAGACATTATACATGTCTAAAAACTGCTCTTACTCTGAAAATAATACATACAAATAATAACAGGAACTCTTCAAGGAGATTATTGCAGGGTGTTTGTTCACAGCAGTGATTTTGATTTAATACCCTGCAAGCTTTGCCACGATAAAGCCACAAAACAAATGGCTGAACAGAAAGTATGTGAAGCTGATATAAGATGGCACAGCTCCAACTGTAACAGAGGCTGAAAGCCCAGACAGAAACATTTCTTCTTTTTTTATTTCTGCTTCTCTCTGTAACCTTCACCTTGTGCGACCTTCCCCAAGAGAGAGGAGAAAAACAAACAAAACTAAAGGACTGTAACAAGAACAGCGAGTAACCCAGCTTTCCACAATCCCTCCACCACCACCGCTCCTCTCAGAGCAGCTGAGGTCAGACTTACGTGTGAACCTATTAACCAGAGGGTGGCTTTCCTCCTCAGAACTGTCTTCTGTGGGCAAACAGAGGATGAGCACACAGCATGGCAAAGCAGTGACAGTGACACAGACAAGTCTACACAGGCGCGCCAGCTAACTCTACAGAGAGGTTTTATCACACGGCTGGAGAACTCATTTTGTTAAAGATCAACTCGGGAGACTCATGACTGACGAAGTAAACGCTAAACAAAGCAGGCAAGCACAGAAATCAGCGCTGCGCAGAGGGTGAAAGGCAGACAGGGTTCAGACAAAAGCAAAAATGCTGCTATAATTAATTGAGTAGCATGTGCGCTAGCAGTAGAAGGCAGCTAAGAAATGGTTGTTTGCCAACCCTTATTGTTAGTATTTGTGTTAAAAGACCTTTTATTTAAGCACGTGGCATATCTTTAGAATATAAACTGGGTTAAGAAATACAGAGCCCAATAAACCAGTCACTCCATTTTCCCTCTCATGAAGAGTGCCCAGACAAAACAGAACTTTCCTCACCAGGAATGAGGAGTGAATCCATCACTTTGACAAAGAATTAGGGCATATTGACTACCTCAGCTCAAGGGAAGTCTTCGGTATTTTGTTCCTGAGCTCCTAATTTTTTGAACTTGAAGATGAAACCAATTGAACATTTTATCAAAACATTTACGTCATTACTATTGAGGTCCATTGTTTCAAATGACTGGTATATGAAATTAAAACCCATCTGTAGTTCAGTTAAGGGCACCATATGAATGGATATGAATAGATATAAAGTTGGAACAGAAGCGTGACAATATTCAGGGTTATTGATTTGTACTCCTTACACAAAAAATAAATATTGAGAGAGAATCTGTGAATTTTTCTTTACACTATTTACTTACTTAAAAATCCCCTCATTGAAACTACCACCAGAAACTGCTCCTGTTGTCTTTTTATGCCATTCCCTGACATTTCTGACAACCAGGCCTTTGGTCTTCCCTAAATCTGTCTCGAATCAGACTGGTGCTTGTTTTGCATTCAGCTGGTGTTAATACTAGGAATACCAGCCAAGATGCATGTTTGAAATTCTATTTTATAAAAAACATCTTGAGCTATCTTATTTATAACTCATTGAACTGGATGAAACAAGTATTTCTTTTTTTAACTAAGTACATTGCAATGCTCTGCATGAAGTGCTGTGTATAAGGTGTTTTTTTTTGCATTCTATTAACTCCTTTACTGTAAATATGTCCTAAAGCAATTCATGTTCATGCCAAAAAAGTCCTCAACCACGGAGGGAGATAAAACAGTTCTATACCGAATCTAATGGTATCACCATATACATAAATCACAAAGAATAGTAGCCAGCTGCAAGTGGATTTCCTTACAAAACCGTTAACAGAAACATAATATAAATACATATTTATGGATTTGATCTCTTTGACAATGGAATATTAAGGTATTTTTTTAACAAAACTCTGAAGTACCCTTTGATTCTTTGCCTAAGTATGCATCTACTTCCTCTAAAGAATAGAGCAGCAAGAAAAGGATAATTTTGAATTAAACAGCAGTGAGAGCTGATTCTAGTGAGTTGTAAAAAACAAGAAAAGGACAATAAAACAGCTCACTACTTTGATGTAACAGAGAAAATAGAGGCTAGAAAGAGCTTAACAGATTGTATATTGAGCATCTTCTGATATCATATTGAACCAACAGGCATTAATAAAGCAATTTTTTTGATTCACTTCAAAAATCAGGGAAGGATATTCACCAGAACATTGCAATACGCCTACTATCTCTCTATCACACACTGTTGAAAATACACAATTCAACACAATGGTTGGAATATGAAAAACTGACACACAAAGCAAGGTCTGGAACCTCGGCAAATAAACACACAACCAAAATAGAAGAGATTATGATTTGTTTTTTCTGCCGCAGAGGCGGACATTCAGTGAGTCAAATGCTATTATCCACAGGAAAGTATTCAATTTCCAAATCACGAGCAGCATAACTCTTGCGAAGAGTGGGGAAGCGATGGCTCTTTTAGAGGATTTAAAGTGTCAGATTCAGTACAGAGGGAAGAGCAAACAGAGTACTAAGAGAAAGAAAAGTTACCTTGCTCAGTGCTGCAATGCCATTGGTGGAAGTTGCGTCCAATGAGGATAAAGTGCCTGGCAGTGGCAGGAGGTGTGCTGGGGTGATGGCTGAGTGACAGGGGCATGAAACACTCTCCTTGAGGACAGCTGGGAAAAGAGAGAGTAATCACAAGAAAACTTAGTCCAACTACTCCTTTAATTGTAAAACATGAGGATTAAACAGAGGGATGTGTAATCTGAATAATAAAATAAGAGGGTTATGTCATATATGTCAAAACCAATAATATCCGCAAACATTATGGCAGTTGAGTGGCGGGGTCTCAGCGTTATTCTTCATTATGTTAGCAAGAGACGGGAGCCGATTAATTATTGATGTGTATTCGTTTGTTGCCATAGTGTCACTGCCTTGTTGACTTTAGATTTATCTCCTGTGTGAACAAGGGTAATAAGGAACAACTGCTATCAACTGTCTTTTCCATCGCCTGTCTGATGGGAGGTGTTCACTGCTGCAGACGCTGGACAGAGCCTGCGTTTCATACCAGCATGGCTTTTATAATTGATCATATTATTAGGAAATAGGGGGATTAAAGAGGAGGCCCACACACTCCTCAGATGTAGGCGCCTCCACCCACATCTGCCTTATAATAACAAGGGATTAGTGACAAGTCATCGCACATTTCCCAATTCTGATACACTGCGAAAAAGTGCGGTTTCGAGAAGCCTCCGCTCTCCCTCAGTGCGTTTAAAGATGGAGCAATTAAGGTTTTCAAATCCAGATTAGCCTCTATACCTATTCAGAGCTTTCCCTCCTCCTGTGCAGCTCGTACAGAAGACCCCCCCATTACCACCCCCGCACATCGCCGAAGCTCCCTCCACCTCTTCTCACTCAGAGAAAATTTCACCATCAACACTGCACTGCTCTACTTTTCTGGGGAAGCAGCTTGAGCACCGAATATAATTAATATAATTCTAACCACGAAGAACAAAAAAAAATAACAGCCAACAAGAAAGTCAGGACGGCGCTCTTCTTCTTTTGTTCACTCTCTTTCACGGATTCCAATGGTTTAGCTGATTGGGGAGATGTTGCCTAAGGCATTGTGGAATTTTAACCATAAAAAAATAAAAAAATAAAATGTATGCAACAATCTACCATAATACTCACCTAATTCTCTCAAACACTTTCACTGTGGTGTCACTGGCCAAGGAGGCTACCAGATTGACAATCTCTGTGAGGACAGAGGGCAGCAGGAACTGAGAGGCAATTTCGGCAGAGCCCTGCTGGATGGAGGGGCAGCCTGTCAGTTGGAAACACAGGACACGATTGTTAGCAACGGACAAAGCAGGAGAGAATGCCACCGGAGACAAGGCCAGGGCACCGCAAACTTTGGACACCAAGGACTATTGCATAGACAGGAGCTTTAGGCTATAAGTATCATCTCGTCTGGCAGTAGGATATCGAAAGCAGTACCTAGCTTTGCCATGAAGGTCAGCCATTGCTGGCAGGTGCCCTGGAATAGCGAGTGCAGGGTTCCCACCTCACCCTCCTCCAGCTGAGCCACACGCCTCCTGAGGGGGAAAACACACACATTTCTTCACACCGCCCTCACACAACACCACCCCCATCTCCTCAGCGGCGGGACTGTTACATATTTTAACAAATGGTTCATCTTTGTGGAGAGACTAGTAAAGAAATAGAAGAGACTGAAAAAGTAAAATGGGAAGTTCAATATAATTTACTCTTTGACGGCGAAGCTAGAGACACAACTGCATAATTCAGACATTAAAAAAAAAAAAAAAAAAAAAAAAAAACTAAATTCGTAAATTAAAAATGAAAGATAATTGCTGCCTTTGAAAGCACTGTTCAGTCTTACAATTTGATTGCAAAATGTACAAAGAGCTTAATTAACGAGCCAAAACTGGTATAAACGCAAACTAAAAGATGGTCAGCACAGTGATTACATGCCAGCGACCCCCTGTGAGAATTCCTTGATGTTTAAAGAGCAGAGTGAGCCCAGCTACAGAACAAGAGCCTGACGGCGTGTGTGGGCGCTTGCCTCTGGGCCTGCTCCATCTCGGCCGCCACGGCTCTCTCCTGGCTCCAGGGCTGCTTCACGCTCTCCGTCTTGTGTCGCCGCCTCACGGCCCGGCTGTCCTCCCCTCGCTCCGGCACGATGTCGTCCGTGGTCTTGGGGCTCCCCAGCTCTGAGGGGTCTGGTTTGCTCTGTGGGATACGCAGATATATCCATGCATTATAGTCTTATACGGCTGCAAAGTAATGAAGGGATGCCCGACTAAACGAACACTAATTAAAACAAGGATCTACATGACAATAAAGGATAAAGCCTTCTCGGGATGAGCACTGAGATGAGGAAGGATTTAAATGGGAACCATAATGAAATCATCCAAAAGCTTGTGGATTTTCAGCCCTTATTTTCAGAACAACATTCAAGTGCTGTGTAGCAGCCCCTGCCCGATGACTAACCAGTATTTCCCAAAAGCTCCGGCGTGCCGCTCGGCCAGTGGGGGTGGTGGACTCGGGGGTGCTGCTGCCAGTGCTGGGAGTGGTGCTGGCTACTGGGATTAAGGTGATGGGAGACGGGCTGGTTTTCTGTCTGCCAGGGATGCCCGTCTGCCTAGGAGAGTCTTTGGCCTCTGACTGTGGCTTGCTGAGGTGGCCTATAGGAAGTGGGGACAATTAATGGTCAGTGAGGAACTGCTCACAGGACACAACACAAGGAAACAAATGGCAACAGTTTGTTACGTGATTCCCACCATCAACAATCTACACAAAATACAGTTTCCAAAGCTACTAACTGCTTTAGTCTGTGACTGACTAAAATGAGATTGAAGATTGAATTGGAAAAGGTCGAAATACGATGTTGCATCAATGTGCTGTACAAATCTTTCTTTACCTAACCTCTTTCTAAGGATGTGACACAAAAATATACAGAACACAAGGAAAGGCATTTGAGAATGAAAGCAAAAAACACATTACGCAAGGTATTCTGTGACCTAGATACGTTTCCTCTTCAAAGTCCATCAAAGTTTCGTTTTTTTTTAATGCTTAAACTAAAGCATCATTCCTCACCTACGGAGAAACAACAGTATTCAAAAGGAGGACGGCAGTGGCATGCTGTCCGAACATCTTACCATTGGTCATCTCTGTCTGGGCTGAAGCAGAGAGGGGACAGAAAGCATCCACACAGAGCGGGTGTGGCAGTACCCGGAACTCCATGATGACATCACAGAGGGCGTGGCGCAGCGCACTCCTCAGTTTTTCAGTGAGCTGCAGAGGACTGACATTCCCCTGCTCCCACACGTCAAATCGAACCCGTGTCAATACTCCTGTCATACACAAACATGATGGAAAACGTCATCCCCATCCTAGGCAGCTTGAAACTCTTTAATGTTAACAAGAACAGACAATTTGGGGGAATTCTAGTGATTCTCTTATTACGTTTTGGTAAGAATGGAATTTCAATTATTAAAATATTGTGCTAGTGGCAAAATAAAACTTACTCATCTTGTGTGATTAGTACTATTCATTATTCAACTAAATCACATTTCAGTGATGATGAGAATTAATGAACAATTTTGTAAAGGCTGCCATATATAAACTCATACTACAAAAAGACAGGAGAAATTGATGAGGCTCAAAATAATCATATAAATACACAGTCATAGCCTGAGACGGGGACCGTGATGCCAGGATGCCAGTTTGGTGACACCAAGAAAGATTTATCAATGATCCCACCACATCGAAATTAGCACAGTGTCAAGTTAAAAATACATAGAAAACCATTAATGCCAAGAACAGAATGACTACTTATAATTGGTGTATTTAATAGTCGATTGAGGCAGCACTTTAAGTGATTTAAGTTTCTTTTCATCAGGTTCATGACATTAACAGCTTCATTTTCTACTCAAATAATATGATGCAAATTGCACTTCAGCGTAAAGTTAAATGTGAGCCGCCATCTCTACCTGTCTCCGGGCTGTCGGAGTCCACCTTGTTGACTGTAATGAGGGATTCAAACTGGTCGGGCTGCAGGGGGGTGGCAGAGCAGTCCCATCTCGGCAGCTCAGCGCACTCCAGGGCGGAGGCCAGCAGGGGGCAGCCATGAGCATCCACAAAGGATTGGGCGATACAGGCTATTCCTGGAGGACAGGGGGAAGGGTTATCAGAGAACACACTGGAAATAAAGAAAACATGACAAACAAAACTGTATAACTACCAGTCTGGTTAGGGTTTCTTTCAGTAATTGATTCGTCTGATGTAGCATTTGAATTTACAGAAGAATCTGTACATCACTAAAAGTTTCCACTGGTGCACACCACCAAACATCTTAGATTAACTAACCAACCACGTTCAGATACAGACACGAACAGATACATGTGTAATCTGGCAAATGGCCGAATGGTCTCTGGAAGACTTCTTTATTTACCTTTTACATAAAAAACACTTAAAAAAAAAAAAAGCACATGTACAGGCCTGTCTGAAGTTTGCCAATGAACATCTGAATGATTCAGAGGAGAACTGGGTGAAAGTGTTGTGGTCAGATGAGACCAAAATCGAGCTCTTTGGCATCAACTCAACTCGCCGTGTTTGGAGGAGGAGGAATGACCCCAAGAACACCATCCCCACCGTCAAACATGGAGGTGGAAACATTATGCTTCGGGGGTGTTTTTCTGCTAAGGGGACAGGACAACTGCACCGCATCAAAGGGACGATGGACGGGGCCATGTACCGTCAAATCTTGGGTGAGAACCTCCTTCCCTCAGCCAGGGCATTGAAAATGGGTCGTGGATGGGTATTCCAGCATGACAATGACCCAAAACACACAGCCAAGGCAACAAAGGAGTGGCTCAAGAAGAAGCACATTAAGGTCCTGGAGTGGCCTAGCCAGTCTCCAGACCTTAATCCCATAGAAAATCTGTGGAGGGAGCTGAAGGTTCGAGTTGCCAAACGTCAGCCTCGAAACCTTAATGACTTGGAGAGGATCTGCAAAGAGGAGTGGGACAAAATCCCTCCTGAGATGTGTGCAAACCTGGTGGCCAACTACAAGAAACGTCTGACCTCTGTGATTGCCAACAAGGGTTTTGCCACCAAGTACTAAGTCGAAGGGGTCAAATACTTATTTCCCTCATTAACATGCAAATCAAATTATAACTTTGTTGAAATGCTTTTTTCTGGATTTTTTTGTTGTTATTCTGTCTCTCACTGTTAAAATACACCTACCATTAAAATTATAGACTGATTATTTCTTTGTCAGTGGGCAAACGTACAAAATCAGCAGGGGATCAAATACTTTTTTCCCCTCACTGTACCTATATAGCCAGTAACGTTTAAAAGCAAATGATTTATGAACTCTATTCTAACAGTTTATTCAAGTTATGATTTATTTTAAAGACCACCATTCTGCTTAAGTCATAATGATCCTATTACTAGCCCGCCGATGGCAAATACTAGCACTTCTTCACAAGAAAACTCTCAACAGAGCATTTTAAGTGTTAAGTGTTTTTCAACTCAATGCATTTTTAAACAGGAACAATCATTTAGTCGATATCACTGTGAGGTCTGAATTGTCTAATTGTAGTCACTATAAAATGGCTATAATTTATTTGAGAATGATCTGAAAATGCATTACAATGTGTCCTAGTCCCCTTGCACAATTTATGATATTTTAAATTTATATTGGGAGGTGTAAGAGACAGTTTAACGCCATGACTACGTCTTTGAATTTACTGCATATATTAGCTTGTGCAGTTTCAAATTAACCGTAAATGTAATAATTTATTATGGCTCAGGAAAAAATATAGTTATCCAACTTAATCTTTTCTAGGTTCAGAGGTCCACTCTGTTCTTTAAGATATAACTTCTCCTCCTCCGACCTTCTACAGTTCACCAAACAACTCAGACATTTTGGTTAAAATAGATTAATAGCAAATAAGAAAGCCCTTATTTGGTTAGATTCCACTATAGGAATTAATGTGCAACATTAGCCAGCAGATGGATTGTGTGGAACTTGATGAATAGCAGTGTCTGAATAATAAATAGGAAGGTTTTTTAAAAAGGTATAAAAAAGATAATCCAGCAATAGTTTAAAATAAATCAGCATCATAGCTGTGCTATTAGTGCTGTGCTACTTCTTTCACTGGCTGCAGGATCTCCTAGTGCTGATCACTGTATTTCTATTTCTGGAAATAAGGCATAAATGTATTTCAAAATGTACACAAGGGCTGCACCTTGATGTCTAATCTTTATTACATTCTGTTTTCTGGAATTGGCTCCACAGTCACTGTTTCTGCTGCCGTCTTCATTGATTACACAGGGCTTTGCAAATCGGAGACTCTTGTTAAGCTTAGAGGGGTTGCCTGGGCCCTGATCTCAAACTACTTCAGGCAGAAGTCTTCACTTGTTTGTTTGTTTGTAACAGAACAGAAACCACATGGATTTGATTTTTTACAACACAGTCCTTGAGTGCATTATCCTAACAATCTATTGCAGCAGCCATCGCCAAAAAGCAAAATGAGATACGCATTTAAAAGAAGTGTCCCTAAACACAAGATGGGTTCTGTGTTATAGCTGGTTTTTAATCTCCACTCTCATCCAGAGTGGATAGATGTACTTTCATCAACATGAAAGCAAAAGTCTGTTACACTTCCAGGTCAAGGTCACTTCCCCCTAACGGAAGATTAGAAACCAGCACCACCTTGATGCGAACCCAAACTTTAGGACACAGATGTTCTTGTGCTCATAGTAGCATGGCTGAGGGAGGGCAGTCAGGCCATGAGGACAAGACAGTCTGAACCCCCATAGTGAAGTGAGTGATAAGATAGGTATGCAATGCCAGGCAGCTCCCTGGTCATCGATAAGAGATACAAATACATCCAAAGCCTAGAGCAGTAGTTTCCCACCATGCTCCTGGGGCCCAGTGTCCTGCTGGTTTGAATTTCAGCCGAGTTACTTAACTGAACTAATAATTTGCTTAATTTGACTTTTTAAATAGTCTAGCTTACAAAAAGTATCAAGTGCCTTATATCATTTTATATTTCCCCAGCTGTTTGATATAATTAAAAGGCACTGATTAGCCAAATCATTACTTCAGTTAAGGCCTCAATGAAGTGAATGAGAGCTGAGCTGGAACAAAACAAAGCAGGACAGTGGGGCATTGGGACCAGGGCGGAAACACCACTGGCCTGAACATGGTGCACCTGTGGCTCAGAATGAATTTGCAAGCAACAGCAATTTTCTTCTACACCTACACAGTATTTTGTTTTAAACTACATCCCTCTCTTAACTGGTAAAAGGTATACATGCTCTTCCAATATTTATAGGCTCGTCTTGAATCCAGGCTAGTTTTCCATTCTGCTTAAACCAACCCCCAGCAAAGCATAAACTGTGCAGAATGTATTATTTTACTTTTGCAGAAAGAATAGATTAAATAAATATAATGTTGGTCAGCATGCACCTGAAAATGCTCGACCCATGCATATTAACAAAACACCCAAAGAAAGGACTGCATTTCCAAGAATCACTGGCCTTCGTCAAATAACAAAATTGGATAAAAAAAACAAACATATATATATATATATATATATACACACACACACACACTCACCTAAAGGATTATTAGGAACACCATACTAATACAGTGTTTGACCCCCTTTCGCCTTCAGAACTGCCTTAATTCTACGTGGCATTGATTCAACAAGGTGCTGAAAGCATTCTTTAGAAATGTTGGCCCATATTGATAGGATAGCATCTTGCAGTTGATGGAGATTTGTGGGATGCACATCCAGGGCACGAAGCTCCCGTTCTACCACATCCCAAAGATGCTCTATTGGGTTGAGATCTGGTGACTGTGGGGGCCAGTTTAGTACAGTGAACTCATTGTCATGTTCAATAAACCAATTTGAAATGATTCGACCTTTGTGACATGGTGCATTATCCTGCTGGAAGTAGCCATCAGAGGATGGGTACATGGTGGTCATAAAGGGATGGACATGGTCAGAAACAATGCTCAGGTAGGCCGTGGCATTTAAACGATGCCCAATTGGCACTAAGGGGCCTAAAGTGTGCCAAGAAAACATCCCCCACACCATTACACCACCACCACCAGCCTGCACAGTGGTAACAAGGCATGATGGATCCATGTTCTCATTCTGTTTACACCAAATTCTGACTCTACCATCTGAATGTCTCAACAGAAATCGAGACTCATCAGACCAGGCGACATTTTTCCAGTCTTCAACTGTCCAATTTTGGTGAGCTTGTGCAAATTGTAGCCTCTTTTTCCTATTTGTAGTGGAGATGAGTGGTACCCGGTGGGGTCTTCTGCTGTTGTAGCCCATCCGCCTCAAGGTTGTACGTGTTGTGGCTTCACAAATGCTTTGCTGCATACCTCGGTTGTAACGAGTGGTTATTTCAGTCAAAGTTGCTCTTCTATCAGCTTAAATCAGTCGGCCCATTCTCCTCTGACCTCTAGCATCAACAAGGCATTTTCGCCCACAGGACTGCCGCATACTGGATGTTTTTCCCTTTTCACACCATTCTTTGTAAACCCTAGAAATGGTTGTGCGTGAAAATCCCAGTAACTGAGCAGATTGTGAAATACTCAGACCGGCCCGTCTGGCACCAACAACCATGCCACGCTCAAAATTGCTTAAGTCACCTTTCTTTCCCATTCAGACATTCAGTTTGGAGTTCAGGAGATTGTCTTGGCCAGGACCACACCCCTAAATGCATTGAAGCAACTGCCATGTGATTGGTTGGTTAGATAATTGCATTAATGAGAAATTGAACAGGTGTTCCTAATAATCCTTTAGGTGAGTGTATATACACACAGCTCAAAAAATTAAGACACCACTGCAATTTTTTCTTAAATCAGCATCTCTACATGTATGGCAGCCATTCCTTTTTATTCATATTTTTATTTGGAATTTGGGAGAAATGTTGTCAGTATACATAATAAAACAAAAATGTTAATTTTACCCAAAAACATACCTATAAATAGCAAAACCAGAGGAACTGATAATTTTGCAGTGGTCTATTCTTTTTTTCCAGAGCTGTATATATATGAGCAAAAGAAGAACATGTAAGACCATGGCACAAACTGAGCAGAGAAACAAATACCCCACAGCACAAGCACATGAAGCCTAAGTAAGGGTGTCAGTCTGCAGGGGGAAATTGCAGGCGATACCTTGGAACTGGGAAGGTGGGAAGAGATGTTGAACGAGCTCCGACATGGTACCTACGTCAACGACAGAACATCCACAGGGCGGCTGAGCACCATGTAACACACGCATGCAGGTACACACGAATGGAGGGCACATCTTCATGGGAAACAGACAGGATTGTACAGTCTAGATGAGGACACCACACCTGAAGACACACTTTGAGGTGGCAATATGCACAGAGTTCAAAGACATTAATTCACTTATTGCGAATTAAGGAGACAGATGAATGATGGAGTTAATCGTGTCTCCCCAGGGATTTCCATTACAGGGCAGCTTAAGATTAACCTGTTTTACAAATAACGCTCTGTGAGTTTGGCTTCAGTGATCCAGTAAGTCAGCAGATGTAGAGTCAAACTTTATACAAACAAAAGACAGCAGGATCTCTCTCTCTCTCTCTCACTTTCCAGGTTGACTTTGTATTCTGCATAACACTGAAGTGTTCAAAAGAGCCATCCAACAAACTTCAGTCACACATTGAGGACAAAATCTCTTATGACACCAAATTCTATATCTTCTCCTGTATGAAAGGGGGGGAACTTCACAGTATATCACACTAGGCTTAAAACTCTTACAAACAATAGAACTATTTATTATATGTTTTCTGTGTGAATGGGTCCTTCCTGGCAATTTTCCCACATTCAAAGCCAGTGTGAATGGGGTGCAACAGGAAAAGAGCAGGCAAACGTTGCCTGCAATTTTCCAGCATTTCAGTGTGAATGGGGTTATAGACAGACAAATTCACAATGCAAAGATTGCAATAATAACAGTCTTGTCTTAGAAAACTGATTAGTGAAACCTAAAACAAAGGAAACAAATTAAAATAATTTCCGTTGCACAGAGATAAACCCTACATTTATGGGAGGACATTATGATATTGGTTCATAGAAATCATAAAAGAAACTGCAGAGAACCTAAAGAAAAATGAGTATCTGACATAAGAAAATTGAATTTGAACATGAAGAACAAAAAACAAAACTCAAACCCTGTCACAGAGAGCCAGATTGGCTCCTTAAATGCAGTGGCAAATCATTTAGCAAATACATAGCATAACCGACAACAGCGGTCACGCTAAGAACTTATACACTTTAGAGCAGGAGAGCAGAAACCACAGGTGAATCGCACGGATCAAATAGCAGCTATAAAACCTGATTTTTTTAAAACTGTCAGTACTATTACAGAAACTTTAGTAACTGTTCAACAGGAACATTTTAAAAGCAGCTGCTGGTTTCTTTTGTATTGTAAGATTTAGGCCTGAGAAAGATGCTTGGTTTGCTTTCTTGCAGTCATGTTGATTTTAATTATTTGAGCGCAGCCTAAAATAGGATAGAGAATGACAGATTTCAGAGCTCAGCCTGTGACTCAGGCACTCTGCCAGTCAGTGTTTTAAGCGGTTTCAGACAAGCTCAGCCGCTAACACTAATGATAATTTTTCATGTATCAGTCAACTGGAACCACAAAGCGGGATTTAATTTGTTTTAATGCATTCATTTTGTAATATTTACAACGGCACCCCACAGCCCTGACATTCTGAATGCCGTGTGCGCTGTGACCAACATGCCGGGCCATCCATAATTATTTAATGCAAATGTAGAAATAAAAAAAGCCCATATTAAATTACTGGAGCTGTTTAGTCAACTTTTTTGTGTAATCAAATATAATTAGTCAGATTTCCATAAATCTGAAATGATTAAATCAAATACCATTTTAACCACCCCCAACCAACATCACCATCAGAAATCATTTCCCAAATTATTATATTCTACATACTCACATCAAATATCAGGAAATTAAGTTTAGGTATACTAAAAATGTGCACCTAAGGGTTTTTACCAATATCTTTGATCAGATATTTCTATTTCAGAATTCATATATATATTTATGTATGTTTGAAGGGTAAGTGCTTATAATTATACATTAAACAAGTTTGATAAAACCTACTAGAACCTGTATAGCATCTCTGAAACATTCAAATGGGAACAAGCTGTTCTGAGGCGTGGCTAATTCTGATCAGTTCAAAGTAGCTGCAGTATCGTATTTATTAAAAATATATGGAGATACATATTTTTAGTTCTCTTTAATAATGAAGGGAGAATTACTGCCTATGAAACCACATCTGTCAGCAAAAAAACAGACTGTCTTTCTCTGGACTGCGGCTTAAAATAAACTGTAATTCGATCCAACTCCAATATTTGGCTAGAAAAACCTATAAATTATTCTGAAATGGTAAACAAGCCAAGACTACCTAATTACATTTTCAGGTAATGATTTATATTGTGGGTAGGTTACATGTTATGGTTGTAATAGAAAACAACATGGTGTGGGGGGGGGGTCAGTGGCACTGTTGCTGCAGTGCTGAGTTTGTAAAATGTTATTACCTTTCCCTCCCGTCCCCTGACCTCCAGGCTTGTTGTAGAGGTAGATTTCTGAATCAGGCAAACCGTTGCTCAAGTGAAAGTAGTGCTGGAAAGGAAAAATACGTCAAACAGGGAAGAGAGAGGAAAAAAAACAGGTCAGCACTTTCAGGTCCTGCCTCTTTGAACATTCAAATAAATACGCCTGGGGGATTAAAAATATATACATCATAAAACAGCCTTTACCAAACATACCTCTTACATTTACTATACAGTGTCTCTGTTCTCTCTCCATTACTACTGACATTTTGACAAGAAAATATATACTTCATTATTTTATTTCTTAGCAGACGTCCTTATCCAGGGACACTTACAATTGTTACAATATATCACATTATTTTTAAGCACAATTACCCATTCATACAGCTGGGGGTTTTCAGTGGAGCAATCTATTTAAAGTACCTTACTCAAGGGTACAGCAGTGCCCCCAACTGGGATTGAACCCACGACCCTCCACTCAGGAGTCCAGAGCCCTAATCGCTACTCCATATTCTGCTATAACCACACATCAGAAGAGATCACTCCAAGGGGTTTAAAGCAAGCAAGCAAGCATTTCTATAATTGTAACTTCCACCATTAATGGTGAAATGGCAGAAATATGGTCTGTTTCACTGGGAACAACAGTTTGATATCAACGAAGACTAATTTCCATTGTAATTAGGCTGCTTGCTCTCGGTCTCTGCGTTGCCGCTCAATGGCCCTCGTGCTAATGGTATGAAGTCAAGATCAGAGCCTGTGCTGTAACTGAGAGGGTCTCCAGTCACAGGGGCCAATGTTCAGTCTCTCCAGTACCTTGAAGTGGTGCTCCATATTGCTGTCAGTGTACTTGGGGACGTGCAGGAAGATGAGAAGGTTTTGCCGGAGGTAGTGGGCAACAGCCTGAAGCCAGGGCAGCGAGAACTCGGGCAAGGTGAACTCGATGACCTCGGTGGCCGGGGAGCCAGGTGGTTGGATGAACTGTGGATGAACACCGCCAAGGGAGCAAGAGGATGAAACATTTTGTTCAGCCATGTGAATTACGCAATTATTTATGAAGCACGTTATCAGCTCTCTCTCAATTATTTTTATAGTTTTTTGTCCCTCAAGAAAACGAGATAAGTATAACAAGACAAAGGGTTATGCGTACATGCAGAAATCATATGTAGTACATGTTCTAATGGTGAAAAACAAACGCTAAAACTTAATTATCCCTAAAACAACTTCTCAATTTAAAAGAGGGAGGCACCCCAGATATTTAAGGGTATTTAAATATAAATGGAAAGTGCGGAGGAAGAAATTTAGACTAAAATGCATTCTGGGGTTCTAATTACTGTAATAACTGATAACTGAGGCTTGTGCTATAATCCTCGGAGCTCCAGCTTTGACATTCGCTAGTCTTTTATTCCAAATTTTATTCCAAAAAATGGCAACCTCGAAGCAAAGAAAAAGTTTTTTTTGGAAAGTGCTCTAATGCGAGGGCTTTTTAAAGGGAAGCTTGGAAAACTGCTTCGGAATAATAAGCAGCTGCAAAAGACTGTGCTGTTAAAAAGCGATCGCCTGAAGTATGTTAAGGTTAAAAAACTGCTGCGCTTCAACAAGAAAAATGACATTTGCAGCAACCTATAACTTGTAATGCGTTTTACTTGCTCTATCGATTTAATGACAAGCGGCGAGGGAGAGTATTTTAAATGCGCTGCTGCTGTTAACACACAACCAGTACCTTTCCCCACCTACTCTCATTGAATATAAAAGCGCCGTGTTATTACATTTAGACGTACCTTTATGAAATTATGTATTAACAGATTTTCTCTAAGCACAGGGTGCAATCGTGTAAGTCACTTAAAAATGAAAAGAAACAGGCCCACAGACACATAATATTAGTTTAGCATAAAAACAGTTAATCGAAATAAAACGGATGAATAAGCAAAAGCAATGTCAATTTTGGACAGTGCGAGAGGTTTTTAGACAAAACTGCAACTGAACAAGTATCTGAGTCAAAAACAATGGCAACTGAACACAGTCTAAATTACCTCCACGTCGGCTGGGGTGAGTTTGCAGTTCCTCACTAACATGACAGTTATGATGTCCAGGGTTGCTTCATCCAGGCGTTTGCGGAGAACCTTGACTAGCTCGTCCGTGATCTCGGGGCCTGAGACAGGAGGACAGGGGACAGGGGGATTGTGGATGGACAGACAGACATTACGGAGTTCTTTTATTATCCACAAATCCACAGGTTTAAGAGCCATGGAGTTCAAAGGTCATCAATAAGGGTGTGCACTCAAAAGACCTCACAATTCAGACATTAAAACTATAAACCAACTATAAATCCAAACCAGACTATAAACAATTTCAAGCAAAATGTCAGCTCCAGTATTGATAATATCATCAAATTGTCAGTTATATTGCACTGAGCTGTGTTTGATTCAGAAGAACTGGGGACTAATGGATACAATAATTAATACATTGTTTGGAAAGGCATTGATTTAACACAAGTGATTAATCAAGCTTTTATTGGAGAAACTGTATTAGTCCCATTCCTAAAATCATTGCTGTAGTTGGTGCACTTGGAGCTCCACAAAATACTGTTTTAGCATAAGAAGGACTGTTCAGTGGGTGCGAGTCAGTGCCCATCTTCTTCAAAACATGTGATTTTACAGACGAGAAATCACATTAGGGAAAAGACTGCATTCATAAAAACCTCACTCCGAGTCTGAACCTCAGCGGAAGACCAAACAGCCGGCCGTGTTTAGTTAAAGCAACAGTGCCATCTAGCAGGCTGTCAGAGGCAAGTGTTTTACATAAGTATGCCACACATAAATCTGTGGGATAGACCATTAGTGTCTGCAGACTTCACTCATGATAGAGACATACTAATGCAGAGCAGCAGGCCTAGATTTCCCTTTCCTTTTTGCTTTTATGACCAGACCACACAGTCCCCGCATGCTGCCACTTCGCCACCAACCATTAGCTTGACATAGCCCACCTATGAAGTTACCATTTCAACATATATTTTTACATGTTTTGGTCTCAACATGCTCCGTTAATCTCAATCAGTTTAAGCTAACACGGTATTGTAGTCAAAGATTGCGTTCTCCTTTCCATGAAGTATTAGGCCTCTTTAATTGTGTACTCAAATGTTTGTACCTTACAAAGGCACGTAAGCTTTGGCAAATACGAGTCGCTATGATCCTCAAAAACCTTTGTGCTGAAGGCAATTTCGGGCTAAACAACTAAGCTGAGGATGAATCAATTGCATATATATTTAATTAAGATTGTATTATTAAAAAGTTCAGGAGAAGGAGAAATGATTGTATTATTGAAAAATTCACAAGGAGATCAGCAAATCAGCCTCACACTGAGTTTACCATCTTAGTATCATGACTTTCAAGACCAGCTAGCCTGCCTGCTGACCCATTAGACTTTGTTCCCACCTGTCCCCACCCACTCTCATACCTGCTTGTCCAACTCCATGAACCAGGAGGAGGATATGCTTGTCCACCTGCCCAACAGGACGAGAACCCTCCACACTGCGGGTGGACATCAGCTCCATGGACGACTGGGAGCCCTAGGCAAGGGAAACAGCCATCAGAAAACTACGAAACAACGCGCTCCGGCCCGTTTAAACCCTCATCCTACCACCGTCATTCTCTGCACAGATGGCAACGCACGGGAGAATAGCACACAAAGTGTTGTTCAGTCACCTAGAAGTTGTTGAATATTTATTTTAGTAGCTGAGGAACACTATCTCTCTCACAGGTTCTGCCCAACTGATAGAGGCTAAATAACAATGTAAGATAGGAGTAGAAGTCTCTAGGGCTATGGAAAATACACTAGGGAAAAAATACATACATTTCAAAATCAGAAGATCTACATAAAATGTTCCTGATGGGAACATAAGAAAGACTAATCCTGAGGTGTCGTTGAGGAGTAAAGATAAGGATTTTGTATCTTGCATAACGATAAGGATAATGGGCTTTCACTTAGACCTCAAAAATATCCAACAGTTTCCGCAGCCTTCAGAATCCCTCTTAGCGTGTGTTTTTGTTAAGTGCTTTCTTGTGATATAGCTGATTCTATTGCAGAAGTAGGTCATCTGGGACAGTTTGTTCTTTTACAAGTATTCCTCAATGTTTTAGGGAGCAGGGTCGATTAAATAACAGTAATCTACATGGATGAAGGGCAGGAACTGACTCCCTGCAGTGCGGTGAAATGGAACTGCCAGGGTTGCCTAGAGCCGTCTGCCCACGTAACTTCAAGGGAACTTTGCGTATGCCCATGTAACTTTGTGTACATCCACGAATATTTGGCATATACCCTCCTATAATTCCTATAACAAATCGTTCGTCCGCCATTCCCCAGTCAAGAATCCCCCAGGTTTATTATTTGGTACTAGATTATACCCATTACTCTGCTGCATGCAACCTACAAAGAACGAGCGGGAGCATTACCGAGATCTCCTCCGAGAAGATGGGCTCCTGGCTGCGTGCGAGGGCGACAGAGCGAGAGGGCAGGAGGGGATTGCCATCCAAGTCAGAAAACTTCCCACTCTGGGGTGTCTCAGAGAGCCTGGGAGGGAGCAATGGGGAGGGGGGAGGAAAGGCTCAGTAACAAACAAATTTGTAGGAGAAAATGGTATTGAACTGATGGGAAGATCTGTGGAGCCCACCTGAGGTAGAAGACCAGTTTGGTGGAGCGCTCCTGGTACACAAACATGTTCTTCCTGTTGACCACTGAGAAGGCGTTGAGCACAGAGCGCAAGGCCTGAATAGCTGTGGAGAGGGTCTGGATTAGTAGGACCACAAATACACTGCACAGCTCAACTACATCAGTGGAGCTACACACACAACCAGGTGATCTAGGAAAAACACACCTCGAGAGACCCCCATGTTCGGACCCATTTTGAGGCGCGGATGAATGTGGATGATGGTGCTCCACACGACATCGCAGGCAAAGTGACCAGGGATGAACTGCATTGTAGCTGCCAGGTAATCTCGCGGCTGGTAGCTCTCGTCGGCTGTATAATCTAGCGAGAAGGGAAACACTTTCATTGAGTTATTAAACAACTTTCTTTTCGTGAATACGCTAAAAAGGTTCTCTGGAAAAAAAATCCCCATCTCTCAGCAAACATTTATTACAGTTGCAAGCCAAGTCCCAAGCCTCCGCTGGAAATCAAACAATGCGTTTAAGAAGATTCTGAAGCAAAGCAAACACGGATAAAAGCAAATTAAACAAGTAATTCGGGTTTTACAACGTCTATAAAATAAAAAACGATACTGCTGCTCAGAGAACCTGGACAGCCTAACGACAACCTCTTAAAAGCCTGTTAGTAGTACTGAAATGTGATGCTGTAAACAAAAGCACAGAGCTCCTAATGCTAACCTGGCATGGATGTGTTGACTACATGCATTGGGCTGGCACACTATTGGGAAGGATTATTACTAAGGCATCATTTAGAGTCCATCACATTCAGCCAGTGTCTAGGAACCTCCTTATAGTCAAGCAATTTGTCATCAATCAAGGAGGACAACAAAAAAAGGACAGTATATTTTGCATATTGATAAAATAGCAGTGATGTGTCAGTTTGGAAATCGCCCAAAACTAAAAAGCGCATTGTATGCCAACTCGGCCTCACCGTCAGTGCCGGCTGCTCGCTGTCTGTACAGGGTCTCGTTCTTCCAGATGTCCTCCTCACTCTCTGCCACCAGCAGGGAGTTACAGACGTGGCTGTCGTGGAGATCCTGGAGCAGGAGTCGCTAGAAGGGGGTGGATGGAGAGACGACAGCTCAAAAGGAGGACATGGTGAAACTGCTACAGGTCCAAAAAGCTTCGGTTCCGTAAACATGTGCCAACTTCATCAGAAAGTTGCATACAGGACGTTCAGATGAATGGAGCAGGCTAACTGGTATGTTCTGTGCTGGTATTCCAGCAGTCCAAGGTTAAAAGTGGGCTTTCCAAAAGGTCAGTGCAGGAGAAGGCAGTTATTTAGGCTTACCTGATTGACCACGCGACAGATCTCGCCAATCTTCCTCACCACCACCTGATGCAGCTGCAAATACTCTGGCACCTCCTCCTCTTCTTTCTCCGTCTCTCCTGGACCATCCTCTTTCCCTCCATTGACACTCCTGCTGGACACAGCAGAGGACCGCAATATAGTTAGAAACAAGAGCCCCATCATTTAAAATGCCCATTTGAGTAAACGACAAGAAACGCAATAACATATGCAGAGGCGCCCGGGAAGGCAAACAAATACAGCTAATTTACATTTCCCGATTTAGTTTCCTCCCCCCTCTAATTATAATATGCTTTCTACCCATCTTTAATAGAAATGTTCCTCTGAGCCTCAGGGCCTCTGTAATGTACCGTGAGTGAGAGTACACCTCCACCCTGTCCTGATAGATCTTCACGATCAGCCAGAAGTCGGGCATGAGGGGGCACTGCAATTCCTGCTCGTTCATCGTGGCCCCTTCGCATTCCGAGTCACTGCTGCCGCCGTCGTAGCCTGAACCAGAGAGAGAGAGAGACAGGGAGACAGAGTCCGGGTCACGGTGGGCATGGCTGGGTGTGACATTCAGTCCTACATCCTCTAATCATGTCTTCCTTCTACAGGCCTTTTCTTTTTCTGGTTTGTTTAGTTCATTTTACGAGGCAGGTCTGTTGACACCACGACAGGAAGGCCAGGAAGGGCCTGGGAATGACAGCCACCCAGATGATGAGGAAAGGAACAGAGTGGATCCTCACCCAGCATATCAGAGTCCAGGCTGCCTTGACTGGACACCACACTCTGCACCCGGCTGGGCCTCAGCTTGCCACTACCTGGAGAGAGAGCACAGATGGCTGCAATGAACTCAACACCCCATAACAAGCTCAGTCTTACACACGGCCACAACTACAACATGCCTCTGCTTTCTGTAGGTGGAATGAGATGTCAGGAAATGAAGCAGTTCAGCTCCGGGATGAATGGTAATCCTAGCATGTTGATTCAAAACCCATGCAATGTTTTCCTGTTCTGCCAATGGTATCGGTTGTCTGCATATTTTGGTAGGAACCGGTAGGGGAGAATACTGGAAGGGAAAGCTTTCCAGCTCTGCCGAGGCCGTTGACACAGTTGTCATCTATTTGATAACATCTGCTGACATTTAAGATTCAGCTATCAGGAATTCAAAGAGATTAGGAACAAATTGTCGACAAAATGTTGACTCCTGCAGCAGCCGTGTCTCCGAGGCACACGCAATGCCGTAGCAGGCCTGTGCTAACGAGCAACTCCCAAACTCCACAGACGAAGCTCATAATGCAGAGAGCTTAAAGCGCCGTGATGGTTTTGTGTGGCTGCATTACAGTTTGCATCTGAAAACACAGCAGCTAATTGTACCCAGTTGTTTATTCATGTTTTATAATACCCACGGTGTGTTTTGGAACAGTTTCAAGTATGAATAACTAATTTATGGAAAACAGTTATCAAGACCGTTTAGGAATTTCTAATCTTCAATCTTCCAGCTTACAAATATCGAGCCACTGCTGTACACACATCTCCACATTCATCTACAACACATCTGCTGAGGCCAGGGAGGCTGGCGAGGGGAGGGCACTCACTGTGGGTGGCAGACTGCACCGACTCGGCCAGGCTGACTCCGGAGGGCGTCTTGGGGGGAGACGTCTGCTCGGAGGAACGGTCTGTGCTGTTGCTTGCCTGCAGGTATGGAGGGGGCGGTCTCTCCCCAGGGGCGCTGCTGTGAGAGCTGTGGGGTCTGGTGGCCCGGTCCTCGCGCTCCTCTCTGAGGGGGGTAGACGTGCTGTCTGGTTGGCCGGCCCTGCTGCTCTCAGGAGTCTCCCGGGCAGAATCGTCAGGCAGCTCCCCCACGCTGGCAGCTCGCTTTTCCTCGGAGCAAACCTGAACACAAACACATCACGAAATAATAACATCATTAAGAAAAATATTGCAGCAGAGAAGAAAAAACTTGCAATATTATGTTTTGATTTTGATTTCAAATATGCCCTATTTACTTTCACTATATAGTCACCAATGCTTTTGTTTGTTTATTTATTATAAAGAAAACAAATATTACATTTTTTATGTTTATCTCGCTCTATCATAAACTCTAGGGAGGAAACCTAATATCAGCAAACATACACTCTGAGCAGCTTTTTATTGCTCTTAATACTTTGGAGACAGAGTTCTTCTATAAGGGCTCCACTTTTCCCTGAGAAAAATGGTCCCAGGAGACCATAAAAGACCAGTCCTCCTGTTTCCAGTTCATACAGACCCACACCCTCACCCCTGACCTCAGATTTCTCCTCTTACCTCCACTTCGGCATCCAATCCCCTTCCTGCTAAGCTCTGATTGGCCGACAAGGACGCTCTCCTCATTTCCTCTCCTTCTGTGCAGTGATTGGCCTGCTGGGAAGATCTGCCCGTCTCCTCCGCCTGCGTCCCTGGGACGCTGACGCTGCGCTCTGACAGCTTCCTGGCTGTCTGCAGCCTATTCGAATGCAGCCGGCTCACCGACACGTAGTAGAAACTGTCCCACTCTCCGTTGAGCAGGTACCCCGAGAGAGACATTCTCCGGAACTCCTGGGAGGAAATGCACGAAGATAGTAGCCGATCTGTAGTGAAAACATTCCTACTTCTTTCATCCCTGGATGAATTATGGTCTGTAATTTGAGCTGTGAAAATCATGAGGCACAATTTTCATAGCTCTACTGTATAAAAAACTAAAAGCACTGAATCAGTCAGTGTCAGAGTATTACAGCGTGACTGGATGTGAGGCCCAGTCAGATCAACCTACCTCCTTAAACTTCTCCAGTGACTGTTCAGGGCCGAAGACAAACTGCAGGGGCACAACCTCACAGTGGCACTGCGGCCGGCCTGGGGATCGGTACACATGGTCGGCGACCTTCTGCAGCATGGCGGTACTGATCACCTTGGAGTGGCGCAGAGCGGACACCATCTCATCCTCCAACAGCCAGCGGATCTGAGGCGGGGGGCAAGCAGGCCGGT
This sequence comes from Amia ocellicauda, assembly GCF_036373705.1. NCBI lineage: Eukaryota > Metazoa > Chordata > Actinopteri > Amiiformes > Amiidae > Amia > Amia ocellicauda. Next base: position 14,470,705 of record NC_089868.1, on the reverse strand, counting down.
GAGCACAGAGCCGGCACCGATCTCATTTTACAGACCCTCCCGGTCAGAGTACCCAGCAGGATAAACATTTATTTTTATGGTTATTAAAGATTAATTGCTTTAGAGAGTTTCCAAACCAAAGAACATAATTCACGGTTCAGTTCAAATACAGTGTGTCAGGAGGCGGCTCTTTCGTGATACAGCAATGGGAGACAAACATAGCCGCAGTGTTAAAAAAAAAAACTCTTGATCTTTCATACCTGCTCCAAGACCACTTTACCACCTGGAAAAGAGAGATCTATAATCTATGATCACCTCGGACATTTGGCTGTGATTAATCATTGGAGTAGCTCTGTAACACACTCCACAATACTTCCACATGAAAAAACGGAAGCCACACAGATGCTGAAAAATGACAGAGCCACATATTACCTGGTGTGGCCAAGGCTTTTCAAATACAGACGAGAAATGTGTCTATTTAACATCAACAATCGTGCCGGTTTATCCCTCTCACGTGAGTAACCTGTGTTACTCTTACGAAAGGGGCACACTCACCTCATCCATGGTGGCCAGCACTGCTTGTTTATGAGGAACAGGGAGTTTAGAAAGAGGATCTCCTGAAAGCCTGCACAAAAAAATGGGGCAGTTACTTTGGACAGCTAGCGTCATGAGCCGTTTATTCATATCAAGTGCATTTTCAGAGCAGTGGGACCTTTGGGGGTAAATATAGTGCTTCGTAAACTGACATGGTGCGATTATTTCACACTCACACTTCCTTGCTGCTCGGTCATTACAGTTTTGTAAAGCTAAACACACCGCCTCTTTCCCAATGCACTCGGCCAATAGTACCTATACAGACTCCCTCTGTGTGGCACCCGCCCTGCCCTGCCTAGTCTTCGTACAAAGACACACTGACCCGTCCTCTCCTGCTCCATGCAGACCAGCCAGGTTTCCCATGAGCTCCTCATCAGAGCGGTAGGAGGACGGCTGCCCAGGGGAGCGGTTCAGCGACGCGCTGCTCTCTGAAGTGTATCTGAAACACACAACAGGACAGGGACTGTATCCGATCACCGAACACAAAACTACATGGAAAATATAAAAATATTGACAATTAAAAAAAAAGGAATAATTATCCCAGAGATGATCCCCTGGTGTGTTTGTGTTTCACCTGTTGTGATGGATGTCTGAGGCCATAACCTCTATCTCCAGGGGCAAAGTCAGAACAAAGATATCCAGAGTGACAGAAAGGTCACCGAGATCCACGGACTGAAGGGATTCGGCGTTCTCCAAGCAGGTAATCACCTCCCCTGCACACACACACACACACAATACAAACATCATTACAAGACTTCAGTTATAGTAGTTTCCCCGAGATGCATCCCAATGGAAAACTGAATCGACACTTTAGTTTTCAAATTAAAATACGAAACCTGGATATCCCACAGAACAGAAGGACATGCAAGTATACAAAGCACATTTATTATTTTACTATTTTAATAAAGTGAAATAATTTAACAGACAGCAAAATACCATTACTTCTTTATAGTTATTTCATGACTGGCTGGGCACATTAAATTGGATTGTTTTGTCCGGGGAATAATAATGAGGGGTCTTAAATTCATACTGGAGCCCATTTGTGTCATGTTTTGTTCCCCCCACAGTGTGACAAAATACAGTTTCTACACACATTTACAATGCTCCATTGTAATTGGTAGTGGATACTTTATGGTTAACGTGGGGTCAATGACACTCAACGATAGGCCGAAGAAAGCCAGGTGGCTGTGAAGTAAGTGTGTTTTGGGCGCCTCACCCAGACAAGTTGGCAGCGTCTGAATGGGCATGGAGCCATGGCAGTTCTTGACGTTGACGGAACAGGTGAGGTGGACAAACAGAGGTGGCATCTCCTGCTGGGGGCCCTCAGGCTCGAGGAGGGAGTCTCCCTCCAGGATGCTGAAGGAGTCCTCATCCTGGTTGACAGTGTTGGAGTCGGAGAGAGACTCGTTGTCGGGAAACTCCCGGTCCGCCCGCTCCCGATACTCCACCTCCAGGTCGGTGTCGCTCTCGGTCACAATGCAGCACCCCGACACGTTCTCTACACACAGCCGTAGATGCACAACACACTGAGTAGCTGCGCATCTTACACAAAGAGATCTGAATCTCATATTTTATACATGGTAAAACAGAAGAAAAAGTCCACCAAAGGAGATGGTGTGAGACAGACATGAGCAGACGTCAGCCACAGCAGAAGACAGGGCATAAACCGAAAGATTTACACAAAAAGTAAATGTTATATGTATATTACAAGATATTCTATTAGATGAAGTGCCTGCTCTTCCTCCACAGATCAAAATCAGCACTCTTGCGAAACCTCAGGAGAGATACTGTACCACTGTCTTATGCAAGACAGCTGTAGGTCATATGAGTTGCATCACTATTAATATGATGCCTCCTTACATCAGCCCTCACAAGACATTCTCTGAAGGTCCTGAAGTAAACACTGTAGAACCACACAGCAGCTCCCTCACCATCCTCTGTTGCCAGCTCTGCCTCGGACACAATGTCCTCACTGGGTCTTCTCTGCTCCTCGCGATCGGAGTCCTCCTGCAACACAGCCAGGGACTTGAGTCAGTTCAGTCTCTGGGTTACGTTTGAAAATTATTGCAATAAGTCTCTGGAATTCACTTTCCCTCCCTCTCTCTCACTGTTGTACTCACCTCTTTCTTAGCTGAGGGTGGACAGTAAAAAAAATAGTGTGGGTTTGCTGGCACAGTCTTGAAGTATTGAGCACCTATTTCCATAAACTTGTCCTGTAAAAAGCATAGGGGGAAAAAAATCCATATTAGATATAACATTGTATATTGCATAGATAGTTCCCATATTGATTCCACACCCCCATTATTAGTTTTCAGTGGGGAACAAAAGGCAAACAACTTTAAAAAACCAAAACAAATATGCACACAAAAAACCTCAGCGATACTTTCTATTTTACATGCATCAGCGACATTCTAGGTGGCTGGATTTTTTTTCATCTTCTGATAGATTACCTGGATAATTCTGTGCAGGTCAGGATAAACCTCACAATTATGTTGCGTCTGCAGAAGCGAGAGGGGGAATTCTGGGTACACCTTATTGCTCTTTGATGCTTCAGAGGCCAGGGGAGATGTGGGGGCAGATGCTCTCCCTCGAGACTCTGCCTCACTGATATCTTCTGTCTCCACGCTGCCAAGGCAAGCAAGAGAGTTTGTATCTCGCTACAAGGTTGAAATAGGTACTTGTTTGATCTGTAAAAGTGCTGACAGTTCCCTCAATGAAGAAATAAAAAAAAATCTGCTCATCTGCTAAATTCTTTCAAGGACTGTAGCTGGATCTCTAGACACGAGATAAATCCAAAGGTTGCTTCTCACTTATTGATTGCAACAATAACTTAATTTTCCATACAGTTTTTGTGCTTTTTCCAAGCGGTGAGTCATATCGATCAAGTGGCAGGTCAGATAGTACAAGCTTTTTATGTCTGTTGAAAGGACTCCAGCAAATGTCATAGCCGATGTCTAGCCAAGGCTTTACACTCGCTACAATGTGCTTTTGTGGTGCAAACCTCAGCTGAACGTTTCAACTGTGATTAGTTTTCCCTCATCATACTCCCGAAGCTTCAAAACCATATTGTCACCTTTTTCACATAGTTATTATATTATACAGACAAAATGCATTTGAAAAAATAATTCTCAAGTTTGATTTTAGAAATGTAGAATTTAGAAAAGTCTCTGAGTTTTAGGGGCTGGGATTTCTGTAAATCTTACATTACAAATCTGCATAAAAATGAAACCCACAAATTACAAGGTCCAAAGCTGTACCTGGAGGTGGAAACGAGGGGCCCCCTCACCGTGGCCCCCTCCTCCTCAGCCTCCCCTACACCGATGGTGAAGGTGGCAGGGGGGCCCGACGGCTCCTGGGGCCCGACAGTGCCTGGTTGGTCGCAGCCCTCTCTGAAGACCCGGATGTGGCCACAGAGAGTCTGCAGGAAGCAGGTAATGTCGATTTCCTGGAGGGACTCCTCACAGTAGTCCATGGCGGTCAGCACGTCTTGGGAGCTGATGCTGTAGGACTGCTGCAGACTGCGGTACACACCTGGACACACCAGAGCACAAGCAATCAAATCACATCACACAACACGATTAACATTTCCACAGCCTGTTACACGGAGGTGCCCACAAATCTTTCTTAACCTTTATAACTCATCTAAATGTTCTGCTTCCCTTTGGGTTTGCTGGGAACTCTAGAATTCATGCTTGAATGGTAACTGCGAGGAAGATTGTTAGACTGCACTTACAATCAACAAAAACAAAAAGATCAAAAAGACAACAGAACATGCCTGTCCTCACAAATAAACACATTCAAAATCATTCTGAAGTCAAAACAGAAGTGGGGAAGCTGCTCAATATTGGGGAAACAGCTTCTAAAAGACAAAAAGACAAAAAACATATGGATACGGATCCATCAACCTGTCAGGTCCGTGTTATTTTCTCTTCAAGAGAGCCTTATTTATCTTTGAACTGACATTTAAAGATGCCGTTGCCAAAAACATAAATGGAATCCTGCCCGGTATAATCTTTGAAGCTGACAGCTTTAATTGATACTGCAGTCACAAGAATGACAATCATCAGGAGAGAGATTGTTAAATTCAAATAGGATGTGCACGGACAATATTATTTTAAACTGAAGTCTGTGGCAGAGAGCATAAAGTCATTTGTAACTGGAGTTGATCAGCATTAAAACAACTGCTAGGTGACTTCTAAAGACAGCCAATCCACTACTCATGATATCTTCATTTATTCATAATTACCTTTGGCCTTTGCCCTCCCCATCTTAAAACAGATTTTTTCACCATCCATTTGAGTCTGTTCAAGATTCAAAATAACACAAATTGCAATTCCCTTGTAAAATGATTTTCCTTGCCATAAGGTTTCTTTGTTGCTAACCTATTCAAAATCCATCTTATTCACTCATCCTTTCATTGTCAGGAGAGCTGGAGATGCTCACACATCACTTTAAACGAAATTACACCACTGCACTCACATACTCCTTTCTTCGTCTGTCACACAAAACAAGGAGACATCGACTTGAAAATGTTATACCACTAATTATTTTCTAATATAGCACTCACAATCACTCAAATTAATAGCTGACATGGTCATTTTTCTGTACTATTACTTCCAGACAGCATTAGAGAACAGAGCCTGCAGCATTGAGCTTTGAGCATCTGCTTGCACACCAGCACTTAGTGCAGCACTTAATGTGAATTTGAAGAAGCACACCATTAAACATTGCTCTTCTTTACTATATACCATGAGAAATATGATCTCAGAAATAATAATACTAATTAAGAAGCAGGGACTGACGGACATCCACGGGCAGGGAGTACCTTTGACATAGCTCTGGTGGTAGTGCTCCTGTAGCAGGCTGCAGAAGTTGGCCAGCTCCTTCTGCTTGTGGGGGTGTGCCATGAGGTCAGTCCAGGACGAGCTGGTCGTGCGCTCCTGAGAGAGGGACCTGCAAACACACAGACACGGCACATACAACATCCATTGCTCTCAAGCGTCTCCCCTTGTTAGTGCAGCAAAGTCACTTCCAACAAGAAGGAAACTCCTTTTCCAGCTGAATCAGCAAAAGCGAACATGAGCCAAGTGCACCAATCACATACAGGGAAGCTGGAGAACTCAAAAGCAGGATTAGATCAATTCCTTCAATTATACCAACTCTTATTCAACTTATTCAACTCTTTGCCCTGTACGATGTATAAAGAGGTGTCTATAATTTGTAAAAAAAAAGATATATAAAAGTTTTGTTTTTGTAATATTCAGAATTACCCATTCTTTCCTCACAAAGTTTAACTTGTCCTATTTAATTGTTAGATCAGATCAAGTGCGTCCTCCAAAATCTTTAATGTGAAAAAAAAAAGCCTTGGGATTAGTATTTTCTCCACCACTTCCCTTCATAATGCAAGGAGTACAACAGAAACCGAAAATGTTTCAACTGCATGTTAACATCTGCAGATTCTGTGCTAATAAGCCAAGCCAGCGATGACATCACTTTTTAGACAGTTTCTAAACTTTAAAAATCACCTGAGGGAAAGCAGAGCATATACACAGTTAGTCATATGTAGATGCCATTTTAAACTTGGAAACAGATATCGAGTGGTAAATCAAAGAAAGATACAGAGTATAATAGCATAACAAAAATAATCCCAGGTGAAACTGACAACAGCCTTTCCATAGTTAACAAAGAGCCTCTTGTACCACGATGAAAGCCAGCAGGAAGTGCTGAAGGGAGCTAAATGGCTCAGAAATTATCTCCAGATCAGAAGCTAGTTTAACAACCCCTAACCTTCAAACCAAACCCAGCCGAGAGAGCGGTGCAGATACTTTGAAAAATCTGGGACTGCATTAAATATCACCTTGTAATAGGTGTATCAAAATTATGCCAAGCCTCCAGAGGGATTTGGCCTTTTTATTTTCTCTGTCTCTCCCCCACTTCTTTTTCTTCCGAGTAAGATTTAAGAATTTTAAAGCAACGCCTCCAGAGTGAAGCATCACAGGACGCTGGTACATCAAAAGCTTTCTTTTCTTTTTTTTTTTTTTAATCAACAGTGCACATTGCACCCACAGAAAGCGCTCAGTCTCTGGGTGGCAGCACTGAAGACTTTACTTTTATTTAATTACTTTATCTTTATCTAAACTAAACACCCAGGAAAGGGGGGAGGGGTAATTTCCTTGCTCTGAAATTCTCAGATCTCTAGAAATGCAGTAGCAGTGATTCAAAGCACCGCACCCAGCCCCAGAGCAGGCCATGCTGCCCGGACCCCGGCACCGGACGAGCTGCGAGAGGACTGGGTTCGAGGACAGCAGGAAGCAGACAGTCATGCTACCTGAACTTCATCTGCTGACACAACTCCCAGGAATCTGCGTCTTGAGGTCTAATCTCATCCAAAATAAAGAACAAAGATGTGAAATCAATAAAGGTAATTAGCTCACAGGGTGTTTGCTTCATTTAAAGCACAAATATGTAAATTCAAAAGAATCCAAAAAGGCCCAGCACAAACAATATGAATACTGCTTGGATTTGAATAAGCATGCCTTCAATCTTAATATTAGGAGATAAAAATAAATAATATCTATAATAATAGTGTTAATTTAAGAAAATAACTTCACTTGTTTTGGGCATGTGTGCAGTGTTGACATACATCAACAATATAATGATCAAGAACCACTAAAGGATTTCAATCAGTGGGGGAGAATCTGAGGGATAACAAGGGGTTAATAAAAATGTATATTCTCCTGCTTATTGGGCATGTTTCCCATTTCCTGACGCGTCTTCAATTTCTGAAGGATCTCTTGGACACCGAAAACACTAGGAGAGCGCGACATCAAATTCTGCACCAAGCCTTTTCTCAACTGGCCACTTCTGGGCACCGTACCCTCCTCCCCAGCAGGAGGCTTCCAGTACCTGAAGAATATGTCCCTGGGCTGCCTGTCGGCCTGGGGATGGACCAGCTGCTCTCGGAGGGCCTCCAGGGAGCAGTTATAGATGTAGACGGGGCAGCGGGGCCGACTCGGGTCACTGGCACTCTGCTGGGAGGCCTGCCTGCTGAACGTGATGTGGAAATCTCTCTTCTGAGGCTCAGCAAACTGGACACCTTCCCTCTCCTCGGCACCTGACACAACAGACAGGGAAGAGCAGCCATGAGGGGGAAAAGTACAACACATCATCTCTCGGTTTTAAAATAGCTACTTCCTAGTGACCTCTACCATCGATTGATGAATCGATGAAAAATAGAAGTTCCAATAAATGAAGCTTTACACATAAGCAAGTGTTGCACCAGTTGTTTTATTTATTTTTGTGTTTTGTTTTTTTTTCTATTGTTCACCACCTGAGGAGATCGTCAAGTTATAAGCTCTTGGTCTCGGGTAATCACTTTGAAGATTTAAGATTGAAGACTTACAATTTCAGGATATAAAAAATATAAGGAAAATAAATAGGTGTGTTACATAAACCGTTGGTGTAACCGGTGGTGATGTATTATAGTATATTTTTCAGAATAACATTTAATTTAAACATTCTAATAAATGATGGTGGTGTAAAACTTGAGAGCTTCAGGACTTGCAGTAGAAGTCCTCCCTCCCTCCCTCTGTGTCAGTGCAGCGGGGTGAAGGGTAGCATTCACTACCTGAAACATGTGTGCCGTTCTCCTGCTCGTCCACCCTGCCAGCCCAGTCCTCGAGGTCCACAGCGGACGTAGCTGAAGATCTGCTCTTGCTGCTGTCTGATGCCAGGGAGATCTGGGCGGGTCCAGGGTTCAGGATGCTACCGTTGGAGCCATTCTTGAAGGTGCCGAGTCCGTGCTCAGCAGGCAGCTCCGGTTTCTCCAGTCCATTCAATGGCTCAAAGTGTGGCTCCAACTCCGCCTGGTTCTGGCTCGGAGGAGCTCCCTCCTCATGTGAAGGGTCTTCCTCCCGCAGGCATCCACTGCGCTGAGCGTCCTTGTCCAGCGACGATGCCATTAGGATTTGGACATCTGTAAAAGTGAAAAGCCAGGCCTATTACTCTGAACTGACAGTTAAGCTTTTGATTTTGAAAAAAAAAAGTGTTTAACTGAGGGGAACCCATCTTTACCTGTGAAGGTTGCTGGAAGGAAAGTGAGGAATATCTGCTGGGGGTTGATGTACTTGGCATAACACTTCCACTGCGGCACCGGAGTCTCGCTCTCGGCCGGGATGGCGTCCTCGTCGGCCAGCTCCGCATTTCCAAAACTCTGTAACCAGTCCAGACACACAGGGGCTAGAACTTAACAGAACCACTCAGCCAAGGTACTGCAAAAGCAGGGCAAGCTTCCCTGGAACCAGTTCACCCAAAGATACTTCTCCCCAGGGTTGTCACACATGGTTTAACTGCTCAGAATATTTAGCCGAGTGTAAGTTGTATGGCCTCTTACTCAAACTGTCTCTCTCTCCAACACATATCAACGGTCTTACAATGTTTAGGATACGACAATCTTGTGCGGTTCTGTGCAAGCACACAACCCATGACTGAACTGCTTTCAACCTTCTGCCCCGACAAGCTGGCTCATATTTCCTGGCCTGACAGTCACAAGGCCAGAAGTCAGTGATGAAATCTAGCAAATGCTACAGAAACAGAAACACGGGTGCATAAGTCACCCAAGACAGTAGATATATTGCCGATTATATTTTAGTTTCCAGGAACAGTGCCAAGCACAAGACCTTGTAAGCTCATTCTGAAACTAGCAATCCAGCCACTTTACAGACAAGTGCCTTATACCAATCGGGGTCAAACAGGAACAACCAAGTGTGAGGAACAAAAAGAACTGCAATGTTACACAAGAAAACAACTTGCCTGGTAAAACAAGGAAGCCTATCTGCAAGGTGCTGTATTTCTCAGGAGAGATTACCTGCAGGGTGCTAGTTGATCCGGTCACCTCCTTACTGCTCCCAATGGTGTGAAAAGACATCACCGTGTCCTGTCTTTCCAAAGTCTTTTCTGACTTTAAGCCTTCTTCTACAGGAAAGGAGAGAAGGTGGGCATGTCATAAACACCATGTTGACTAATTGCTGTAATTTCTTATAATGTTACATTAACTGAATTGCCAAATTCAGTTTAAATAACACGTCCTCAATCTCTCGCAATTTACCCCAGCCCAGATTACAAAAAGTCAGAGGAGCTTTATGTTCAGCAATTAAGAGAATAGGAAGTCAATCCCCAGTTAAGATCAAATAGCCTGCGATGGCAATTTAAACCATGTACTGATTTTCTGTCTAGCCTTTTTACTCCAGCTTCCTCAGTGGCCATAAAAGCAAGATACATACTTAGATCTGCTCATCCTTAACTGTGTAACACAAAGAGACAGTTTATTTAAGAACTGTCCATAATCACAGTAAAATGTGACTGTTTCATCTTCCAACTAGAAAGAGAAGACCTCAAAACTGACCTCTGATGACAGGCAGTGTGAAGGGGGGCACATGTCCATCACGTTCTCTTTGCAGGATGTGCTGCATGAAGGTCACATAGTCCGAGTCGGCCAATGGGATCTCGCGGTCGCTGAGGTCCTGCTGCAGGCACCCGTGAAACAGGCTGAGCAACAGCTCATTGGGCAAGGAGGGCGTGTTCTGGAATGAGTCCTCCTCCTCCACTGAGGGCAAGGAAATCTCATCAAGACAAACATAGTGAAGCAAGACTAACAGTACAAAGGTTACTATGATTTCATGTTTTGTAAGAAAACAAACATCGCAAAGCAGTATGACATAATTATGGGAAATTATATGAGGCAAACGCAAAGTTCCTGTCCAATTACGGTGGCATACAGTGCCCACAGAGCATAGTTCATACAGCGGGTTACCTCTGCTGAGAGTGAGGAAGAAGATCTCGATCTGCTGGCACTTTGGAAGCAATTTCATCAGATCGAACTGGAAGGAGATGGTGTGGATGCAGTCACTGCTGCTGCTGCTGCTGCTGTCGCCTGCATTCAATTAGCAAATAGAGTATTACATGCACAATCACATCCGTGAAAAACAAAGCAAGAAGCTTTGCAGTGGGGGAAAACTCATTTCATTCTCATGCTGTTCTTCACAAAGAGTTGTTTAAATTACTTTTAGTATTTTAGACATTTATGGTCTGCAAGCCAATCCCCATTCTTGTCTTAAATTCCACAGACATTGTCTATTCCCTACACAATTATAATTTATGAGAGTTGCAACTCACCCCCTGTGCCCTTGACTCCACAGATGGGATACACGTGGTCCTTATTCTGGCACAGCTGGCTCAGGTACTCGAAGGTCAGCATGGTGGACATGCACATCTGATCTCGTGGGAAAATCTGCATACGGAAAAAACAAAAACAGATTAATAAATAAATAAATAAAATAACGTAAGTATCGGTAAAGCAGAGGGAGTTTCTGTCTGCACAGTGCATTGCAAACCCCTCCATTATACACTTCTATCAAAATACTTTGAATTTGTCCCTTATTTATAATTACAATGCTCCATCATACTCCTCAGATGTATTTAACAGTGCTAAAAATATCTGTATCCCTGGAGCACCGATACTGGTTTGCAGCAGTGGGTGCTTGCTAATCAGCACATGGGAGGCCATGAACAATGAATGCACAATTTACTGCGTGAGGGATCTCCTGGTAGGTGAGGCCTTGCAGGTGTCTGTGGTTCGCCGATGGGCTGGAGACAGCACCACTCTGAGGCTCGATCCAGCACTCTGTGACCAGGTTGAGCTCGGTGTCGACGTCAATCGCCTCCACTTCGGTGTCATTGTCATCGTCTGTGGAGAAACTGACGGCACGCACGGGAAGTTAATGGAGCACAGCCAGCACGGAGAGTCACTGAGGCATAGTGCGCTGCTCTGTGCTGAAAGACAGCTTTAGCAGAGCAACAGAGCAATCTGTGCAGAAAAGTAAATGAAACGCAGCCCAGGGAGTCATTTAGATAAGAGCCAGGCTTGTGCTTCTTCTTAAGCACATCTTAAAGAGCTGAAAGCTGATGGAAAAGGTTTAAAAACTGCAAATTACAAATTAAAGCCTGATTGGAAGGGTGTACACATTTACACTGAAAGGTTCTTACTCGATATGAGGAAATTAAAGATCCAGTCAGACAGACAACTGTCATTTCAATCCCAAGTGCACATCTAAACAAAAACGGCAATTACAGTTTGGCAACTATTTCTACCAGGAGGCCATAAAGGGAGAAGGGGAATCATTCGGGTTGGATGGTTTCCAGTCAGACAGATCAGCGTTTCCCCCCAGTCTGCTTTATTTGAGTTATTGTGGAGAATCAGCTAAGCAGAACCAGAGGAGCGACAAGTTAATCAGTCACAACATTGCGACTCAGTCTTTTGATCTTGTCCATATGCGTATAGCAATTACAATGCATTTCCTGCTGTATTAACCAACAAATATTGTACACAGAAAAATGTCAAATGTTTTTTCTGTTAATTCCTAGACATACATATTTGGCTTATTTGCAGAGCTTATAACCAATATGAAACCCCTTTAATGGTATTGGGAGTGAGCTGGTCTTACCTATCCTTTGTAGAGGTAGAGTGGGGGGGGAACAGGATGTACTGCACGATACATGTGTGGTTCTCCCCGTTACTAGCAGCTGAAGAGCTCTGCAGAGGGGAATAAAGGACACGGATATAGTGGAGGGTGATTTTCTCTAACTCAATTTATCTGCGTCAGTGTGTACAGATTTAAAAATAAATCTCTTATACCTACAGCTGCAAACCATGTAATGAATTGTAAGCACATCTATGCACATTTCAATAGCAAGAAGACTGGAAGTGTGCGTGTTCTGGTGAGTTTTTGCAGTGTCTGCTGTTTGATACCTTTTGCTTACACAGTAAAGCTATAGTTGGCTTACCTTCATGGGCAGCTCAGTTACCATGTTCACAATGCCTTCCCCACTGGCAGCAAAATGAAACCCTTCAGACAGGCGTATTCTAGACGAACACATGAAACAAACACATATCAAATGAAGCACACTTTGCTTGGCCAGTTTCAATCCTCTAATCTTGGCTCCCTCCAAGACCACGATTTAAGGAAAAAGAACTAGGACTGATGCACCAAAAAAAAAGTGACCTTCATATCTAAAAATCGCAATTTCAACCCAGTTTTTATGTTTGAAAAAAGACAAAAGGAAAATGCTTTGGCCATGACATCATACCAAACAACCAGAACAAAGCCTTAAGTATGACAAAAGGACACACACAAAGGTAAGAGAAACGCATTAGTCTGTCTACATTCAACAATACATTTTCATGTTGCTCCTCAGTGGAAAACTGATCTCTGCCAGTAAGTGAGCAAGATCAATCTCAACTAGAGTATTTCTGTCTTGACACCGAATGGATTAAAGTCTGTATAATGAGACCGCTTTCAGATCACTGTTGGTGGCAACTAATACGATAATCAATGAGACGAGAAGCTGACAGTCTTCAAAAAGATAAAAGGCTTCGAGAAGTAGCTGTGAACGTGTTATCACCGGCGTCAGCAGACTGCAACAGTAATCGGTAAACAAATGTAGACGAACTTGAAAAGAGGGAAGCTCCTATATCAGCGATAGGGGTCAGCACTTTGTGACACTTGCCCTCAGTTCCCAGAGTGATATAACAAAACTGCAACTGATAATGTTTACTGCCGCTGAAAGCTTTTGACCAGTATGGTTAGGAGCCAATGAGGTGCTGCTTTATTTGCATATTGAACAGCGTCAATGGTTGAAACTTGGGAACTGTACCGGTCACTCCATTATTGATGATCTGAGAATAACCACTAGACACAATAACACCCCCCCTTTTTCCAATTCCTGTTTTGTTTATTGATCTATATTATTTAACCTTTTGAAGTCAGAGAATAAAAGGTTTGTTTGATTCTTCGTATTTCTTTTTTGGGCTGTCTTTGAATTAATCTGACAAGAACTATCGGCATCCATCTTACACTAGCACTAGACCCTGAAAACATGAGAGGAATTCTTCAATAGAAAAAAAAATACAAAAACATGTTTCTTTAATCCCACACACATACCCTGATCTGAAGGAATCTGGATATTTCAGGCTGTAATGTATCAGTAAAGGAGGAGGATGATAAGCAACTTACTCTGAGAGGATGGAGAGGATCTGCGCCACAGCGGGCAGCGGGACTGTGGGGCCCAGACAAGCCTGCACCGCCCAGACCCAGCGCTGGTGCAGGAAATACCGGGAGAGGGACGCCAGAGTGGAGGAGGCGGTGCGGCTGGCGGCCACGGTGAGCGGGGCAGAGACGTTTGGCGTCTGGGCGAAATTCTCCATGTTCAGGATGAACGGGGTCCGATAGTCCGACGGGAGTTTCTCATACCTGAATGTGCCAAACAATCATGAATATACCACAGTCCCCAGTGACACAAACACACCAAGACACACATCCCCAGCACTTGGTTACCTGATGAGAAGCTTCTCCAGCGGTTTATTAAGCACAACCACACAGGGCCTGTCAGACAGCGGTGGCTGGGTGGTGGGGAGAGGCGGAGATTTGGAGGGGGAGTTGTTGTTTCCAAGGATCTTCCTCTTCACCTTGGGCGTGGCCTCCTTGTTTTGGACGCGGTGAGGGAAACGCAGCTTCAGGATCTGGTCTCGGAGCTCATCCACGATCTGCGGGCACAGGAGACAGAACGGACAGGGTTTAAGATGTGGACGTGTCTTCTACAGCTATATATATTATTTGAGCACAAGCACTGTTTCTTACCTTGTTTCTGGTGTGAGCGAGTGTCCCTATGGGAAAGCCCAGTCTGAGCACCATGCAGGGGGCTTTAGAGATCAGACGCACCAGGTAGAAGGAGGTGGGGGGCTGATCAGGGGAGCTGCAGGAGAAACAGACAGGCCTGAAGCAACATATTGATCCTACCTTTCATTACAAGATCTACAATTCATCCTTTTTCATTAGTGTCATTTGTGAAGCACTTTATTTAAATCGTAGATATTTCTAATAGCTCGACACTAAAGAAATCAAGGCTCCTACCTGTAGATGAGTTTAACGTAAGAGTAGCCCTCCACCAGGACGAAGCTGCTACAGTCCCGGAGCAGCGAGGTGAGTGCAGAGTGTGAGATACGACACTGAATGGTGCTGAAGCGTCCATTGCCTCCCGGAGAGTGCAGGTGCTTGGGAACCGGCCTGTGAGGACAATCGCACACGGAGGGTTAGGACACCGCCAGGGAGAAAAGTCACACAATTAGACTGCTTGGCTCTCCTGCACCCAAATACCACACTGTATTTTAGTCAGCCCGTATATTGACTCTCTTACAGGTCATGCTCCAAGATGATGGCAATGCGGTGCATGTGGAGCCATCGCTGCCAGAAGTTGGCATCCATAGATAGGATAGGTTTCCAGTACGATGCAAACTGGGACTGCCGAGAATCCTTGGATCCACTGTGTTGAAGGGACAGCACCTGCAGGGGTAAGAGAAGGCATCTCACTATCCACTCCAGATCTGCGGTGGGGTCAGGAAACAGATCGCGCCTGAAACGGTTACAGCGAGTGAGATTGAAAGGCTTTAGGCTGCAGTGTAGGCCAGACGCACCGGGGTGGTGGAGCCCGGGGGGATGTAGAAGAGGGGAACCCCGTTCTTGGTGCTCTCTGGGATGGTGTAGTGCTCGGGGATCGAGTTGAAGGACTGTAGGTGCACCAGCATCTGGTCGGTTTGGTTTATACTACAAAGAAATAAAATAAAACACGTGAAGAAATAAAAATATAAAAACCTCTCCTAAACGTAAATGGCATATAGCATTAATAATTGATATAACTGCAGTCTTCTAACAAATATCTCAATGACTCAGCAGATATGAATATTACAGGATCTTCGTCCTACGTCTTTTGTCACCCTGGCGGCTGACCTCTGCAGGGTGTTCCAGAAGCGCCGGATGACGGACGTGCGGTAAGGGCTGCTGATGGGCTTCCTCATGGTGCAGCTGATGTCGTGCAGGATGTCATAGCTGCCCTCCATGGTCACCTCCACCCAGGTGGTGCGATTCGTGGGCTCCAGGGGCCAGGACGCCACCGCCAGGTACTCGATACGCATGTTATGTTTCCACAGGAGAACCAGCTTCACCTCCAACTGTGTGCTTCCTGCGAGACACAGCAGAGACAGTGTTATAACTGTACAGCTAATAACGATAAGAGACGTTCAAGTGGCTGTGTGCCGTAGTGCTCTTTGGTTACCCTTGGTGAAGTTGACCTCACGGATGGTGTAGCCCTCCCTCAGTCTCACCGACACCACGCTCACCAGCTGTGCGTGGACCTCCTTCTCAGTGTGCTTCTTGCGACGCATGGCCAGGGCAGGGTTCCCACTGGCCGACACCAGGTGCTCATTGAACAGCTTGTGTTGGGAAACTGCGGCACATTAGGAAGAGAGACACTCAGGCAACAGACGACCTCAAGTGCAATCGCCCACCCAGCCATTCGTTCAGTTCTATCACCGAGAGTAATCGTGAACGCCTTCGTTTTTGGAAACAAAATGAGTGTCAAAGAAATAAAAAAAATATTAGATGATGAAGGGGGGAGGGGGAGAGTGAGAGAGAGAAAGTGCGTATTACATTCTCACTGCAGCTGTGCAGTCCAGAAACACCATTAATAACCCATTGTCGAAGGTCAGGTGTGCTTAAGCAGTAGAAGGATATGAAAGTATCAAAATTTAATAAAACCACTAAAGATAGACTTCTCAGCCTTTTCACTTCCCATTCTGAGTATTTTTGTATCAGCAAAATGAAACAGTGTCTTCACAGGCCCTACTAATATCAGTTCCCCTTATTTGGGTTGTTTTCAAATGTATAAAACAAGTTTCAATTCAAGCACTACTGAAGAAGAGGGACACAAGAAAACATGAGGTTTCCAAAAAACACAATCTAAGGATTCTCCTCTCAGGCTGGAGTGAAGGAGCTGTACTGGACTTACCACAGTAGTATTCTGGGTTCATGGATTCTCCGGTTTTCAAGAAGGAGTAGGTGAGGAAGGCTTTGTGATAGGTGTTCATGTCTTGATTGAGAAGGTCCAGCTCAGGGTAGGTTGACATGTAAGACCCAAAGGTGGCCAGCGAGATGAACTTCATGAGCTCCACGTTGGGGATGTAGCCAAAGCTGCAGTCATAGGAATAAGCCCCTCCAACCTGCAAGGGCAGAAAGTACACACTGAACAAGCTGCCTGCTGAACAAAGGCTTGTCACATCTTCAGTGTTTCTCAAAGGATAAATTAGACTTTTTCCTAAATCTGTGAAGATGGCTTTAAACAAGTAAAAGGCAAAATATTCTCTCTTCACTAATAAACAAACAAAACAGCTACTATTACATTAAACAATAACAGCAAAAATATATATTTTCTACTACCTTATTGAGGACTCTGGTATCCTAGAATGCTCTTGCCAACATGTTAGGGTTTAAATGCATAATTAGCCCTCTCTAACCAAAAAGTTCAATCCAGCACCCTACCTGAACAAAGGAGCATGCGATGGTACCGCTGCGCAGCTGGTTCAGAAGGGTCTCACAGACGGCAACATCTGGCACACTTGTGACTCCATCTGTGATGATTATTATACCTGTGGAAAGAGATTATATTACACTGCAAATTAGTCTCAGTGCAAATAACAGCCTCATCAGACTGGTGCTACTAGGCTCAAATAAGTACAAAATTAGATGGTTTGGATTAGGATTCAGTGAAATGTTCTGTCACACACCCGCACTGGAGTTGGGAGGAAGAAGCTGTAGGGCCAAGATCCCCTGGCGGACCATGCTGACCAGCCCCACGTCAGCTGTCACCATAGAAACTCCCGGCTTCCTGTGGGGTTGGTCTTCCAACATATCGTTCGTGATCCCAGGGCACAAAATGGCCCCATCAGACTGAAAACCAAGAAGGAGCACAAAATATTTTCTGTGAGAGAGTTAATGACATGGAAAAATGGTGGTTGTTTAAAGAACTCTGCGACAGCTCAGATCTCGACAGTTAGGCAGCGCCAATAATAACTTGCAAGAATGTGTGAAGTGTTCAAGAAAAGACAACAAAAAAACAGCCTCTCATACACAGCAGTGTTTCCTTTACAGCATCGGACAGGTATGATGTATAGAGGGGTCAGCGTGAGGAATTGGGAGGTCAGTGTGTAGCTGCTCACCTGCCCCCTTGCTTGGTGATGTTGTTGCTGCAGCACCTCTGCAATGTTATTCTCCACAGCCCGTAGCTGCTGGTATATATGCTGTAAGAAGTGGTCAAGGTCGGTGCGCAGCAGCTGGCAGCCCTGCACCAACACCTACAGTGGGGAGAAGGGTATTCTCAGCTGGGAATTCATTAGCACTTCTATTTCAGGTTCAGAAGAATGACACATCACTCTCTGCCTTATTGCATTATCAAGTTATTCTATTCTACATTATTCAATATTCTGAACCCTCTGCAGGAGATTTCAAATAAGGTTGGATACCTGGTGTGAACTCAGGCCGATAATGGAGGAATAGGCCAGGATAGTGATGAAGATCTCTGGCTGGAACATGAGATCAGTGCCAGGGACTTTGAAAGGTCTTGCCAGCCCAGCCAGACACCGGGTGAGGGCATGGAACACCTCATCAAATATCATCTCCCCCGTACTGTCATCCTGCAAGACGCAAAGGACAACAACATCAGTAGCAATAATGAGTAAGACAGGAGTGAAGAAAATCCACCCTGTTGTAAAGGTCACATGACACAAATTGCCTTTGAAAAATGAAGAGCTATGTGTGCCTGCTGGGTTTATCTCATCATTATTACACAAGCTGGAAATGCTTTGCCTGGCTGGTGGCCAAGGTGACAAGACACTGCAGGACTGAAGAGGACACCGTTCTTACCACAATCCCCGTGGAGGGGCTGAGGTCCAGCTCGATGATGAAACGGTACCGCCGGGCCAGGAAGGTGACCCGGGTGGATGGCACCAGTTGGTACGGCAGTGTGGATGGGGGGTCATCAGGCTGCCACCCCTTTGGGAGGATACTGAGAACATCGAGCTCATTCTCCGAGTTTAACTGGGTGCAGAAACATCAGAGGAAAGCAGTTACTTCCAAATAACAAGGTACAAGCACTAGTATAATAATCATCATCATAAATCCAAGTTTAAAAAGCATTATGAATCAAATCAATGAACTACAAAATATAAATTAGTAAGGAAACAAACAAAGCTCCTCTGTAGTCACCGGTTTGTCTGAAATACAAGGCTTTATTCTCCATGGAGGTTTGCTGTTCTTGCACCCAGAGTTTACTCACCAGCTCAGCCTTCAAGGTGGGCCGGATGACCTGGTTGAGTTTGCTCAGGAACCAAGCCAGCCGCACGTTTCTGGAGATGCGGTACTCCTCCTTCATGAGCAAGTACACCTGCCCAGCCTCCTCCACCTGACACAGGAGACACCAGTCATTCACACTACTAATGACCATCTGAGGGACAAGGAATGGAGGGATTGTGTCTGGTTTTATGCAAAAGAAAATCCTTCTTCCTCAATGACCTACAACAGCTACTGAAGTAGTTGCAGCTGCATTAAAAGAGGCCACAGACACAAGACTGTGTGCCACAACTAACCTACCCACAGGGTGGCTACAGTTAGACCTTTCACATCCAGAATAATGTCAGAATATCAGAAGATGAAGAAGCTTTCACATTATGTTTAGTGTATATAATACATGATATTAGACAATTAGACAATTAGACTAAAACATTATAATCAATATCCTGTGTTTACAGCTGAAAAAAACAACAATGAGATGACATTTGTATAAAATACTTGGCACCACACTATATTGGTAGGACATGTTTGACACTGAACTGCTCTACGGTTTAATGGCGTTGCGTGTTTAACGGTGTGACACATAGCATTTATTTTAAACTCATCATGACAAATGTATTTCAACACCCTAAACTGAACGGCCATCACGCAGTTTTCTACTACGAAAATAAATACAAAGTAAGACAAATTATTCTTTTGAAAGACAAACTTGTACCTCTAATCATCATGGACTTGTGAAATACTTTATTCTTTATAATAACAGTAAATAAATACTGCTGATTAAGGGTTTCTGCCGGTAGTAGTTGCGATGCGAGCTGTGCAACTATACTGTTTTGACACATATAGGCCTGGCATGGCTTTTATGAAACTGTCATCTAAAATAAAATGACACACGTCAATCCAACACGCCCAGCTTTCGCATGTGTTTACTACTACTGCCAGATCATTTCATGCCACAATTACTCGTCAATTTTGCAAGATCTCTATCTGAATACTTGTGTTTCCTGACCTCATGATCCTGTCTCTCTGCCATCCCTGGCCTCGCATCCCTGGGGGGTCCCGTGTGTCCCCCTGGTCTCTGTGCAGGAGTTACGATTCAGAGCCGCTTGTTTACTTCGTTATAACCGTCTGTTTATTTGGCAGAACCTGCACTGCGACCCGGAAGTGCCCCCTCATGTCTACGCCTCTGAAAATATACAACCCGGAAGTGATTCATTAAACTGAAGTCCTCCACTTGTGTGAACTCGGTAGTTTTTATTGAATGTACTGGAACTTGACAGGCAATACAAAGCTAATACGTTTAGATTTGGGCACAAACGTCTCTTTAAAACATATTTTGCATTATAAATAACTGTTATTAAATGTTAGTTCTACCATACAGAGCCTGCTGATTGTTTGGCCCCTCAACAACATGGCGCTGTTTTCTCAGCGTCCTCCAACTATCCCACAATGCCTACTGTCTTTTCTACCATCGAAAACACGAATATAACTTCCGTGTTGTCTTACAGCACCAAGGATTTCATTTGTTGAAGAAAATACATAAATAATGCAGGTAAATATGAGTACTTTACATGTTTACAATAATCTGGAATATTATTTAACTTAAAATTGTATATGAGAGTAAGAGCTTTTTAAATAGGTGATTGTGAAGAAGTATATAAAGTGCTCTGTGGATCTTCACTCCAGGAATACTTCAGAAATCGTTACAACCTCATACTAACTATACTGTTTCACAACCTGTGTGCATGTACCAAGATACGTGGGTATGAATCGTGGTTGTTTAGAAATTTATATTGCATCTCCTATCCTCGTTTCTTTTATTGTTCACTGTAGCAGCGGGAGGAGAAGCAGCTGGAGGCGTCCATAGATGCTCTCATAACTCGGGTGGCGCACCTGAAAAACTCGCTACACAACTTCATCTTCAAACTGGAGAACGAGTACGACAGACTGACATGGTGAGAGCAAATCCTGAATGTGTTTTGACAATCTCTAATGACAATCACTAATGATCTAATAACATGGTAATGAATCGTTAGGGATAAACACCTGGGTGCACTTCAGCTCTCAAGGACCAACGATCCTGGCCGTTAATTGAAGGTAAAAGATGAATCAGAGAAAGTTGTATAATAACTAACATGGGTCCAATTAGTGGTTTAAGGTTATCTGATCAGCTAGAAGGGACCAGGACCAGAGTAGGTCACCAATGATTAACAGGTTGCAGTAGATCTACAAAACTGATTCCCAAATCTACAGACGCTTCCAAATCTTATATGAAAGGGTAGACGGGCATATGCAGATTAAAACCAGAAAGAAAGAGACACACATCTATGAAGAGTAAAATTCGGTCCAATCTGGGTTCCCACGGTCGTGGAAAATACTGGAAAGGTCAAGGAATAAGAAATGTTTTGGAAAGTCATGGAAAATAACCAAATCATTTTAAGTCATGGGAAATAGCTACACATATACAGTCAAACACATTTACAACATACATGGGCTATAATGTATACTCTGATACAGTCACAGTTTCATGGTGCAGGATAAAATTGTATTAAATCCTGTTTAAATGTCCCTTTTAGTACATACTCTGTAATACATGTGGTTATGGCACACAGTGGTCTGTGCCCGATATAATGTACACAGGGATTTCCAAGTCTTGGGAGAGTCCGTGTGAATATATACTCTAAGCACAACTCCTATAACCATCTAGCAACACAAAGAAGCTCGGTGCGTTCACAACACGCAGACTTTCGTCATCCTGCACAGATTCTCAAGAGCATTGGTTGCGCAGTGTTTGTGTGGATTCTGAGCAGAATGACGCAAATCCATGTACGCTATTGGGATTAAATTGGTCAGGATCTGCCAGAATGATGATCGCCCCTTTTATGTGAAGTAAAGTTAATAGTAAAACACTTCTTTAGCAGCGTACGGGAAAGGATTACTGTAGGCCCCTACTGAATTGACCATTTGTGATGTTTTTGTTAATGAATGTAGCTGATTTATAGTAGTTTATATTCAAGGCAATTCAGAATTACTGCTAAAATCACTAAATACAGATTGTTATTGTTTTGTATAGTTTCTACTGTAATAATACATATACATTGATCAGACAGTACTAGGTTTAATTTTGCATTTACATTCTTTGTATACTCTTTATCAGTTGATGGGAGCGTGTTTCATTAAAGTGGGTGAATTGGATGGCTGTAAGGGGAGGAGGAGGCCCTCATGACTAAAGCTGATTATGTGGTTCTTTCCTGTTGTGTTTATCAATATCCTCATTATCTTCTGTGTGCATTTCCAACTTTCCAGCATTTTTGTTGTAAACTAATAAATAATTTAGTGATGGAAAAGTCATGGGGAAAAAAAAAAAACAGATTTCTGTGGAAACCCTTGGTATGAACCTGTAGTGTTGGGCCACTTAACTACCATATTTGTTTTTTATTTATTTTATTTTTTTCTATCCCCCTCCAGGCCGTCAGTACTGGATAATTTTGCCCTCTTATCAGGCCAGCTGAACACCATCAATAAGTTGTTGAAAAATGAGAAGACGCCTTCCTTCCGCAGTCAGGTCATCATCCCCTTGCTTCTGTCTCCAGACAGAGATGAAGAGCTTGCTGTAAGTTCTTTCGAGTTATGGGCATTGAACCTTCAATTAAATTCTGCCCTCAAACAAACCAAGACAGACAAAGTTTAACAAATTCACAGATAGCCACAATCCTGATTTCTTTCATGCTGTATTTGGAACTAAATATTTTTTCCTTTGTTTTTGTGAACATCAAACCTTGCCTTTTATTATTATTAATAATAATAATAATAATAATAATAATAATAATATTTATTTATTAGCAGACGCTCTTGTCCAGGCCCTTGCCTTGGTTTAACACAGTAATATTAGTTACAAACTCAACTAAACCTGCCTGGCTGCTGTTTTTCTAGAAACTGACAGAGCAGCGCGTTCCTGTGTTCAGCCATGAGATTGTGCCGGACCACCTGCGCACCAAACCGGACCCCGAGGTGGAGGAGCAGGAGAAGCAGCTGAGTACGGAGGCGGCTCGGATCGGCCCAGAGGTGGCACAGGTAAAGGTCTGAACACCATCAAATCTGACACACACTACTTGCTTTAAGACCCTTACTGGATTATAAGTAAACAGAAACTACAGAGTTTTGCAACTGCGTTATTCCGCTGAATGCTTTTTTTGTGTATTAAAAAGTAATTAGATGCTTTTAGAGTGAAGAGAAAAAAACTAAAACTGCATTATCTTCTGTAGTATGAGTGGCATCTTCTCCTATTCTCTTGCAGAAACAGATACAGACCCTAAACAAACTGTGCTCAAGCCTCCTGGAAAAACTGAACAACCCTCGAGAGGACAGGGAATCGGAGAGCGCAGGTAATTGACAAAAACCAAGATGACCGTTTTTGAGTAAAGAGTTTTGGCGTTGTTGAATCAGGTGGCGTGTAATAGACACGCATGGTAACTTAGTGTCGTCTCCGTTTCAGCCATGCGGCAGAACAAGCAGACGCATAACCCTGCGGACACGACGGCATTGGTGGCAGCAGTGGGATTTGGGAAAGGGCTGGCCAAATGCAGGCCCCCAGGACCAGGAGGGGTGGTTGCTCCTGGGCAGCCTGGCGGAGGACCTATGATGCAAGGGGGGCCCACCCTACAGCAGGTCACCATGGCTGGTTCCTCCAACCAGCAAACCGGCATGGGCCCTGTTCCCCAGCAGCAGCCAGGACAGCCAGGTAAGAATACCTGCTGACCAGGTCTGGTGTGAAAAGCAACACGCAGGCTACAGTATGAACCCTGTGCTGTTAAATGGGATGGTTAACAGATCTTGTATAAGAGAATGATTATTTTAACTGGGGAGCAGTTACTGTAGGTGGGACATGGGTTTTTGGGTTGCATAATGTTTACACCCTTTCCGTTTTACCACAGGGAAAATGCCGAGCAATATTAAGACAAACATCAAGTCGGCTTCAATGCATCCATACAGTCGCTGAGCCCGGGATCTGAAAGCCTGAAGTCTGCTGGACAAATGTTTGCTAACTGAGGGAAAAGGACCCTGTCGCAATATATATCCTCTATTCCCTGACATCTGTAGAGAGTGCTCAGTCTTGCTGTAATGACTGCCTTTCACAGCCCAGTTTCACAGGCTAGCAGAACATCGGATAAGAAAAGGCAAACCTCGAGGAGACAGATTTTGCAGTTTCCTTGTTCAAACTGGACAGTTCCTGCACGCCTGTACACAGAAAGATCTGAAATGCTATGAAAAACAAAGTGGGTTTTTTTGGTTTGTTTTTTCTATTATTGTTACATACTTGTTTTTGTTATTATTAACTGCTAAACAGTGGTCTTAATGGATTCATGTGGAAATTAAGTATTTTGAATAGACTCTGTTCTGCACACTTTCCTATTCAATATTTACACTGAATACTTATAGACTGGTGGAATAAATAATAAATGTTGATTGATAATCAGTTTCACAGTATTAAGTGCTGTTTTTTTGCCCAAGGATGATACTCACTGACGTTATCTTATGTTACAACCTGAGTTCTCTATCCTTTAGGAAGTTTTTTTTTTTAATTAATTTTCTTTTAATTTGAAAAACAATTAAAAATGAACAAAAAGGTTATGAAACTGGTTTAATAGCATCTTTTGTATCCTTTACCATGGTTTTTAGGATTTAGCATAATATTTCATGCACGGCCCTTACACAATCCAGGCTGTTATAGATTTTTAGCAAACATCGTCCAAATGTTACATTCATTTTAGGTTAACCTTTTACTTGTATAAGGTGTTATATGTCTGCGTAAGTTGCTGAGGAACGAATTAAAACTTTAAAAGTGTTAGAGACATTAAATGTTAACATTTCTTTATCCTGGATTGCAGGATTGAAGTGGAATCTAAATTAATCTTATTTTAAATATCATGTCATTTTTGTTTTTGTACAGGTTTATGAATGAATTGCTCTGTAATTAGATATTTCTCATAAAAGCCATCTCAATGCGGAATTGTCTATTCCATTTCTACAATCTAAAACAAGAGTCTCATTATTTTACTAATTTTCTGTCCTTGATCCACCCAATGTACCATTAGGGATACCTTACGATGTGCAGTCTATGTGTCTAATTGTACTGTGAAATCGTCCAACAGATTGTAAACTGTGCTGAAGACACAGGGATGAGTTAACACAAGACTTCTTACCGATTTCCTACGTGCATACTTTATAGTAACACTACACTACACTACACTACAATCTTTGTCTCTTAAAATCACGAGCCTTTTTGTTCGATTTTACAAAACCACCAAAGTCAGTGACTCTTTGTTCACATGTCAGGGAGGAAGTGTTCCTAAGCAGGGTCCCCAGTCCGGCTCCCAGAGGGTTGCAGTGTCTTCAGATTTTCATTCCGCCCAAGCACTTAACTGCCTAATTAAACTAATTATCTTAATAGAACCAATTTAACTACTCTCTCCATAATGTATAAATTGTTTTAGACCATATTGAATCTATGGAGGTTTAGGCCATTTAAATAAATCCCTTAACTATTTGTAATGAGGTATTTAATCAATATAAAAATGATCAGCCTTAGAAAAATCTAAACAAATCACAAGATCAATGGCGCCCTCTTGTGGTGAAAAGAAAATGCTGTAGTTTCAAATATTTTCAGAGTGTCGGCTGCCCTCTTGTGGTAAAATGGGAAATATATATATATATTTTACAGAAAACATCAAGACTTGGTTAGTCAATTTAAATAAAGCATTTCTTTATTTTAATTTACTTTTATCGACCCCCCACACATACAAATTAGTATTATATCTAGCATGGTTTTAATATATTTCTGCATTCACTAAGTATAATTTTGGAATTAAATCCATTCTCCTTGGCCCTAAATTCTCACGTTTGTGTGCTAGATGGATATAACCTTGAGGATATTTTCCAAAGTAGAATAGATTTCCTTTCTGCTCTACTCTGGTTATCTGCAATTTCTTTTGTTTAAATTGGTGTCTGTTTGTACTGAATTTTTACACTGCACACCTATGGGTTGTTTGCATAAGACATGTTTGGCAAGCCTGTCTAGTAATTAAAAGCCTCGTTTACTTTTTATTCATGTGGTTTCCCCCATTTTTTTTTTTTTGTGCGGTAGGGATCAGTCAAATCAGCCATGTCGCAATGTATTAGCCATCTAGCATTTGCTTTTGTTAAGAGGGTTGGACAATATAGCCAATTTCCCTGTTCACTTCAGCAGCACTGGTAATTAAATAGGGAGTTTTATGACAGCTGGAATGCCAGATGTCATTGGAGACATTGATTGCACTCATTGGTTTAGTGCCACCTTTGAAGGATGAAGTTGTTTAACATACCAGTTATTGAAAGTCATTTTGTTCCATTTACATGCAGGCTGTAGATTTAGAGAGGTGCTGGCGGAAATCCAAACCTAATGCTGTGTGACACTGGTGTTTTTACACAGTCAGTCATCCTGGATTTCTGTCTCCTATTATTTAAAACAAAACAGCACAGGTTAGAGAACAGCAAAAGTTGGTGTTTATCCTATTATTTTTGTTGCTTAAAAACACTGGATTATATCAATAATGTAAAGAGTTACAGATTCAGTGAGTAACCAAGCTGAAATCTGCTTAAGACTATTGGAAGTTTGCTATATTAAATTCTAGGAATCACCGAAATAGCACAGAACCATCAATACAAATATGATGATAAAGGGAATAATGAAAATACACATTGCACTTTGGACATAAAACTATAGCAAAAACATTAAAAACTTCCCTCCTAGAGATTATAAACTGAAAAAATATGCATTCAAATGCCCATGTTTATTTTTATCGTAGGCAAACAAACGTCCCTAAATCTGCTGGTACTAAATGTGCAAATAGGATGCTTTGCCTCAAGCTAAAGGAATACTGGGCCTGACACACAACTGTTATTACACTATGTTATAAACAAGACTGGGAGTAATTTAAAATGATGCATCCCTAATTAAAAGATATATATTTAGAGAGAGAGAGAGAGAAAGACACTCCACTATAGATAACTCCACTATCTAGATTTTTATTCCTCTGCTCCCATTATTAATTATTATAATCTCATTAAATCAATATTCATGTGTGTTTGGTGTACATGTCCAGAACGGTTGACAAGAGTTTTTATTTTATGTTATTTATTTATTTTCGTAGTTGAGGGCACAAAATGTGACTGTGCCAAATACAGCTGGAATTTCAGTAACCTAATGAGAGGAGTGTTAATATGACCTAAGTGAGATTTATTCCTCTAATGTCTAAGACGACGCTGGGAGCGGCAGCATTAACAGATGGAGACGCTGCTGCAGGTACAGCCGAAGAGCTGCGTTTCCACGGTTTGTTAATGAAGTAAAGAGAGAGAAAAAGGACACGGGCGCCTATTTTGCTTTTTGTTTGTTACTTTTTAACCCATGAGACAGCAACAGGGGCCAGCCACTCAGGGCAAACCCACATTGTACTGTTATGTTAAAAGAAGACAATAATCAATGTGCATCATAAATAATAATATAATTATTCTTTATTTTAGTTTTAAAGTAATAAGGGAATAGCTATTTTACAATACATACAATTAATCAGTTGGGAGGTAAGCACACTCAAAAGTGTATAATATTGGAAAGACAAGAAGGGCCTGCCTTGTGTTGAGAAATAACAAAACACAAGAATCGATGACAATCAAATCAAGTAATTGAAATTATAACCGACGGTAAATTAAATCTTAATGTATTTAGTGTGACTGACCCTTTAGCTTCTCACAGTCAATTTAAATTCCCAGTGTCGTGAATCTTTAAGCTGCGGTTACTGATCCACAACTTTTAA